>NC_141873.1:203528385-203836901 GCF_056163025.1 Triticum urartu
CTTCTTCCACTCTCGCACAAACCCTAGCGCCACCGCTAGCCCTCGACGACGCCGGCGACGAAGAGCTTAGCTACCGCGACCTCACCGACGTCGTCTTCACGCCGGCCGCGGACATCGTCTTCTCCACCGTCGCCGTAGGTGTCCTTCGTCGCCAAGTTAGGGAACGAAAGATCGAACTTCTCGGCCTCCTCTCCCACTCCGTCTAGCAGTTCTTCATGTGGTAAATAAAACCTCCTTTTTACGGCCCCTTTGATCCTATAGATTCATCATTTTCTACCATAAGCAGTTTCTATTCACACAAGTTGAATCTATTTCATACTGTATCTCATAATATGCCTAGTATGTTCACTTATGCTTCACAAAGTAGTTAGATTCTTCACTTGTACTTATTCGTGGATTCATAAAAATCTGGAACCAACTCTCTATCTATGAGTGAATGTATTCGCACTATGAGGTCAATGTCTTCTAAACTAATTTATCTTCAAAATCTTCTGAGAATGCATATGACCTCTTCCCCTTCCCTCGCACCTTAATGCTGTCACAGGTACATGTCCGTGGGAGAATCCCTTGGTTCTCATAGTCTGCATTCATTTGCAGAATTCTTACAGCATCATATAAATTCTCCTGAAGCCAGTTTCTGTCTGACCAGTAGACGGAAGACTTTGACAGTGTTGAAGCCTTTCAGTTTAAACTTCATGGCACCAGAAAAATCTGCAAGGAAGGGTGGCACACAATGTCGTGGCAACACCTCAAGAGATTTTCCTCCTGACCTCTATGAGCTGTACAAAACAGATCCGGAGGAGGACTACAATCAGCGAAAAACTCGAATCCAATGGATTCGAAGATATTGGGCAGAACAGTGGTACAAGTACAGGTTCGTGACCCAAGAGTATGCTGAGAAGAATGCCATCAAGCGACCGTGGGGAGACATCCTATATAAAAATCTTCAACCCAGGTCCAGAGCTGAAGCCATTGAACAAGGCTTCTATCCTTGTATGGTCCGTGGACCACAGCCTGTAGATGCGGACCCACCGTCACTGCTATGGTGTCATGACGACAATCTGTTCAAACGCAACCTTCAGTTTGCCAGGAACTCGGCCAAAGAAAACAAGAAGTCGCGAGGCTTAGACTTCAACCCAGGTCCCTCTGCTCCTCGTGTCGATGGCTCACGCGAAGCTGAACCCAATCTTGTTGGGCCCTTCTACAACCTGGAAGGTCTCATCACTCATATTATGGTTCAAGGGGCAGTCGTGGATCAACCTGCAGATGATGCTGAATCTGACGAAGCGCCTGCACCACCGAAGCCAAAGAAACTGAAAAAGCTTAAAGCTTCAAAGCCTGCCCCTGTACCAAAGGTCTCACGGGCGAAGCCTCTGGCCACTGCACCTCATGAACTCAATGTGCAGTCTGAAGATTTGTCACGCATCTCCAAGCCCTCCAAAGTGAAGATTCCCTTGCAACCCACTAGCCAAGCACTGACCACTGCTGCTATTCTGCGCAATGACGCCATTGATCTGTGCAGCGACGACGATCTTGGCAATGATGCTCTTGAGCAGTTGATCAAGAGCAAGCAAGAGGCAGAAATCTTCAATGACCTTCCTCTCTTTGATGTTGAAATCATCAACACATTCATTGATGAGTGGTTTGATAGCCCAAATGTCAGCTTTGATGATCTTCAGCTTCCCATTGGCCTCAGCGTCGCCTTCCATGGAGCCATTGCTGCTGAGCTGGCTCTAGCTCAGAAGATTGTTGAACTGAAGCATAAGATAGATTATGAAAAGGCTCAGTTCAAGAAGCACATGGTTAAGCTCAATGTTGAAGACATTCAGAACTTCCAGACCATGATGCATGAGCTTAAGGAAGCATTCCGAACCAAACGTGAAGAAGCCAAAGGTTCTCGTGAGCGCATGAAGGATCTTGTTGCTAAATGTGTCCAAGGATACTATGAGGCTGAAAAGCGCAAGGCCTTGGGGCGACCAGGAATCGACCCTAGAATGGCGGCCAAGAAGAAGAAGAAGCCAGCTATGGTAGAACCCGAAGCACCAAGGCAGGAAGTACATCCAATTGTCTTCCCAGCCGGTATGACAGGCTCGAAGCCTAAGGTCCCCACAGTGGCTTCAGAACTGAAGAAAACAAGGGCTGCTGAAGCTGAAGCCAGAAAGCGTAAAACCAAGGGCACCACTGATGATGCTCCTCCAACTAAGAAACGCAAAACCAAGAAGAGAGATCAGGCTGCTCCCACAGAGCCCCTTGAGGTCGAGCCAATCTTAGTGGCTCATCCTGCGTCCGAAAATCAAGAACGCCAAGTGGTAATTCATGAGCCTGCTTCTCTAGAGGCTCCTGAAGCTGAAGACAATCCAGCTGTTCACCCCACCGCAGCTGAAGACATTGATCTTCACGACAATGTTGAAGATGATGAAGTCCTTCCTTAGATCGAGCACCAATTGGTATCATCGCCTGTGCTCACGCATAGCGAACTCATCAGCATTGGTCATCCTCTAACGCCAACTGCTCAGGATGCATCATGGGCTGATCACTCACAATGACAAGACACCCCAAGTTCTTCCCAACCGCAAGCTACCTCACCAGTGCAAGATGACGATGACTTTGAGGCCCAGCACACTCCATCTCCACAAGCGTCGCCAGCATTATGCAAGCTTCGCAAAGGACCAAGGCCCCAAGTCACTCCCACTATGCACGTGTCTGAGTCCGAAGCCAAAATGGCTAAAGATATTCCGGCCGCATCAGCCGCTGAAGAAGAAGCACCAAGAGTTGAAAGAGTTGCTACACCCCCGTCCCACCAAGATGTTGTTCTCGAGGAGAATGTGTCCGACCCTCCAGCTCCTGAAGAGGAGGTTAACAACCCTGAGGCGGCCACCAACATCACCGCTGAAGCCAATGACATCGTGATGGCTGAAGCTAATATGGTGCCTGAAGCTACTGCGGTGCCAGAAGTCCAAGCATCTGAAGCCACTACAGCACCCAAAGTCAATGCTGAAGCACCTGAGGTACAAGCACCAGAAACCAATGTGGCCCCTGAAGCCCATGAAGACAATGCCAATGCTCCTGTTCCCCCTCCAAGACCTCATACAATTGAGGTAGCATTTGATCATGGTCAGCCTGTTATGGTCCGCTGGCCTGTTATGGTTCTTCCACCTGCTGCGGGTCCACAATTTGAGTATCATGTCGAGCACAGATCTCAAGTCCAAAAGCCCAAGCCAAGACTTCCACGATTCCCAGGCACTGCCACTTCACCTGGGTTCTTCAATGTGAATGGCTTCGTGGCACATAACACCTTCTTCAACAGCTCCAAGAACCCTTATAATAGACCTCGCATTTCATCAGATCGGTTCTGGAGCTATCAGCAGCGCAGCTACTATTCCTGCGTCCTATACAATCAAGAGCGCATATTTCCACATATGCGCCTCGACTCTGAAGCTATAGCTGGTTGCCCTGCCTTGAAGAAGCGTTGGATTACTTCAGAGATGCTGGACTGTTGCAGTTTGTCACAGATAAGGAACACTGGAATGAAGAGCTTCTACTACAGTTCTATGCAACTCGTCACATTTGAGGCTACAACAGGGATCCAAAGACATGGGTCCTTGAGTGGATGACAGGCAATGTCCATCATGAAGCTAAAGCTCTTGATATCCTCGAGCTCACAGGCCTGCCCACTCCTGGTGAATACTATGAACCAGGTTGTCAACAACACCAAAATTCCTTGGAAAGCATCTTTCAGAAGCCAGAACCCAACATGAGTCAAATGCTGAGCATGATGAAGCCTCTGCCTCACGACGCTGAATATCCGTCTGAATTCTTTGTTGAAGACCTAGAGTACCTGCCTCGCACCATTTACCATATCATCAGGAAGACTCTATGGGTTGTCAAAGGACATTCATCTGCAGTGAAGCTTGAAGGAGCAATGAAGACTTTGGTTTTCTATATCTTCAATGGCATCAGCTTCAATGCTCAAGACTTCTTCATCAGGCAGTTGGCTGCATCTGGCTCCGACATTTTTGGGTTGAAATTCTATGCTCCATGGGTCATGCATCTTATCGAGCGTCACTCCGCCTTCAACTATCAGCCGTCTGCACGCAATCATCTCATATTCTTGCCAGAGGTTGATCTATCAGTTGAAGCTATTTACCCAGAGCCGGCTAAGGATCCCATTTATCTTCACAATGTTGATCACCAAAGCTTCACCCAGCCTATTGAAGGAGTTCCAGCAGTTTCTCGTGTTTATCCTCTTGCTGGCAACACACGTGCCCCTCACGCTCAAACTGACGCCACTGGTAGTACCATTGCGCAAAGGCCTCGAAGGCGATCTCGTGTCCTCAATGACCGAGAGCTTCTCGTCGCTGCATCAAAAACAGGACAAACATCATGACTGGCTTAAGCGTCAGATGCAAAGCCTCTTGTTGGATGTTAACCACATTCGTAATCTTGCCACCAAGAGCCTTTGTCACTCATGAAACCTGTCGGAGGTCGTGGAAGAGTTTGACCTTACTTAGTGCTGAAGCTGATCTGCAAGACGATGGCTTCACCGAACGGTTCAAGTTTGACTCAACTCCTCCCAGAAATGCTCACTTCCGTCGGACTCCCTCCCTTAAAGACGCTGACTACTCATCCTCAGCTGTGACAGTGAATGCCAGAGTAATCGATGACCAAGATGATGCAACTTCACCTCCTCCAACTTCAGCGCGTGTCGACACTGCACCAAGTTCTTCTGCACCACCAGAACTCAACAACGACCCTGCTACCTCGCCTGCACCTCATGGGAACGAGTAGGCGCTCTATGTCTTCAAACCTTTTTGGTCCTCACTGACAAAGGGGGGAGAAGCATATGAGTTGATAGTCTTCAAGCGGGTCCATATGGGTGGTTGCTTTACTTTTTGCTACTTTTGCAAAGTGCTTACAACTCTCGTTTTTGACACATTTGGTTCTTTGAGTTGTAACACTTAAACTCGATGGTCGTCTGCTACTTATTTGCTATTCTGTGATGCGATGATAAATTCTGCATGTGCGATGATAAATTCCGCACTTAGATCATTTTGCAGACGTCCATTTTCCATTATGCATGTCATTATCTTCGTTACATCATATCATGCATGATGAATTGTCATCATAGGTTGAAGAGGATCTCCAAAAGTACAACCTGCCATGTGCATTTGCATTCCAAGAGCAAATTATTGATATGCACATCTTCAGGGGGAGCCTTTGCAACTTATGAAGAAAATACCCTATCCTTTACAATTTCACATATATTATTCCCCATTGAAAACTTCAACCAGTTTATCATCCATCACCAAAAAGGGGAGATTGTAAGTGCATCTAGTGCCACCCCTAGCTAGTTTTGGAGTATTGACGACAAACCTGGTTGAGGGACTAATGTGTTTGTGAGAATTGCAGGATAACACAGGTAGAAGTCACTCATTCATTCGGTTTTCCTATGAGAGATGACCCCTAAAAATGTATGAAGACATTGAAGTCAAAGGTGGTATCTGAAGACAGTCACATTGAAGACTATGACAAGAGAATACATCGAGTGAAGACTATGGAGCGCGAAGACTTAGTTGTTTCGTCGTTCTTTTTCTTCTTTGTTGAGTCATAGGAACCACCGTACTGTTAAGTGGGGTCCAAGTGAACCAGTCAGAATGACTGAAGTGATGCTTAACCAAAAATCCTATTTCTTCGAGCGAAGACAATGAGAGAAAATCTTATCCAGAGCTGGATAAGTCAGCTTTGCTTGTAGCCCAAGTAAAGTTGCCATGTGTGTTTGAAATCTGACCGTTGGAACACGTGTCAGTTCCTTAGTGACCCAGGGTCATTTCGGACAAATCAGGTCGGGTTGCCTAGTGGCTATAAATACCTCACCCCCTACAACCATAAATGGTTGGCTGCTCAGAGTTAGTGCACGGCTTTTGTCGTTTGAGAGCAACCCACCTCGAAGCCTTAGAGAGAGAATTCCTTGCGAGGATAAAGCCCTAAACACCCAGAGCCAAAGAGTGTTAGGCATCACCTAAGTCTTCCTGTCTGTGTGATCTAAAGACTTATTACACTTGAGGACTGTGAATCCTCCAGCCGGTTAGGCGTCGCGCTTTGAGCATCCAAGAGTCATTGTGGATCGTCGGTGAACGAAGTCTGTGAAGGTTTGGAAGTCTACCTTGAAGACTTACCAGAGTGATTGGGCGAGGACTGGGTGTCCTTAGCTCAAGGGGAATAAGGTGAAGACACGGTCTTCTGAGTTAAATCTCAGCCTCCCTAACCAGACGTACAGTTGTCACAACAACTGGAACTGGTCCAAGAAATCATTTTCTTCAACGAGTCACTGGTTTCATCCTTCCCATTCCTTTACTTAATGTTGGCCCTGGTGAAGTCATTGTATGATTGCTTTATCTTTTGTCTTCACTGAGTCACCGCTTGTTTTGATTGGCTTCACACTATCTTCCTACCTGATCTTTACTACCAAGCTGCTATTAGTCGTTGTGCTTTCACTTCATTGAATACTTGACTATGGCTTGCTTACGGTAGTCTACCTTCCGCTGCATGGTAATAGGTTTATTTCTATCCGTTGTCTTCGAAACGTCCATGCTTTGAAGACTTTCATAAAAATCGCCTATTCACCCCCCCTCTAGTCGATCACTAGCACCTTCACCCTCCTTTGAGTAAACAACCACTACACGTGTCAAATTATCACGTGGGCTGCCTTTTTGTACAGGAACGAACTCCACCATGTACCGGCGCGGGTGTGGCCGGGAATGAGACGTGAGTACGTGCGTCCTGCGTGCACCTCTTCTTTAGGTGCAGGTATGTAGGTCGGTGGGTGTGAGAGAGATGGTTTGTGCGAAACAGAGTCAATGTGTCGATGATATCTCAAACAAAAAACATAACATATGCAATGTGTGTGAAATGGAGTCATGGACGTGAGATATTGATAGAATCAAAAATAGGGATGAGGTGTGTGGCTGCGCGAACGATAAAGAGTGCCATCGAATTTGTGTTTGCCCATGTCAAAGATACAGGGCGGCTGGCCTACTACAATTTCAGAGGGCAGAGGTGTAGTTTTTCTTTGTGGCATGGATACCTACCTACAACGTTCGACTATCGGTGTGTGTGGGGGGGGGGCACAGACCGATCGACTAGTATATGTGTGGGGAAGGAGAGGGACCTAGCTATGTATCGAGGGAGATCGATCAGCATCCATGGATATGTGTAGAAGAGGAATAAGGTTGGGAGAAAGACAAAGTTAGAGCGTTAGAGGGTTGGTGGTGGAGTGGTGCCTCACAAATGGTGGGACAGGCCTGCTAGACAAACAGAGGGTACGAGTGCAATATCAATAAGAGAGGGCGGGCGATGTATGTCTGTCTATGCACGTTCGTTTGAGAGACGGGTAAGGGGGTATGCAAGGATGATGAGGGGAGACGATATGGTTGTGGTAAGCATACTGTCAGGACCTCGATCCTAAGTCACATTGATCTAGCATGTGACACATCATATCACTTTGCGGCCTCACGCACGGTATTCCCAGAGGTGCCACCTTACCTAGCGCGGGACCGTTTGCTACTATCCTTTTACCACAATTGTACTTCAAAGTAGCACCATGATCTTCGTGATAGAGAGTCCCCTATGTTGTCACTTTCATATACTAGTGGGAATCTTTCATTATAGAACTTGGCTTGTATATTCCAGTGATGGGCTTCCTCAAAATGCCCTAGGTCTTCATGAGCAAGCAAGATGGATGCACACCCACTTAGTTTCTTCTTGAGCTTTCATACACTTATGGCTCTAGTGCATCCGTTGCACGGCAATCTCTACTCACTCACATTGATATCTATTAATGGGCATCTCCATAGCCCGTTTATGCGCCTAGTCGATGTGAGACTATCTTCTCCCTTTTTGTCTTCTCCACAACCACCATTCTATTCCACCTATAGTGTTATGTCCATGGCTCAAGCTCATGTATTGCATGAAGATTGAAAAGGTTTGAGAACATCAAAAGTATGAAACAATTTCTTGGCTTGTCATAGGGGTTGTGCATGATTTAAATATTTTGTGTGGTGAAGATAGATCATAGCCAGACTATATGATTTTGTAGAAATAGCTTTCTTTGGCCATGTTATTTTGAGAAGACATAATTGCTTAGTTAGTATGCTTGAAGTATTATTATTTCTATGTCAATATGAACTTTTCTCTTGAATCTTTCAGATCCGAATATTCATACCACAATTAAGAAGAATCACATTGAAATTATGCCAAGTAGCACTCCGCATCAAAAATTCTGTTTTTTATCATTTACCTACTCGAGGACGAGCAGGAATTAAGCTTGGGGATGCTTGATACGTCTCCAACGTATCTATAATTTTTGATTGCTCCATGCTATGTTATCAACTGTCTTGGGCAATATTGGGCTTTATTATCCACTTTTATATTTTTTGGGACTAACCTATTAACCGGAGGCCCAGCCCAGATTTGCTATTTTTTTGCCTATTTCATTGTTTTGAAGAAAAGGTCAAACTGAGTCGAAACGGAACGAAATCAACTAGAGAAGTTATTTTTGGAAGGAAAGCTACCGGAAAAGCTTGGAGTGCACGTCAGGAAAGAAGGGAGGTTCTCATGAGGGTGGGGGCCCGCCCACCTGCCTCATGGCCCCCCCTTCGGTCCACCGACGTGCTTCTTTCACCCATATATACCTACGAATCCTAAAACTTCCAGAATAGACAATAGATCGGGAGTTCCGCCGCCAGAAGTCTCTGTAGCCACCGAAAACCAATCTAGACCCGTTCCGGCACCCTGCCGGAGGGGGCAATCCTTCTCCGGTAGCCATCTTCATCATCCTGGTGCTCTCCATGATGAGGAGGGAGTAGTTCTCCCTCGGGGCTGAGGGTATGTACCAGTAGCTATGTGTTTGATCTCTCTCTCTCTCTCTCTCTCTCGTGTTCTTGAGATGATACGATCTTGATTTATCGCGAGCTTTGCTATTATATTTGGATCCTATGATGTTTCTTCCCCCCTCCTCTCTCTTGTAATGAATTGAGTTTCCCCTTTGAAGTAATCTTATCAGATTGAGTCTTTAATGATTTGAGAACACTTGATGTATGTCTGGCCGTGCGTATCTGTGGTGATAATGGGATACCACGTGATTCACTTGATGTATGTTTTGGTGATCAACTTGCGGGTTCCGCCCATGAACCTATGCATAGGGGTTGGCACACATTTTCATCGTGATTCTCCGGTAGGAACTTTGGGGCACTCTTTGAGTTCCTTTGTGTTGGTTGAATAGATGAATCTGAGATTGTGTGATGCATATCGTATAATCATACCCACAGATACTTGAGGTGACATTGGAGTATCTAGGTGACATTAGGGTTTTGGTTGATTTGTGTCTTAAGGTGTTATTCTAGTACGAACTCTAGGGCTGTTTGTGACACTTATAGGAATAGCCCAACGGATTGATTGGAAAGAATAACTTTGAGGTGGTTTCGTACCCTACCATAATCTCTTCATTCATTCTCCGCTATTAGTGACTTTGAAGTGAGTCTTTGTTGCTTGTTGAGGGTTAGTTATGTGATCCAATTATGATATTATTGTTGAGGGAACTTACACTAGCGAAAGTATGAACCCTAGGCCTTGTTTCCTATCATTGTAATACCGTTTACGCTCACTTTTATCATTCGTTACCTTGCTGTTTTTATATTTTGAGATTATAAAAAGTATTATCTACTATCCGTATACCACTTGTATCACCATCTCTTCCCCAAACTAGTGCACCTATACAATTTACCATTGTATTGGGTGTGTTGGGGACACAAGAGACTCTTTGTTATTTGGTTGTAGGGTTGCTTGAGAGAGACAATTTTGATCCTACGCCTCCTACGGATTGATAAACCTTAGGTCATCCACTTGAGGGAAATTTGCTACTGTCCTACAAACCTCTGCACTTGGAGGCCCAACAACGTCTACAAGAAGAAGGTTGTGTAGTAGACATCAATCACTGACCAACGGTGAGACAGAGAGCCCATTGCCGCCTTGTGTGAGATGGTGTGATGAGAGACAAACCCCGGCAGACAGGCTCCGTTCTATATAGTGGAGGAGAATTTTCCATTTTCCCCATGGCAATCGTTTTATATTTTGTACGTGCCATTGAGGAATATATAACTTTATTTAATACTAACGCATTAATTCGAACTTTGTTTCATCTAGGCGTGGTACCCGACCCTCCTTCAAGTAAACAACCACTACACATGTCAAATTATGACGTGGGCTGCCTTTTCGTACAGGAACAAACTCCACCATGTACCCGTGCGGGTGTGGCCGGGAATGAGATGTGAGTATGTGCGTCCTGCATGCACCTCTTCTTTTGGGGAAGGTACGTAGGTGGGTGGGTGTGAGAGAGATGGTTTGTGCGAAATAGAGTCAATGTGTCGATGATATCTCAAACAAAAAAAGTAACATATGCAATGTGTGTGAAACGGAGTCATGGATGTGAGATATTGATAGAATCAAAAATAGGGATGAGGTGTGTGGCTGCGCGATCGATAAACAGTGCCATAGAATTTTTGTTTGCCCATGTCAAAGATACAGGGCAGCTGGCCTACTGGAATTTGAGAGGGAAGAGGTGCAGTTTTTCTCTGTGGCATGGATACCTACCTACAACGTTCGGCTCTCGGTGTGTGTGGGGGGGGGGGCTGAGACCGATCGACTAGTATATGTGTGGGGAAGGAGAGGGACCTAGCTATGTATCGAGGGAGATTGATCAGCATCCATGGATATGTGTGGAAGAGGAATAAGGTTGGGAGAAAGACAAAGTTAGAGCGTCAGAGGGTTGGTGGTGGAGTGGCGTCTCACAAATGGTGGGAGAGGCCTGCTAGACAAACAGAGGGTACGAGTGCAATATCAATAAGATAGGGCGGGGGATGTATGTCTGTCTATGCACGTTCGTGTGAGAGACGGGTCAGGAGGTATGCAAGGATGATGAGGGGAGACGATATGGTTGTGGTAAGCATACTGTCAGGATCCCGATCCTAAGTCACACTGATCTAGCATGTGACACATAATATCACTTTGCGGCCTCACGCACGGTATTCCCACAGGTGCCACCTTACCTAGCGCGGGACCGTTTGCTACTATCCTTTTACCACACTTGTGCTTCAAAGTAGCACCATGATCTTCATGATAGAGAGTCTACTATGTTGTCACTTTCATATACTACTGGGAATCTTTCATTATAGAACTTGGCTTGCATATTCCAGTGATGGGCTTCCTCAAAATGCCCTAGGTCTTCGTGAGCAAGCAATATGGATGCACACCCACTTAGTTTCTTCTTGAGCTTTCATACACTTATAGCTCTAGTGCATCCGTTGCATGCCAATCCCTACTCACTCACATTGATATCTATTGATGGGCATCTCCATAGCCCATTGATACGCCTAGTTGATGTGAGACTATCTTCTCCCTTTTTATCTTCTCCACAACCACCATTCTATTCCACCTATAGTGCTATGTCCATGGCTCATGCTCATGTATTGCGTGAAGATTGAAAAGGTTTGAGAACATCAAAAGTATGAAACAATTGCTTGGCTTGTCATCGGGGTTGTGCATGATTTAAATATTTTTTGTGGTGAAGATAGAGCATAGCCAGACTATATGATTTTGTAGGGATAGCTTTCTTTGGCCATGTTATTTTGAGAAGACATAATTGCTTAGTTAGTATGCTTGAAGTATTATTATTTCTATGTCAATATGAACTTTTGTCTTGAATCTTTCAGATCTGAATATTCATACCACAATTAAGAAGAATCACATTGAAATTATGCCAAGTAGCACTCCACATAAAAAATTCTGTTTTTATCATTTACCTACTCGAGGACGAGCAGGAATTAAGCTTGGGGATGCTTGATACGTCTCCAACGTATCTATAATTTTGATTGCTCCATGCTATGTTATCTACTGTTTTGGGCAATATTGGGCTTTATTATCCACTTTTATATTATTTTTGGGACTAACCTATTAACCGGAGACCCAGCCCAGATTTGTAGTTTTTTGCCTATTTCAGTGTTTTGAAGAAAACGAATATCAAACGGAGTCGAAACGGAACGAAATCAACTAGAGAAGTTATTTTTGGAAGGATAGCTACCAGAAAAGCTTTGAGTGCACCTCAGGAAAGATGGGAGGTGCTCACGAGGGTGGGGGGGGGGTGCCCCCCTGCCTCGTGGCCCCCCCTTCGGTCCACCGACGTGCTTCTTTCACCCATGTATACCTACGAATCCTAAAACTTCCAGAATAGACAATAGATCGGGAGTTCCGCCGCCAAAAGCCTCCGTAGCCACCGAAAACCAATCTAGACCCGTTCCGGCACCCTGCCGGAGGGGGCAATCCTTCTCCGGTGGCCATCTTCATCATCCCGGTGCTCTCCATGACGAGGAGGGAGTAGTTCTTCCTCGGGGCTGAGGGTATGTACCAGTAGCTATGTGTTTGATCTCTCTCTCTCTCTCGTGTTCTTGAGATGATACGATCTTGATATATCGCGAGCTTTGCTATTATATTTGGATCCTATGATGTTTCTTCCTCCTCCTCTCTCTTGTAATGAATTGAGTTTCCCCTTTGAAGTAATCTTATCGGATTGAGTCTTTAAAGATTTGAGAACACTTGATGTATGTCTTGCCGCGCGTATCTGTGGTGACAATGGGATACCATGTGATTCACTTGATGTATGTTTTGGTGATCAACTTGCGGGTTCCGCCCATGAACCTATGCATAGGGGTTGGCACACATTTTCGTCGTGATTCTCCAGTAGGAACTTTGGGGCACTCTTTGAGGTCCTTTGTGTTGGTTGAATAGATGAATCTAAGATTGTGTGATGCATATCGTATAATCATACCCACGGATACTTGAGGTGACATTGGAGTATCTAGGTGACATTAGGGTTTTGGTTGATTTGTGTCTTAAGGTGTTATTCTAGTACGAACTCTAGGGCTATTTGTGACACTTATAGGAATAGCCCAACAGATTGATTGGAAACAATAACTTTGAGGTGGTTTCGTACCCTACCATAATCTCTTCATTCGTTCTCCGCTATTAGTGACTTTGAAGTGAGTCTTTGTTGCATGTTGAGGGATATTTATGTGATCCAATTATGATATTACTGTTGAGGAAACTTACACTAGAGAAAGTATGAACCCTAGGCCTTGTTTCCTATCATTGCAATACCGTTTACGCTCACTTTTATCATTCGTTACCTTGCTTTTTTTTTATATTTTGAGATTATAAAAACTATTATCTACTATCCATATACCACTTGTATCACCATCTCTTCCCCGAACTAGTGCACCTATACAATTTACCATTGTATTGGGTGTGTTGGGGACACAAGAGACTCTTTGTTATTTGGTTGTAGGGTTGCTTGAGAGAGACCATCTTCATCCTACGCGTCCTACGGATTGATAAACCTTAGGTCATCCACTTGAGGGGAATTTGCTACTGTCCTACAAACCTCTGCACGTGGAGGCCCAATATCGTCTACAAGAAGAAGGTTGTGTAGTAGACATCAATCACTGACCAACGGTGAGACAGAGAAGCCACCGCCGCCTTATGTGAGATGGTGTGATGAGAGACAAACCCCGGCAGACAGGCTCCGTTCTATATAGTGGAGCTGATTTTTCCATTTTCCCCACGGCAATCGTTTTATATTCTGTACGTGCCTATTCACCCCCCCTCTAGTCGATCACTAGCACTTTCACCCTCCTTCGAGTAAACAACCACTAGACATGTCAAATTATCACGTGGGCTGCCTTTTCGTACAGGAACAAACTCCACCATGTACCCACGCGGGTGTCGCCGGGAATGAGACGTGAGTACGTGCGTCCTACGTGCACCTCTTCTTTAGGTGCAGGTACGTAGGTGGGTGGGTGTGAGAGAGATGGTTTGTGCGAAACAGAGTCAATGTGTCGATGATATCTCGAACAAAAAAACGTAACATATGCAATGTGTGTGAAACGGAGTCATGGACGTGAGATATTGATAGAATCAAAAATAGGGATGAGGTGTGTGGTTGCGCGATCGATAAAGAGTGCCATCGAATTTGTGTTTGCCCATGTCAAAGATACAGGGGGGTTGGCCTACTGGAATTTGAGAGGGCAGAGGTGCAGTTTTTCTCTGTGGCATGGATACCTACCTACAACGTTCAACTATCGATGTGTGTGTGGGGGGGGGGCAGAGACCGATCGACTAGTATATGTGTGGGGAAGGAGAGGGACCTAGCTATGTATCGAGGGAGATCGATCAGCATCCATGGATATGTGTAGAAGAGGAATAAGGTTGGGAGAAAGACAAAGTTAGAGCGTCAGAGGGTTGGTGGTGGAGTGGCGTCTCACAAATGGTGGGAGAGGCCTGCTAGACAAACAGAGGGTACGAGTGCAATATCAATAAGGGAGGGCGGGGGATGTATGTCTGTCTATGCACGTTCGTGTGAGAGACGGGTCAGGAGGTATGCAAGGATGATGAGGGGAGACGATATGGTTGTGGTAAGCATACGGTCAGGACCCCGATCCTAAGTCACACTGATCTAGCATGTGACACATCATATCACTTTGCGGCCTCACGCACGGTATTCCCACATGTGCCACCTTACCTAGCGCGGGACCGTTTGCGCCTTTCGGGTCACGTGTATGATAGTGTAGCTAGCATCCATATGACAGAGAACCCGGACCGACATGACTAGTCATGAATCCAAAGTGGCATGAACTTACAGGAACAGGCATACATGACCCAACAACGAATGTGTCGGTCATCAACGTATGAACCCAAGTCATAGCAAGCTACAAGGACTTAAAGGAACAATGCGTGACATTTCCCCAAAGGAACAGACACAGGAATGAAGACGGACACATGCCGGCCAGCCTAAGTGTTCCGGAGAAGTAGCAAGCTACCATGGCTCAGTGGAAGCACTGGGAGACATTTGCCGGTAAGAGAGGCTACCAAGAATAAACAACTAGGTTGTCGGATCCCACACATACCAAGAATTTGAATAACATACACACAATATGCTCGATATGTGCAAATACAACATGGCATCACAACAAAACTCTATGACTCAAAATATTTATTCATTAGGCTCCAAGGAGCCAGATATTACCACATGGGTCTGACGACCCAGCATTCAAGTCATACAAGCAACAAGCACATGCGGAAGCTTAACTTGTCTGAGTACAGATAACTACAAATGAAAAAGGCTGAGAAGCCTGACTATCTGCAAGACACTACCGAGGGCACAAGATCGTATCTGAGGTAACAAGCTAAACGCCGAAGTCCACGCGGAACTACTAGTGAGACTGAGGTCTCTCTGTGATAGAGGCAAAGGTGTCCCGTCTTTCGATGAGATGGTGGCTATCGTTTTAGAGGAACTCGACTTTGACGATCCGACTACGAACGTTCGAGGACGTCGCGCCTTAGCAATCGCTAAACCAACTCCGAGGGGTTATTTACCACGCCGGAGCACAATCAACCTGACCACGAAGGCCTGTTTCCTGCGAGCAAACGAAGAACAAGCAAGAAACTGATATTGCAATCTGGATATTGCGAATATAGGATGAAAGCTTTATTGATCAAGGTGGGGTTCTGTGACGTCTTGGTCTGGTCGTTGGACACAAACGAAGTACGCGAAGTTGCAGCTATGGCGAACTTTTAATCTGAACAAAACCCAAAGTATAAACGACGCCCTAAGGGCTGTATATATGGAGGAAGAGGGGGGAATTTCGTGGCCCTTGTAGGAGGGGTCCGAAACCAACCCTAACTATTGTTTCCCCACACACACGGACTCTAAAAACAGCCTATACTTTAGTATTTCAAAAATACATGGGCCTGGCCCAATAATAAGGTGACACACCACCTAAAATAGCCACTGGACGAAATTTATGAAATGGCATCCTGTATATTTCGTCCAAGGCTTCATGCACTCCTTATGGTGGCTTCAAAGTCCTGAAATCATCACTTGTAACTCCGTTCTGGATCCCCTTGCGCATGCCATCATCTCCATGCTTGAACTTGTTCCAAGGTTCATCTTTCTTGTCCAAGCTAGGCCCTTCATTTGTAAGCAAGACAAATGTATCCAATTTAGCCAGCATCATATTCTCATGAACATTAGAATCGTTACCAAGAAACGAAAGTACCTGATAATTCAATTGGCATGCGCGAGCTCTAGTAATTGGTCCAGTATGTATAGCAGCAGTGGATGTGGGTGTAACAATGGTATTGATGTCCTCATCATCATCCCCTTCTTGAAATTAAGTCATCCTCGACGAAAGTTCATCGTCCTCACCCAAATAAGGCTTCAAATCTGCAATGTTAAAAGTGGGACTAACCCCAAAATCTGCAGGCAGCTCAAGTTTATATGCATTATCATTAATTTTCTCTAACACCTTAAAAAGACCATTAGCACGTGGCATTAGCTTTAATTTGCGCAAATTAGGAAATCTATCCTTACGCAAATGTAACCAAACAAGATCTCCAGGTGCACACACAACATGTTTTCTACCCTTATCTCCAGCAAGTTTATATTTTGCATTCATACGCTCAATGTTTTCCTTAGTTAACTCATGCATTTTTAAAATCAATTCAGCACGTTCTTTAGCATCAAAATTAACCTTCTCCGAAGATGGAAGAGGCAACAAATCAATAGGTGCACGAGGTAGGAAACCATACACAATTTCAAAAGGGCACATCTTAGTAGTAGAATGAAATGAACGATTATAAGCAAATTCAATATGAGGCAGGCATTCTTCCCACATTTTCTTGTTATTCTTCAAAACAGCCCTAAGCATAGTAGACAATGTTCTATTGACTACTTCAGTTTGTCCGTCAGTTTGGGGGTGACATGTAGTACTAAAAAGCAGTTTAGTCCCCAACTTAGCCCATAAACATCTCCAAAAGTGGCTAAGAAATTTAGTATCACGATTTGGAACAATAGTGTTTGGCACACCATGCAAGCGAATAATTTCACGAAAGAACAAATCAGCAACATTAACAGCATCATCGCTTTTATGACATGGTATAAAGTGTGCCATTTTTGAGAACCTATCCACGACAACAAATATGCTATCCGTCCCCTTCTTTGTTCGAGGTAAACCTAAAACAATGTCCATAGATATCTTCCCAAGGAACACTAGGTACAGGCAAAGGCATATATAAACCATGAGGATTGAGTCGTGACTTAGCTTTTTGACATGTAGTGCAGCGAGCAACAAAACGCTCAACATCCCGTCTCATCTTTGGCCAAAAGAAATGTGTAGCAAGTATATCATCCGTCTTCTTCACGCCAAAGTGTCCCATTAGTCCTCCTCCATGCGCCTCCTGCAACAACAAAAGACGAACGGAGCTAGCTGGAATGCATAGCTTGTTAGAACGAAACACAAATTCATCATTAACGACGAACTTGTTCCAAGTTCTCCCTTCCTTACAATTCTGCAATACATCTTTAAATTCAGCATCATGCACATATTGATCTTTGATGGTCTCCAAACCAAATAATTTAAAGTCAAGTTGTGAAGGCATAGTATAACGATGAGACAATGCATCAGCAATAACATTTTCTTTACCCTTCTTGTGTTTAATGACATAAGGAAAAGTCTCAATGAATTCAACCCATTTAGCATGTCTACGGTTCAGTTTTGCTTGACTTTTAATGTGTTTCAAAGATTCATGATCAGAATGTATAACAAATTCCTTCGGCCATAAATAATGTTGCCATGTTTGTAAGGTCCGAAGAAGAGCATATAATTCTTTGTCATAAGTAGAATAGTTCAGACTAGGCCCACTCAATTTTTCCGAAAAGTATGCAACAGGTTTGCCATCTTGTAATAACACACCTCCTAATCCAATTCCAGTAGCATCACATTCAAGCTCAAAAGTCTTATTAAAATCAGGAAGTTGGAGTAAAGGAGCATGTTTCAACTTATCTTTCAATACCGTGAAGGCTTATTCCTGTGCGGTACCCCAAACAAAAAGCACATCCTTCTTTTGTAAGCTCGTTGAGAGGTGCAGCAATGGTGCTGAAATCTCTCACAAAACGCCTATAGAAACCAGCGAGGCCAAGGAAACTCCTCACTTGTGTGACCGTTTTGGGCTGCGGCCAACTCTCAATAGCTTCAATCTTGGCTTGATCAACTTCAATTCCCTGTGGAGTAACAACATAGCCAAGAAAGATACTCGGTCGGTGCAAAAGGTGCACTTTCCAAGGTTACCAAACAAACGTGCATCACGTAGAGCAATAAAAATAGCACGTAAATGTTCCAAATGTTCCTCCAAAGATTTTCTATAAATCAATATGTCATCAAAGTAAACTACCACAAATCGTCCAATGAAAGCACGTAAAACTTCGTTCATTAATCTCATGAAAGTACTAGGTGCATTAGTTATCCCAAAAGGCATGACTAACCAGTCATATAATCCAAACTTAGTTTTAAATGATGTTTTCCATTCATCTCCCAATTTCATAAGAATTTGATGGTATCCACTACCCAAATCAACTTTGGAGAATATTGTAGAGCCACTCAATTCATCAAGCATATCATCTAGCCTAGGAATAGGATGACGATAATGAATAGTAATATTATTAATGCCTCTACAATCAACACACATACGCGATGTACCATCCTTTTTCGGCACTAAAATGATAGGAACAACACAAGGACTAAGGGATTCGCATATATAACCTTTGTCGAGCAGTTCTTGTACTTGACGCATAATCTCCTTCGTCTCCACTGAATTGGTACGGTATGGTGCACAGTTGGGTAATGATGCACCGGTAATTAAGTCAATTTGGTGCTCAATCCCTCGAATAGGTGGTAATCCCGATGGCACGTCTTCTGGAAAGACGTCAGCGAATTCCTGCAAAATTTTAGTGACAGCAGGAGACAAAGAGGAAGGCACGTCCTCGAATGAAAATAATCCCTCTTTGCACAAAAAAGCATAGCAAACAGATTTGTTGAAATCTAGATCATCAATATCAGATTTTGTGGCAAGTAAACATGCACTTTTCAATTTAATTTCAGAAGCAACACTAGATGGTTTATTATTAGGTTTCATTCGTTGCTCAAATTCTTTTGCCACAACCTGATTTTCACACTTATTTTTCTCCTGTTTTACTTTATTAGCTCTATTAATATCATCTTTCAAAATGGATTCAGGAGTCATAGGAAGCAAAGTAATATTTTTATCCTTATGAACAAGAGTATACTGATTGTTTCTACCATGGTGTACAAAATTCTTATCAAATTGCCATGGTCTACCAAGTAATAAGGAACATGCTTGCATAGGTACCACATCATAATCAACATAATCAGCATATGTAGAGTTATTAAAATGCACACGAACAATACGTGTTACCTTAACCTTGCCACTATTGTTGAACCATTGGATGTCGTAAGGATGTGGATGTGGTCTTGTGGTGAGAGATAGCTTCTCCACCATCTCCATGCTAGCCAAGTTATTGCAGCTCCCTCCATCTATGATGACGCGAACAGAATGTTCCTTCACAACTCCCTTTGTATGGAACAAATTATGCCTTTGATTTTGCTCAGCTTGTGTGAACTGCACACTCAAAACACGTTGAGCAACTAAACATTCATACCTGTCAGCATCTTCAGGAGCCATGCATTGCGTCTCATGATCAGAATCATCTCCATCGTGTTCTTCACGTGTAATAAGAGCCAAAGTCTCCTCATCATAGTCACTAGCAGACTCATACCCACCATCCTCAGTAGCAATCATCACACGCTGAGATAGGCATTCTCTCGCAAAATGTCCTCTTCCCATACAACGACGACAAATAATATCACTTGTGTGCCCTATTGATGCCATGGAAGAAGAAGAGCTCCGCGCAGGTCCGGCAGGTGTGCTCTTGGCAGATAGTGGTGGTTGTGCCTGCTTTCTTGTATCACGGCTGGAGGTGGCACCTGATGGAGGTGCTGGTGGAGTGGAAGTAGAGGATGCATGTGGTGTCCATGATGAAGATCGACCTGCAGAAAAGTTAGTTCGCGCCAATGCCTGTCAATCCTGCACTTCACGTTCAGCTTTACAAGCAAGATGGAATAAACGAGTTATATTAGTATACTCCTTATACTCTAGAATCGTCTGAATCTCTCTATTTAATCCACCCATAAAACGTGCAAGCATAGCTTCATTCTCCTCAACAATACCACATCTAATCATGCCAGTTTGTAATTCCTGATAATATTCCTCTGCAGAATTTTTTCCTTGTCTTAAGCACTGCAATTTTTGAAGTAATTCGTCTCTCCTCAGGATATTGTAAACATGTAAATCATTGTTCAGTTTCTAACTCCCAAGTCAGATATATATCAGGAACATATCTACCCTCAAATGGTGGAATATTCAATTTTAGTTAAGGGAGATGGTCATGATCTCGTACCTGAGGGTGAGCCCTACCATTGCCATTATTTGCATGTGGACGACCTGGTGGTTGCGGTGCTGGTGGTGGCACGTAGTTCTGATTTTGATCAACCTCATCCTCGTAATCTCCCGCAAAATCATCCTCATCCGCATCAGCAGCAGGAGCCACAGAAGTATCAGCAGCAGCACCAACAGTTTGGCCAGGTGCAAGAGGGAGACGACTCGCTCGGCGGAGGGCTGTTTCGCGATGTGGAGGTAGTCGTCGTTGTTGTTGTTGTTGTTGTTGTAGAGGTGCGTTAGGTGCTTGCCGTGGTCGAGCATGTCACGCGACCTGGCGACTGTTGGCCCTCTTGCCGCTCCGCCACATCACCAACCTCACGAAGGCGCCTTCTTGGTGGGATGGAGCTCTGCTTCTGGTGGGCTGGCTGAAGACGAGGAGGAAGAAGAGTCGATTTGCAACGAGCCGCTCGTGTCCTTGGCGGGCTCGCTCGGCTCGGCGTCACGCCCGGCAAGATCCTTCTTGCCGGCAGGCTCCCCTCGCTCGGCGCGGCTTGCCACTTCTGCTGCGTCCGCCTCTGCCGTGGTGAACCCAAACTTGCCCGCGGCTGCGGCTGCCGCCGCCTCCTCCAGCCTGGTGGCGATGCGTACCATCTCAGCGTCAGTGGTGTCGCGGGTGAGGCCGTCCTTCTCGTCGGGGCGGACCGCCACTTCCACCATGTCGTCGAAGAACTGCTGCACGACCTCGTAGGCAGGCTCCTGCCAAGTTGGCACAATCCCGTGCGAGTCGCACTCCGGCATCATTGCACGGATGTGGTCAAGTGCGGAATTGTTGCACAAAGGCATGGCGCCCCCAGCAACCTGAACACCTCAGGATGCTGGGGGTCATATTTGAACAGCTACTGCAGCATCGCGTTGAGCTCCAGGACTGTGAAGTTGTAGTTGAGGCCCGGCCGCAGCCTCATGATATCTGCCGCGTTCTTGAACTCCCAAGTGGGCCTCCCTCGTTCCTGCAGGGGGGCGATGCGGCGGCGAAGGAAGTCTGCGCCAACAGCGCCGACAGTAAGCCCGGCGAGCCTGAGGCGCAGGATCCTGGTGGCAGCAATTCTCAGTCTGTCGTCCTCCGGGGCCAGGTCGCTCCAATCGCCGCCGCGTACTACTGGGATTTGGCGCCGGGTGGTGAATGGCTGCGGATCCTCTTCGACAATCCAGCACCAATCCGCCCTCCACTCCTCCCACTTGCCGCGGAACTCTCCCTCCAGATAGGCCTCCTTCTTGCCGGCCCTTGAGATCCAGGCGATTCCGCCGGATAGAGCCTCTCCCCTCTCTACTCGGGGTATGAAAAAGTGGCGGAAGAGGGCTACGTTGGGAAGGACGCCGACAAAGTTTTCGCACAGATGTGCGAAAACTGCCATTGTCAGGACGTCGTTGGGGGTGAAGTCGAGGAGATGGAATCCATAGGTGTTCATGATGTCACAGAAGAAATCAGAGAAAGGCGGGCAGAGCCCGCAGTAGAAGAACAATGCGAAGAAGGCGTATCCATTCGGAGCCTCCTTGCAAGCGGCGGCGGGGAGTACCTTTGTGCGCGGATGCGCGCGCGTCTCCGCCGACCAGAACAGAGAGTAGTCCTCCCACAGCTCCTTCGCGCCGAGCCTGGGGGGGAAAACGGACCGCTTCTTCCGCAGCGCCGCGAGCCGCTGCGCCTCGGTCGTCTTCACAGTCTTCCCCTTGTTGGCTTTTGGAGCCATGGCGGAAGCAGTGGAGGAGGTCGACGGCGTTGGTGATGCTAGTGGCGATGGGGGCGGAGCGCTGCTCTCTCTCTCTCTCAGCTTTGGGGAGGCGAGGGAGCGGCAGAGATTTCTGAGATTGGGAACGGCAATGGGTGAATGGGCCAACTGCCCCTGTTCCCCCTGCTTTTAAAGGGGGGAGGGAGGCGGACGTTCCACATTTCGAGAAAAGGAACCCCCACGACCTCCCCCACGACGCCGCATTCAACGCGTGCCGTTCGGGGAGGGCGCGGCGGATGCGAAGGGAGATTCGGCGTAACCTAGGCCGCGCGCGCCCGTGCACTGTTTTGGGCCTGGCCCAACAGCGCTCGGCACCGTGTCTGGCCTAGGCCCAGGGGCTCCTGTCGGTGTACTAGAGTAGGGGTACCCTAGTACCCCAAACTCGTGCACGGGCAGTCGCAGCATCCCTGCGGCAAGGCTTGCCGGGTGACCGCCAAGACCCTCCGCGGCTACTTTGAAGACAGTTCAAGAACAAAGTACCCAAACCAAGGCCCCGGCAAGGAGCTGGCCGGGAAAGAAACAAGACCCCGACAAGAGGAGCTTGCCAACCCAGGCGTACCAAGAAAACTTGCCGTGGCGCGCTACGCGCCCCGGCGAGGCCCGGTGAGCGACAAGCTCCCGGACGCGACAAGACAACAACCGCGGCAAGGCGCTTGCCGCGGCAAACCGCCTCCCCGAGCCCGCGCTCCAGCACGACCACCACGTGTCGCTCTGGGGGCCCCTCCCAAGCACACGTGGAAGGAGGTCGCGCGGCTAGGGGTGCGAGGTGGCAAGCAGGCGCTGACGAGATAACCATCGTGGCAAACGGTGGCGTCCCTAGCGGTCCCTCTCGGTACTGTTTAGGCGACACAGACGGGCATTTAATGCCCTTGTCCCCTGCCATCAGGGTTAGGTTCGATAACACTGTAGCAGGTAGCTGTGCCTACTACAGCACCTAGCTATGCCTATCCACGGGACCCTTTCCATTTTTGCCCTTGGCCCCCGTTGCTCTATGTCGGTAACCCCTTGAGTATAAAAGGAGGCCCATGTGCAACGAAGAGGGGGGTCGGCCATTTTGAGAGCCTTCGGGGGGAGGCCATACCAACACCCACGCTCGGTCTTGCCAGTCGCCGGAGTGTACTGTAGCACCCCGCGCTCCTGAGCTAGAAATCAATACCAAACCACAAAGCAGGAGTAGGGTTTTACGCATCCGTGCGGCCCGAACCTGGGTAAATCGCTCGCGTGCTTCGCCTCGATCAGCCCCTCCGACCAACCGCTCGCGCGCTTCGCCTCGATCTGCTCTTTGCGCAACCTCCGCCCCTGCCGAACCGAAAGTGACCCGGTCCGCCGGTCCCATAGGTGTCCGTGGATCAGAAACCCCGGCAGTTATGATCTCTTTTCTCACAAAGTTGTCATCGCATACTCACTTGCTATCTTGGTTCGTCAAGCATTGCATGAGAAAAGAGCTCAAACATCAAAGAGCCAAACAAGCTTTTAAGCAAAAGAGGAAGGATAAGCAAAGAGCTTTTAAGCAAGAACCATAGCATCATATAAAATTAAGATTGTCATACTCGATCATCTTGGATCATATCATAACAACACCTTGCATACAAAGTATTTGGGATAGAAGTCGTTACATTTTTGCTAAG
This sequence comes from Triticum urartu, assembly GCF_056163025.1. Classification (NCBI taxonomy): domain Eukaryota; kingdom Viridiplantae; phylum Streptophyta; class Magnoliopsida; order Poales; family Poaceae; genus Triticum; species Triticum urartu. The sequence continues at coordinate 203,552,198 of NC_141873.1, forward strand.
TAGGTTGTGCACAAGTTCTTGTATCCGCCTATCGTGCAATCGTGCTAGTGTCTCTCTAGTTTTGTGCAACAAGAGCATTTTCGTGGATTCTACATTTTGGCTCACCCTTGGTTGCACAACCCCACTTATCTTTTTGCGGGTGTGTTTCCGTGTACCTTATATGCTTGGTCTACTTGTTACATTGCATCTTGCGAATCTTTTCCAACATTATTGAAGCTCACTTAAAATTACATCAAATTTTGTGCCACCATCCTAACCAAGCTCCACCAAAAGCTTTTACTAGTGTAGGTGTGAGAAACCGACAAGAACTCGTACCAATTGTGCTATTCCCTTGTCCTACACTGGAGTGATCCTCGATCCACTTTCAACTTCGGTCAGTTACATTTGGTACTCGTTCTCCTCTTTCTACCACTCACATTTATATTGGAATGATGGATAGGCTAAGTACTTCTACCAACCCACTCTTCATGGAGCAAGACGACGCCATGAACTCCTTCGTCACCAAGAGTCACCTCTTTGGTGCACAACATGCTTTGCATCAAGAGCAACAAGCTATGAGTGAACGCATCGACAACCTTGCCGCCGACTTACGACTTCCCGAGCAACGTACAAGGGACTACTTCGACCACAAGCTCGACGATCACAAGCAAGAGAATGACGCAAGGATGGACGAGATTCGCGCTTTGTTGCTCAACCGCTCGTCTTCCACTTCAAGAAGGAGTCGTTCAAGTCGCCATTCCGACATCACCCTCTCCGGCTCAAGTACACCGACATCGAACACTCTTCGTTGAGCCGCAAGCAACGAGCGTCAAGCAAACCTCAATCCACTTCGAGACACCGTGATGCGGAGCATCCCAAGGTCATCCCCTTGGACCTACCATCGTCTCATCAAGTGCCTACTAGACCCATGACTCGATCACGTGCAAGAGCCTTTGAAACCGAGGTGACATCTCTCCTCTCACAATTCCACTTCGATGCGCATGAAGCATGGCTACTACCTCATATGGATACTTTGTGCATACTCAGGTACAATGGAGAAGCTAAGGAGCAAGGACAAGAAGAAGAGGAAGATGGACGAGAAGACGGAGATGAAGAAGAGAAAGGCGTCAACTCTCTGGACAGCCCGAACTTCCGGCCAGAGCCCGGAACTTCCGGCCCCCGGACCTTCCGGCCGACCCGGAGCTTCCGGCCTCCGACGACTCCGACCAGCCCAGGCGTGCCAACTCTCGGGTTAGCCCGGACGCCGCCCCGGACCTTCCGGCCCCCGGATGCCCGCACAGCTCCACCGCGCCATCTCTCTGGTTAGGCCGGACCCTCCCCGGAACCTCCGGTGCCCGGAACTTCCGGCCTAGCCCGGAACTTCCGGCTCTCCCTGCACGCAGCCACTCGGGCCTGAGGCCCATGTACCCCTTCACTTCGTCCCCCTTTTTGCACTTAGACTATAAATAGACCCCCCCCATTCATCCTAGCTAGGGTTAGCGTTGGTTTAGCTCCTACTTTGAGATAGAGCTTCGCTCATCCATACCGATCTCCTCCTCGAGAGAGACTGCGGCCCCTCTTCGGAGAAGATCAACTTGGATTCAAGACCCCCCCTCTCGGGCGGCTCCATCAAGACCTCCTTCTAGGAGAAGAACCGGTTACTTGTATCGTCCTTTGTTGACTTTGGATCATCGTGTATCTCTTTGTGTTTCGAGGATCTAGCACATGTGTAATCGAATCTTGTTGGTTTGAGTGATTCTCTTGTGTTTTCCCTTGTGAATCCCCCTCGTGTTCTTCGTGTTTATCTTTGGGATCCGCTCCTTTCGTGAAAGATCGGCCATCTAGGGTTCCACCCTACATCATCTTGGTATCATGAGCAAGGTTGATCACGATTTCGGAGCCTCCCTGTTGTGTTTCTAGCTTGATTTTGTTGTTTTTCGTCCTAATCCGAAAATCCCCACAAAAATAGCCCCAATTTTTTTTTGTGATTTGTTCGTGTGTTGAGATTTTGTTGGTTTTGATCCGTGAAGTTTGTGTGTGGCTCGTAGATCTAGCCTCCCCACCTTATTTTCCTCCAATTTCTTCTTCTTCCCCTTCGGATCTGGGCTTTTCCCCAAGTTTTTCCGCCCAAATCCACGAACCATAAGTCCCTGTTCTTGGCAAAATCCCGACCACCGAAACTTCCCGTCCAGCCCGGACATTCCATCCCTCGGACCTTCCGGCCTGCCCGGAACCTCCGGACCGCGGACCCTCCGTCTTGCCTGGAACTTCCGGCTTAGACAGAAAGTTTGCACTACCATCTCCACCCAAAAATTCCACCAAATTTTGTTCCGGTGCTCACCATATACCATATATACTTCCGCATACCTCCACCATTCCGCATAACCCAACTATTTTTGGACGCTCTCCGACACTTTCGCTACTTTGAGGTTTGAGAATTTGAGTTGCAGTACCGTATCCTTTTGTGTTTCGGCTATCTAGGTACGGTTCGACATCGACATCACCTCCGCTCATTTTCGCCACGGACGCGTCATCAAAACCGGTCATCAACAATGACCACCTCGACTACGACTTGGTACTCGTGCCACCATTTTGACACCATACCGGAAGCAAGACCGGTAACCTCATCTTGGTATTGGACATATCACTCTTGCCATTACATTGATAGCCATCATAGCCTTAATCCTTTGCATTGCTTACCCATCGAGACTAGCCATTGAGTATTGCCGGCAACAAGACTTGTGCACATTAGTGATCATACTTCCCATAGCATACATACCATCATTGTGTTGCATCTCTTGGTATCATCTCTTGTGTCACAAAGTTGTCATCGCATACTCACTTGCTATATTGGTTCGTCAAGCATTTCATGAGAAAAGAGCTCAAACATCAAAGAGCCAAACAAGCTTTTAAGCAAAGAGGAAAGATAAGCAAAGAGCTTTTAAGCAAGAACCATATCATCATACAACATTAAGATTGTCATACTCGATCATCTTGGATCATATCATAGCAACACCTTGCATAAAACATATTTGGGATAGAAGTTGTTGCATTTTTGCTAAGTAGGTTGTGCACAAGTTCTTGTATCCGCCTATCGTGCAATCGTGCTAGCGTCTCTCTAGTGCTGTGCGACAAGAGCATTTTCGTGGATTCCACATTTTGGCTCACCCTTGGTTGCACAACCCCATCTTATCTTTTTGCGTGTGTGTTTCCGTGTACCTTATATGCTTGGTCTACTTGTTAGATTACATCTTGCAAATCTTTTCCAACATTATTGAAGCTCACTTACAATTACATCAAATTTTGTGCCGCCATCCTAACAAAGCTCCACCAAAAGCTTTTACTTTTGTAGGTGTGAGAACCGACAAGAATTGGTACCAATTGTGCTATTTCCTTGTTACACATTGGAGTCATCATTGATCCATTGTCAACATCCGTCAAGGTACATTTGAAATTGGTTCTTCCCTTTCTTCCACTCACACTTGTCTTGGAATGATGGATAGGCCAAGTACTTCTACCAACCCGCTCTTCATGGAGCAAGACGACGACATGAACTCCTTCGTCACCAAGAATCACCTCTTTGCTGCACAGCGTGCTTTACATCAAGAGCAACAAGCTATGAGTGAACGCATCGAGAACCTTGCCGCCAACTTACAACTTTCCGAGCAACGTACGAGGGACTACTTTGACAAAATGCTCGACGATCACAAGCAAGAGAATGACGCAAGGATGGACGAGATTCGCGCTTTATTACTCAATCGCTCTTCTTCCACGTCAAGAAGGAGCCGTTCAAGTCGACACTCCGACGACACCATCTCCGGTTCAAGTACGCCGTCATCGAACACTCTCCGTCGAGCCGCGTGCAACGAGCGTCAAGCAAACCTCAATCCACTTCGAGACACCGACTCGCAAGAACATCAACGACGTCAAGCCAAAGAAGCCTTTGCGCTAGCTCGGGAACGGCAATGCCAACGTCAACACGAACAAGAGGAGCGAGCGCCACAACATCAAGATGCACAAGACGCCGAGGCGGAACGCCAAGAACAACAACTACGTGAAGCTCAAGCACTTGAAGCGCAACGTGCCCTTCATGAATCAAGTCGTGCCGTAGCCGACCGAGGCCGACAAGCTCGACTACATCAAGAAGCACTTCGCGATGAAGCTCAAGAACGAATTTATCAGAGACGTGTGCGTCAACAAGCTCCTCATCAAGATAGACAAGCTCCTCCTCAAGCGAGACAAGAACATCAAGTCCATCGGGAACAAGAAGACAATGGACCCAATCCTCGCCAAGAGCAACATGAGGAAGACTTCCAACTTCGTCAAGAGCACCACAAGTTGGACAATCATCTACAACATGGGCGTCATCACCCCCGACCCCAACACAATGAAGAGCAACGCTACGGCAAACTCAAGTTCACCATGCCCAAGTCCAACAGAAGCAACGATCCCGAAGAATACCTTTCATGGGCATTGAAAGTTGACAAGATCTTCCGTTTGCACAATTATGAAGAAGAGAAGAAGATCGCGATGGCATCCCTTGAGTTCCAAGACTATGTCCTCATTTGGTGGGAACAAGTCATTGAGCGCCACGAGGCAAGAGGTGAACCACCCATCACTACTTGGGCACAAATGAAGGATGTCATGAGAGAACGATTCGTGCCAAACTACTACAACCGCGACCTCTTCAAGAAAGTTGAACATCTCAAGCAAGGCACCAAGAGCGTTGAAGAGTACTACAAGGAAATGGAGATTGCCATGATACGATCCAATGTCAAAGAAGATGATGAGCAAACTATGGCCAGGTTCTTGAATGGACTTAATCATCCTATCAAGAAGATTGCCGACTTCCAACCATACTCGAACCTCATCGAGCTAGTGCATCAAGCTACCAAAGCGGAACGGCAAGTACAAGACGACTTCAAGTATGCCAAGTTCTCATCCAAGTCCTATGGCATCTCCAACAATCAAGCTTCGACCACTACAACACCTTCTACCTCAACCAAGCCTTCTACAAGCAACGGTGACAAGTCAAGTTACAAAAAAGCTTCGACTAGCTCAAGTCGTCCTCCTACTACAAGCAACTTCAAGAAAGCTCCATCATCATCTATTCCACCCGATGAGACCATCAAGACGAGTTCTATCAAATGCTTCACATGCGGCGGCCGAGGCCACAAGTCCTTCGAGTGCACAAACAAGCGCACCATGATCCTCAACGACGACAGAACATATGACTCCATGAGTGAAGGAGAAATGGAAGCTCTTGAGCAAGTGGCCATGCACCGACAAGTGAACAACAAAGATGAAGATGACCAAGTCTTTTGCGATGAAGATTCAAGCCCCGCTCTTGTTGTCTCCAAGGTCTTGACTCTTCAACATAAACAAGACGAAGATCAAAGATGCCATATCTTTCACACAAAGGCCGGCATCAATGGATGATCCGTCAAGGTCATCATCGATTGAGGGAGTTGCCACAACTTAGCAAGTGAAGAACTATGCTCCAAGATCCAATTGGTCAAGATGAAGCACCCTCACCCCTACAAGGTTCAATGACTAAGCGACACCGGCACCATACAAGTCGAGCATAGAGTACAAGTCTTTTTCAAGATCGGTGCCTATGAAGACACATTGGAATGTGATGTCCTTCCGATGACCGTTTGCCACCTCCTCCTTGGACGGCCATGGCAATTTGACCGAGGTGTCATTCACAATGGGCGTACAAATCACTATAGCTTCAAGATGAAAGGGAAGGAGTTTGTGTTACGACCAATGTCTCCAAGACAAGTGATCGCTGATAAGCAAGCCACCCATCGTGGAGAGAATGGTGAGAGAGTGAGCCACCAAAAAGAGAGTGAGCGCCACAAGCCCAAATTGAGTGATTCCACGATGAGCGAAAACAAAAACTTAGTTCTCTTTGCCACCAAACGTGAGATGAGAGAAGTGTGTGAGAACCCATCCAGTGTCCTACACTATGTCCTATTGTGCAAGGACGAGGTCACACAAACTAACAACTCTCACGATCTACCTTTGGTGTTATCTTCTCTATTGCAGGAATTTCAAGATGTTTTCCCTGATGAGCTACCACCAGGTCTAACTCCACTACGAGGCACTGAGCACCGAATTGATCTCATCCCCGGAGCGCCGCTTCCCAACAAAGCTCCATAGCGCGTCAACCCCGAAGAAACCAAAGAAATACAAAGGCAAGTAAAGCATCTCATAGACCATGGTCATGTGCGTGAAAGTTTGAGTCCTTGTGTCATACCGGTCATTCTTGTGCCAAAATGTGACGGTAGCTTTCGCATGTGCTCCGATTGTAGACCTATCAATGCTATCACCGTTAGATATAGGTACCCCATTCCACGCCTTGATGATATGCTTGATGAACTTAGCGGTGCCACTATATTTTCCAAAATTGATCTTAAGAGTGGTTACTATCAAATCCGCAAACAAGAGGGTGATGAATGGAAAACCGCATTCAAAACAAAGTTTGGTTTGTATGAGTGGTTAGTCATGCCTATGGGCCTCTCGGAAGCACCGGGCACTTTTATGCGCCTTATGAATCATGTCTTTCGCCCTTACACTGGTATATTTGTTGTGGTTTACTTCGATGACATTCTTGTGTTTAGCAAATCTATCCAAGAGCATGTCACCCATGTCTGCACCGTTTTTCAAACTCTTAGGAAAGTGCGTCTCTATGCTAATATGGAGAAATGCCTTTTTGGTGTTGATAAGCTCGTTTTCTTAGGATTTGTTGTCTCTTCTAAGGGTGTTCATGTAGATGAGTCCAAGATCAATGCTATTAAAACTTGGCCCCAACCAACCAATTTGCAACAAGTGCGTAGTTTTCTTGGTTTAGCCGGTTTCTATCATAGATTTGTGAAGGATTTTAGCACCATTGCTTCACCTTTGCATGCTTTCAGAAAGAAGAACGCGCCTTTTGTTTGGGGACCATCTCAAGATATTGCTTTCAACGAACTTATGAATTTGCTTACTCATGCTCCCGTGCTTGCTTTACCCTACTTCGACAAGCCTTTTGAGATTCATTGCGATGCTAGCGGTAATGGCATAGGAGGTGTGTTAACACAAGAGAAGCGCCCCATAGCTTACTTTAGTCAGAAACTTTCCGGAGCGCAACTCAACTATCCCATCTATGACAAAGAGCTATATGCTTTAGTCCGCGTTTTACATGAATGGGAACATTACCTTCGTCCCCATGAGTTTATCATTCATACCGATCATGAGACCCTCAAGTATCTCAAGGGTCAAACTAAGTTGAAGAAGCGTCATGCTAAATGGAGTGAATTCATTGAGTCTTTTCCCTATGTCATCAAGTACATCAAGGGTAAAGAAAACATCGTAGCGGATGCTCTTTCCTGAATATGCATGCTAGTCACGCAACTTGAGTTAGATGTCATTGGCTTCGAGCATATCAAAGATTTGTATGCACATGATGAGAGCTAACAAACTTTGCATCCCCAAGTCGTCCCTTCGTTTATTGCTTTTGCAGGAATCGCATGGAGTAGGATTAATGGGACATTTTGAACGCGACAAGACGTTCGCCATGCTCTCGAAGAGCTACTTTTGGCCAAAGATGTTTCGCGACATCAATCGCTTCACCAAACGATGTTCGACATGTCGCAAAGCTAAGTCTAAAGCCCAATCTCATGGCCTCTATATGCCACTTCCAATTCCATATCAACCATGGGAAGATATTAGCATGGACTTTGTGCTTGGTTTTCCTAGAACTCGAAATGGCAAGGATTCTGTTTTTGTTGTTGTGGACCGTTTCTCCAAAATGGATCATTTCATTCCTTGCAACAAGATAGATGATGCTTCACATATTGCAAATTTGTTTTGTAGGGAAATCTTGCGCCTTCATGAAGTGCCAAAGACTATCGTCTTGGACCGTGACGTCAAGTTCCTTAGCTACTTTTGGAAGACCCTATGCGCCAAGCTCGGAATCAAGCTACTCTTCTCCACGGCAAACCATCCTCAAACCGATGGCCAAACGGAGGTGACAAACCGCACACTCTCTGCTCTCCTTCGAGTACTCATCAAGAAGAACATCAAGGAGTGGGAGGAGTGTCTACCCATCGCCGAGTACGCCTACAACCGAGCAAGACATTCGACTACCGGCAAGTCCCCCTTCGAGGCCGTCTATGGCTTCAACCCATTGTCCCCATTGGACATTCTACCTCTACCTCTTCAAGAGCGCACAAACTTGGACGCGAGTGCCCGAGCCAGCTTCCTCAAGAAGATGCATGAAGATACAAGAAACACCATCGAGCGCCAAGTTCAACGCCTTGCGACCAAGCTCAACTTCAACAAGCAACCAATGGTCTTCAACATTGGTGATCGATTGTGGCTACACCTTCGCAAGGACCGCTTCCCACAAGAACACAAATCCAAGCTTCGCCCACGAGCGGATGGACCCTTCAAGGTGCTTGCACGCTATAACGACAACGCTTACAAGATCGACCTTCCACGCGACAAGTACAACGTGAGTGACATCTTCAACGTCAAAGATCTCTCTCCTTTCCATGGTGATGAAGATTTTGATCCGAGGACGGATCTTCCCCAAGGGAGGGGAGATGATGCGGAGCATCCCAAGGTCATCCCCATGGACCTACCATCGTCTCATCAAGTGCCTACTGGACCCATGACTCGATCACGTGCAAGAGCCTTTGAAACCGTGGTGACATCTCTCCTCTCACAATTCCACTTCGATGCGCATGAAGCATGGCTACTACCTCATATGGATACTTTGTGCATACTCAGGTACAATGGAGAAGCTAAGGAGCAAGGACAAGAAGAAGAGGAAGATGAACGAGAAGACGGAAAAGAAGAAGAGACAGGCGTCAACTCTCTGGACAGCTCGGAACTTCTGGCCAGAGCCCGAAACTTCCGGCCTCCGACGACTCCGACCAACCCAGGCGTGCCAACTCTCGGGTCAGCCCGGACCCCGCCCCGGACCTTCCGGCGCCCGGAACTTCCGGCCTGCCCGGACCTTCCGGCCCCGGATGCCAGCACAGCTCCACCGCGCCATCTCTCTTGTTAGGCCGGACCCTCCCCGGAACCTCCGGCGCCCGGAACTTTCGGCCTAGCCCGGAACTTCCGGCCCTGCCCGCGCGCAGCCACTGGGGCCCGAGGCCCATGTACCCCTTCCCTTCGTCCCCCTTTTTGCATTTAGACTATAAATAGACCCCCCCATTCATCTTAGCTAGGGTTAGCGTTGGTTTAGCTCCTACTTTGAGATAGAGCTTCGCTCATCCATACCGATCTCCTCCTCGAGAGAGACTGCGGCCCCTCTTCGGAGAAGATCAACTTCGATTCAAGACCCCCCCTCTCGGGGGGCTCCATCAAGACCTCCTTCTAGGAGAAGAACCGGTTACTTATATTGTCCTTTGTTGACTTTGGATCATCGTGTATCTCTTTGTGTTTCGAGGATCTAGCACATATGTAATCGAATCTTGTTGGTTTGAGTGATTCTCTTGTGTTTTCCCTCGTGAATCCCCCTCGTGTTCTTCGTGTTTCTCTTTGGGATCCGCTCCTTTCGTGAAAGATCGACCATCTAGGGTTCCACCCTACATCACACCGACTCGCAAGAACATCGACGATGCCAAGCCGAAGAAGCCTTTGCGCTAGCACAAGAAGGACAACAACAACGCCAACATGAAGAGGAAGAATGCGCGCGTCTACACCAAAATGCACAAGATGCCGAGGCTCAACGTGAAGAACAACAACTCCGTGACGCTCAAGCACTTGAGGCGCAACAAGCTCTACGCGATGCGAGTCGAGCCGTTGCCGATCGAGGCCGTCAAGCCCGTGAAGAAGAGGAAGCACTTCACGAAGAATTTCTCGAACGACGACTTCAAGCTCGCATGAATCGTCAAATTCCTCCCCGAGCTCGACGCGCTCCTCCACACGCTCGCCAAGACCATCAAGTTCATCAAGAGCATGGAAATAATGACAATACTCCACGACAAGAGCAACACGAGGTTGACAACCCTCCGCGACAAGAGCAACACGAGGTTGACAATCCTCCGCGACAAGAGCACCACGAGTTGAACAATCATCTACAACATGGGCATCATCATCCCCGACCCCAACACAATGAAGAGCAACGCTACGGAAAGCTCAAGTTCACCATGCCTAAGTTCAACGGAAGCAACGATCCTGAAGAATACCTTTCAAGGGCATTGAAAGTTGACAAGATCTTCCGTTTGTACAATTATGAAGAAGAGAAGAAGATTGCGATGGCATCCCTTGAGTTCCAAGACTATGTCCTCATTTGGTGGGAACAAGTCATCGAGCGCCGCGAGGCAAGAGGTGATCCACCCATCACTACTTGGGCACAAATGAAGGATGTCATGAGAGCACGCTTCGTTCCTACCTACTACAACCGCGACCTCTTCAAGAAACTCCAACAACTCAAGCAAGGAACCAAGAGCGTTGAAGAATACTACAAGGAGATGGAGATTGCAATGATAAGAGCCAATGTCACGGAAGATGATGAGCAAACTTTGGCACGTTTCTTGAATGGACTCAATCATCCCATCAAGAAGATCGCCGACTTCCAACCATACTCAAATCTCATCGAGCTCGTGCACCAAGCTACCAAAGTGGAATGCCAAGTGCAAGATGACTTCAAGTACGCCAAGTTCTAATCCAAGTCCTACGGCTTCTCCAATAACCAAGCTTCAACGACTCCAACACCGACAAGCCGACTTCCAAGAAAGCTTCGTCAAATACAAGTCATCCTCCTACGAGCAACTTCAAGCCGAGAGCTTCATCATCGTCAACCCCAACCGATGAGACCGTCAAGACGAGTTCCTTCAAGTGTTTCACTTGCAGAGGCCGAGGCCACAAGTCCTACGAGTGCACCAACAACGGACCATGGTCTTCAACGACGATGGCACTTATGACTCCATGAGTGAAGGTGAAATGGAAGCACTTGAGCAAGTCACCATGCACCGCCAAGTGAACAATGAAGAAGAACAAGTCTTTTGTGATAAAGACTCAAGTCCCGCACTTGTTGTCTCCAAAGTCTTGACTCTCCAACATCGCCAAGAAGAAGACCAAAGATGCACCATATTCCACACCAAGGCCGGCATCAATGGACGATCCGTCAAGGTCATCATCGATGGAGGGAGTTGTCACAATCTCGCAAGTGAAGAACTTTGCTCCAAGCTCCAATTGCCCAAGACGAAGCATCCACATCCTTACAAAGTGCAATGGCTTAGTGACTCCGGCACCATCCAAGTCGAGCACCGAGTACAAGTCTCCTTCAAGATCGGCGCCTACGAAGATACCTTGGAGTGCGACGTTGTTCCCATGACCATTTGCCATCTTCTCCTTGGACGGCCATGGCAATTCGATAGAGGAGTCGTCCACAACGGTCGAACGAACCACTACATCTTCAAGATGAAGGGCAAGGAGTACGTCCTCCGTCCAATGTCGCCAAGTAAAGTGATCGCCGACAAGCATACCACCCATCATGGAGAGAATGGTGAGAGAGTGAGCCACCCAAAAGAGAGTGAGCGCCACAAGCCCAAATTGAGTGCCTCCACGATGAGCGAAAACAAGAACTTAGTTCTATTTGCCAACAAACATGAGATGAGAGAAGTGCGTGAGAACCCATCTAGTGTCCTACACTACGGCATCGTGTGCAAGGACAATGCACCACAAACTAACACCTCTCACACTCTTCCTCTAGTGTTGTCTTCTCTTTTGCAGGAATTTCAAGATGTTTTTCCCGACGAGCTACCTCCGGGACTACCTCCTCTACGAGGCATTGAGCACTGAATTGACCTCATCCCCGGAGCACCACATCCAAAGAAAGCGCCCTACTGCATCAACCCCGAAGAAACCAAAGAAATTCAAAGGCAAGTAAAACATCTCATAGACCATGGACATGTGCGTGAAAGTTTGAGCCCTTGTGCCGTTCCGGTCATTCTTGTGCCAAAACGTGACGGTAGCTTTCGCATGTGCTCCGATTGTAGACCTATCAATGCTATCACCGTTAGATATAGGTACCCCATTCCATGCCTTGATGATATGCTTGATGAAATTAGCGGTGCCACTATATTTTCCAAAAATTGATCTTAAGAGTGGTTACTATCAAATCCGCATACAAGAGGGTGATGAATGGAAAACCGCATTCAAAACCAAGTTTGGTTTGTATGAGTGGTTAGTCATGCCTATGGGTCTTTCGGAAGCACCGGGCACTTTTATGCGCCTCATGAATCATGTCTTTCGCCCTTACATTGGTATATTTGTTGTGGTCTACTTTGATGATATTCTTGGTTTAGCAAATCTATCCAAGAGCATGTCACCCATGTCCGCACCGTTTTGCAAACTCTTAGGAAAGTGTGTCTCTATGCTAATATGGAGAAATGCCTTTTTGGTGTTGATAAGCTCGTTTTCTTAGGATTTGTTGTCTCTTCTAAGGGTGTTCATGTAGATGAGTCCAAGATAAATGCTATTAAGACTTGGCCACAACCAACTAACTTGCATCAAGTGCGTAGTTTCCTTGGCCTTGCGGGCTTCTATCGTCGCTTTATAAAGGATTTTAGCACCATTGCTTCGCCTTTGCATGCTTTGAGTAAGAAGAATGCGCCGTTTATTTGGGGACCATCCCAAGATACCGCATTCAATGAGCTTAAGAATTTGCTTACTCATGTTCCCGTGCTTGCTTTACCCAACTTCAACAAACCTTTTGAAATTCATTATGATGCTAGTGTTAATGACATAGGAGGTGTGTTAACGCAAGAGAAGCGCCCCATAGCTTACTTTAGTGAGAAACTTTCCAGAGCACAACTCAACTACCCCATCTATGACAAAGAGCTCTATGCTTTAGTACGCGTTTTGCATGAATGGGCACACTACCTTCATCCCCATGAGTTTATCATTCATACCGATCATGAGACTCTCAAGTATCTTAAGGGACAAACTAAGTTGAACAAGTGTCATGCTAAATGGAGTGAATTTATTGAGTCTTTTCCTTATGTCATCAAGTACATCAAAGGTAAAGAAAACATAGTAGCGGATGCTCTTTCCCGCATTTGCATGCTTGTCATGCAACTTGAGTTAGATGTCATTGGCTTCGAGCATATCAAAGACTTATATGAGCATGATACAACTTTTGCCATTCCTTATGCCAAATGGTTGTCGAATACATCTTGGGAACGCTATTACATCAAAGATGGCTACCTTATGAGAGCTAACAAACTTTGCATTCCCGAGTCCTCGCTTCGTTTGTTGCTTTTGTAGGAATCTCATGGAGGCGGCTTAATGGGACACTTCGGATGCGACAAGACGTTCGCCACGCTCTCGAAGAGCTACTTTTGGCCAAAGATGTTTCGGGACGTCAATCGTTTCACCAACCGGTGTTCTACATGTCGCAAAGCTAATTCCAAAGCTCAAACTCATGGTCTCGATATGCCTTTACCGATTCCATACCAACCTTGGGAAGACATTAGCATGGACTTTGTACTTGGTTTGCCTAGGACTCACAATGGGAAAGATTCCATATTTGTCGTTGTGGACCGTTTCTCAAAAATGGCACACTTTATTCCTTGTAACAAGATAGACGATGCTTCACATGTGGCTAATCTCTTTTGTAGGGAAATATTGCGTCTACATGGTGTGCCAAAGACTATCGTATCGGACCGCAACGTCAAGTTCCTTAGCTACTTTTGGAAAACCCTATGCGCCAAGCTCGGAATCAAGCTACTCTTCTCCATGGCATACCATCCTCAAACCGACGGCCAAACGGAGGTGACAAACCGCACACTCTCAGCTCTACTTCGAGTACTCATCAAGAAGAACATCAAGGAGTGGGAGGAGTGTCTACCCATCGCCGAGTTCGCCTACAACCGAGCAAGACACTCAATAACCGGCAAGTCCCCTTTCGAGGTCGTCTACGGATTCAACCCTTTGTCACCATTGGATATTCTACCTCTACCACCCCAAGAGCGAATCAATTTGGACGCAAGTGCACGAGCGACCCATATCAAGAAGGTGCATGAAGATACAAGAAACACCATCGAGCGCCAAGTACAACACCTTGCGACCAAGCTCAACGTCAACAAGCAACCTATGGTCTTCAACACTGGTGATCTCGTGTGGCTACACCTTCGCAAGGAGTGCTTTCCACAAGAACGCCAGTCTAAGCTTTGACCTAGAGCCGATGGACCCTTCAAGGTGCTCGCACGCTACAACGACAACGCTTACAAGATCGACATCCCACGGGACAAATACAACGTGAGCGACATCTTCAACATCAAAGATCTCTCTCCCTTCCATGGTGATGAAGAACTCGATCCGAGGACGGATCTTCCCCAAGGGAGGGGAGATGATGCGGAGCATCCCACGACCATCCACATGGACACCACCTCAGCTATCCAAGCCCCAAGTGGACCAATGACAAGGGCTAGGGCACGTGCTATTCAATCCGAGGTGACATCACTCCTACTTGAGTTTTACCCCTCTTCAAGTGAGACATGGCTACTGCCTAAGTCCGAGATACTATATGTCACCAGGTACAACGCTCAAGACTCAAAGCTGAGGACTGTAGAAGAAGAGACAGGCGTCAACACTCTGGACAGCTCGGAACTTCCGGCCCCCAGACCTTCCGGCCGACCCGGAGCTTCCGGTCGCCGACGACTTCGACCAGCCCAGGCGTGCCAACTCTCGGGTTAGCCCGGACCCCGCCCCGGATCTTTCGGCGCCCGAAACTTCCGGCCTACCCGGACCTTCCAGCCCCCGGATGCCAGCACAGCTCCACCGCGCCAACTCTCTGGTTAGGCCGGACCCTCCCCGGAACCTCCGGCGCCCGGAACTTTCGGCCTAGCCCGGAACTTCCGGCCCTGCCTGCGCACAGCCACTTGGGCCAAGGCCCGTGTACCCTTTCGTTACCTAGACTATATATACTCTATCCCGTACAACTTTCTAGGGTTAGCATTGGTTTAGCTCATTGAGAGATAGAGCATTGCTCATCCATATCGGATCTACTCCACGAGAGAGACCGCGGCCCCTCTACGGAGAAGATCCACCTTGGATTCAAGACCCCTTTACGGGAAGATCCCCTTATGGATTCAAGACCTCCTCTAGGAGAAGAACCGGCTACCCATTTGTATTGTCCTTAGTTGTCCGTGGATTCGTGTATCATTCTATGTATCCGAGGATCTAGCACATGTGTGACTTGTTCTTGTTTGGTTTGAGTGATTCTCTTGTGTTTCCCCTCGTCTTCTCTCCCATGTTCTTCGTGTTCATCGTTGGGATCCGCTCCTTTCCTGAAAGATCGGCCGTCTAGGGTTCTACCCTACATCACCAAGCTAGAGACGCGAGCCTAGAACACTAACAAAATCATGGCGTTGCACGTAAACAAGGGAGGAGCACTCTCTGATTTTTTTTCTTTTTTTCACTTTTTTTTGCACTTTTTTTTCTCTTTTTTTTTGCTCCGCAACAATTTTTTTCGAAAAAGTCTACAAATGGTCTAAAAACTGCCTAGCCAGAATTTTCCAGACTTAGTTTTTTTTTGAGTTTGGAACTATTTTTCTTCTGCAGGTGGCTCGAAAGTTGGGGAGTCCTACTCTGTCACCACTCAGAGTATCGCGTGATCTGGAACTCGAAAACAAAGCAACAAATACTGGACTCGGACTAGGACTGGTGGCGGAGATGAATCTGGCGGAATCTCGAATTGGTGGCGGCAATGAATCTGGTGGAAGTCGGATTGGTGGCAGATTTATGTTGCAGGTGGACTCGGATTGGCGTGATGGCGGCGGATCTGTGGTGGCATATATGGACTCGGATTGGTGGTGAATATGGCAGCGATGATGAAGTTGGTGTGGTGGTGGTATATGGCAGCAGCGATGATGATGATGCGGTGGTGATATATGGCAGCGGCGACGTGACAACCTGTGAACAGAACTCGAAACTCTAAAGGACTAGACGCTAAGACCAGCAACTTGATACGACGATGCAACCGCAAATTCAACAAAGCAAATACAGAAAATATTATGCAAAGGCTCAGATTGGTTCGGATAGGATGAACTAACCCTAATTAATTTTTTGGCTTTTTCGTGGACTATAGGTATGAACAACAGACTCGATCTAAACTACGAAAAACTGTAAAATCTCACCGAGCAACCTGGAAATCTGATACCACTTGATAGAGGCAAAGGTGTCCCGTCTTTCGATGAGAAGGTGGCTATCGTTTTAGAGGAAGTCGACTTTGACGATCCGACTACGAACGTGCGAGGACGTCGCGCCTTAGCAATCGCTAAACCAACTTCGAGGGGTTATTGACCACGCCGGAGCACGATCAACCTGACCACGAGGGCATGTTTCCTGCGAGAAAACGAAGAACAAGCAAGAAACTGAGATTGCAATCTGGATATTGCGAATATAAGATGAAAGCTTTATTGATCAAGGTGGGGTTCTGTGACGTCTTGGTCTGGTCATTGGACACAAACGAAGTACGTGAAGTTGCAGCTATGGCGAACTTTTAACCTAAACAAAACCCAAAGTCTAAACGACGCCCTAAGGGCTGTATATATGGAGGAAGAGGGGGGAATTTCGTGGCCCTTGGAGGAGGGGTCCGAAACCAACCCTAACTCTTGTTTGCCTACACATACGGACTCTAAAAACAGCCTATACTTAAGTATTTCGAAAATACATGGGCCTGGCCCAATAATAAGGTGACGCAGCACCTAAAATAGCCTCTAGACGAAATTTATGAAATGGCATCTTGAATATTTCGTCCAAGGTTTCATGCACTCCTTATGGTGGCTTCAAAGTCCTGAAATCATCACTTGTAACTCCGTTCTGGATCCCGTTGCGCATGCCATCATCTCCACGCTTGAACTTGTTCCAAGGTTCATCATCTCCATATTCTCATGAACATTAGAAACGTTAACAAGAAACGAAAGTACCTGATAATTCAATTGGCATGCGCGAGCTCTAGTAATTGGTCCAGTATGTATAGCAGCAGGGGCTGTGGGTGTAACAATGGTATTGATGTCCTCATCACTCGGAAAAAACATAAATTAAGCAAACGTGAGTATAAATGTACCTAGCAAGACTTACATCAGAACTAGATACATTTGGATCAATATCAACAAAGGGGGTGGTGGAGTTTAACTGTAGCAAGCCAGCTTTGACTCGGTGGCTATCCTAAACTATGAATGCAAGTAACTCTTTTGAGGTGGCGCACACGAGTCCACATATTCACCATATCAATACACCACTATGGATCTGCTCCTGTCTCCCTACAAAAACGCCATCCATGGCACTCACGCTTATCTTGCGCATTTTAGAGTATCCACTTTCACTTGTCTATGAACTGTATAGGCAACCCATAGGTCCTTTACTACGGATGCGGCTATTCAAATAGATCATTTATAACCCTAGAGGGGTGTACTTCTTCACACACGCTCTCGCCACTTACCACCATGTACACGTCGTGTATCTCAGCAACCTTCAAGCGGAATCCTGGCGAGGGAGTCGGCCACGACCTAACTAACCACTCAACTCTCTAGTCCAAGTTTACCGCCTATTCTGGTTCCATCCACAAGGAGATCCGGCCGGGGTGTCGCTCACGGCCCCAAACAATGTGTGCAGGGTTCCCGAGACACCAAACGGGCGACTCGGTACACTGTGCCATGGTGTATCTACCGCATCATATCCCACCCCTAGGGTCAGCGCTACGCACGGCCTCCAACACATATCCTACAAACACCAGAAACTAGTTGCAACTCCTGGACAGGGATCAAGGCGATTAATAAGTCGAGAGAGTCAATTAAGGATCCCAATGTGTGGTAGTAGTTGTTCATGGACCACAAACACAAAACTCAGTTCGTGAGGACAGTTTCAATGAGACAACCCACCATGTACTCCTACATGGCCTCTCACCGCTACCTTTACCAAATCATGTTCACACACTTAGCTCTCAACAGTAAGACATGTTCACAACTTTCCAATTCATTCCCGATGAATCAAACCCGACACAACTCTAAGAAGTAGCAGGCAGGACAAACAAGCATGAATGAGTAGGAACATCAGGGCTCAAACAACTCCTACTCATACTAGTGGATTCCATCTATTTACTGTGGCAATGACAGGTCATGTAGAGGAAAAGGGGTTCAACTACCGCAGCAAGTAACAAATGAATCGTTGTTGTCCTAATGCAGTAAAAGAGAGCAAGAGCGAGAGAGTGGGATTGTATCGGAATGAACAAGGGGGTTTTGCTTGCCTAGCACTTCTGAAGATGGTATAGTTCTTCATCGGTGTCATCGAACTCATCGCCAAAACAACATCTACTGAAGGGGGACAATTACCAGCAACAGAGAGGAAACACAATCAATGCAATGCAACAATATGATGCATGAATGTGACATAGCAATTTGTTGTGATTTGAGCTAATGCAGCTAGCAACGATTTAAATGGAGTTGGTTTGAACACTAGATTCAAATTCGAACTCCACATGAGGCATTTCAAATACCATTAACTCAAATTGTCATATACAATGGCTGTAAGTTGTTCAAACATGCATGAGAATTGCATAAACAGATTCTTCATATTTTTCTGATAATTTTTCATATATAAATTATTTCATTTGGAGTTACAATTTATTTTCTATAATTTTTAGAAGTTTAAACCATTTTATGGATTTTATACTTCATTTCTGAAATATAAAATGGCCAGAAAATGATTATGAGGTCAGCATGACATAAGTCTGGCATCAACAGGTCAACTGGACTGCCCCGGGTCAAACCTGACATGTGGGACCCGTAGGTCAGTGACACAGCGCTGGCTAGAGCCACAGACAGGTGGGCCCAGTCAGCGCTGGCTAGGTCAAAGTCAAAGCCGACACATGGGGCCACGAGTTTATCACTAATCTAAACAAAAAATTAGTCTAACCTAAACGGGCGCATGGGCCCATGTGGCAGTCTCTCAAGGAGTTGATTAGTGGGGTCATTAGCAGCTAATGACATAGCCACGTCAGATACGTCGGCGATAAGTTGCCGGTGACCACTGAACACGGCGGCGAGCTTCGGAAATCGCCCACAGCGCACGGCTTGCGATGTGGTTGGGTTCTACGGCGAGCTGGGGCTCATGCGCATCCAGGGGTGGCAATGACAGGGCACGAGGAGGTCGGAGTTGAGCACGGCGTCGACCTCGGCGGCGGCCAGATCTCGGGCGTCGACGAAACCGACGATGCAACGCGCGGGAGGATCAGCAGTTAGCACCTACAGGTTCTACAAGACCTCACAAGGCCAACGGGCATATCCGCGGGACCATTTGGTCACCGGTGCCTCGTCGCCGGTAAGCTCGGGTGGTTGTGTGATTTGGTCAACATGGAATTGACGGCTACGGTGCGAGCTCAGGCATGGCGTTAGGGGGGAAAGGCTCAGGTGCTCACGGTGAGGTCGATGAGCAGGTCAGCTGGCTCGGGGGAGGCCGGACGGCGACATGGCATTACCGGCGATCTCGGTGCAGAGGCGGCGGGGTCGAGCTCGATGGCGAGGCTCCACTGCTTCCGGTGATGCATGGCTCGTCGAGGACGCAGAGGAGGTTGTAGTGGAGCTCCCGGACACGGCGACAGGGCTAGGGGTGGCAGGAGAGCGCGGTGGCAGTGGGCGGCGGCGACGAACATGTTCGGGTCCGAGGTCAGAAGCAAGAGAGAGGCGAGGAACGGTGACGAGAGTGAGGAGGTGGAGCTTGGGGACGCGTGTGGCGTCCCTAGCCAGCTCCAGGCGGTCAACGGCAAGCAGGAGCTGGCGTGCGGTAGCCACGCGCGTGCTGGCGCACCGCGGGCACACGCCCTGTGTCCGACTGGCGCGGGGAAGAAGACCACCCTGCCCCTGGTGGGCTGGGCCGGCCAAGTGGCTGCCAGGTGGGCTGCACAGGAGGTAAGCCCAGGTAGGTTTCCTTTCTCTTTCTTTTCATTTTGTTTCAGTTTTTGATAGAGGCAAAGGTGTCCCGATGTTTCGATGAGATGGTGGCTATCATTTTCTGTGGGAGTCGACCTTGACGATCCGACTACGAACGTGCCAGACGTCGCGCCTTAGCAATCGCTAAACCAACTTTCGAGGGGTTATTGACCACGCCGGGGCACGATCAACCTGACCACGAGGGTCTGTTTCCTGCGAGCAAACGAAGAACAAGCAAGAAACTGAGATTGCAATCTGGATATTGCGAATATAAGATGAAAGCTTTATTGATCAAGGTGGGGTTCTGTGACGTCTTGGTTTGGTCGTTGGACACAAACGAAGTACGGGAAGTTGCAGCTATGGCGAACTTTTAATCTAAACAAAACCCAAAGTCTAAACAACGCCCTAAGGGTTGTATATATGGAGGAAGAGGGGGGAATTTCGTGGCCCTTGAGGGTGGGGTCCGAAACCAACCCTAACTCTTGTTTCCCCACACATACGGACTCTAAAAATACCCTATACTTAAGTATTTCGAAATTACATTGGCCTGGCCCATTAATAAGGTGACGGGACACCTGGAATAGCCTATGGACGAATATTATGAAGTGGCATCTTGTATATTTCGTCCAAGGCTTCATGCACTCCTTATGGCGGCTTCAAAGTCCTGAAATCATCACTTGTAACTCCGTTCTTGATCCCCTTGCGCATGCCATCAACTCCATGTGTGTTCTTGCTCCAATGTTCATCCTTCTCCAAGCTAGGCCCTTCATTTGTAAGCAAAACAAATGTATCCAATTTAGGCAGCATCATCATCTCATGAACATTAGAATCATTACCAAGAAACGAAAGTACCTGGTAATTTAATTGGCGTGCGCGAGCTCTAGTAATTGGTCCAGTATATGTAACAGTAGGGGCTGTGGGTGTAACAATGGTATTGATGTCCTCATCATCCTCCCCTTCTTGAAATGAAGTCATTCTCGACGGAAGCACGTCTTCCTCACCCAAATAAGGCTTCAAATCTGCAATGTTAAAAGTGGGACTAACCCCAAAATCTACAGGTAGCTCAAGTTTATATGCATCATCATTTATTTTCTCTAACACCTTAAAAGGACCATCAACACGTGGCATTAGCTTTGATTTGCGCAAATTAGGAAATCTATCTTTACGCAAATGTAACCAAACAAGATCTCCAAGTGCAAACACAACATGTTTTCTACCCTTATCTCCAGCAAGTTTATATTTAGCGTTCATACGCTCAATGTTTTCCTTAGTTAACTCATGCATTTTTAAAATCAATTCAGAACGTTCTTCAGCATCAAAATTAACATTCTCTAAAGATGGAAGAGGCAACAAATCAATAGGTGCACGAGGTAGGAAACCATACACAATTTCAAAAGGGCACATCTTAGTAGTAGAATGCAATGAACGATTATAAGCAAATTCAATATGAGGCAAGAATTCTTCCCACATTTTCTTATTATTCTTCAAAACATCCCTAAGCAGAGTAGACAATGTTCTATTGACTACTTCAGTTTGTCCATTAGTTTGGGGTGACAAGTAGTACTAAAAAGCAATTTAGTCCCCAACTTAGCCCATAAACATCTCCAAAAGTGGCTAAGAAATTTAGTATCACAATCTGAAAGAATAGTATTTGGCACACCATGCAAGCGAATAATTTCACGAAAGAACAAATCAGCAACATTAACAGCATCATCGATTTTATGACATGGTATAAAGTGTGCCATTTTCGAGAATCTATCCACGACAACAAATATGCTATCCCTCCCCTTCTTTGTTCGAGGTAAACCTAAAACAAAGTCCATAGATATATCCTCCCAAGGAACACTAGGTATAGGCAAAGGCATATATAAAGCATGAGGATTGAGTCGTGACTTAGCTTTTTGACATGTAGTGCAGCGAGCAACAAAACGCTCAACATCCCGTCTCATCTTTGGCCAAAAGAAATGTGTAGCAAGTATATCCTCCGTCTTCTTCATGCCAAAGTGTCCCATTAGTCCTCCTCCATGCGCCTCCTACAACAACAAAAGACGAACGGAGCTAGCTGGAATGCATAGCTTGTTAGAACGAAACACAAATCCATCATTAACGACGAACTTGTTCCATGTTCTACCTTCTTTACAATTCTGCAATATATCTTTAAATTCAGCATCATGCACATATTGATCTTTGATGGTCTCCAAACCAAATATTTTAAAGTCAAGTTGTGAAAGCATAGTATAACGACGAGACAATGCATTAGCAATAACATTTTCTTTACCCTTCTTGTGTTTAATGACATAAGGGAAAGTCTCAATGAATTCAACCCATTTAGCATGTCTACGGTTCAGTTTTGCTTTACTTTTAATGTGTTTCAATGATTCATGATCGGAATGTATAACAAATTCTTTGGGCCACAAATAATGCTGCCATGTTTCTAAAGTCCGAAAAAGAGCATATAATTCTTTATCATAAGTAGAATAGTTCAGACTAGGCCCACTCAATTTTTCAGGAAAGTATGCAACAGGTTTGCCATCTTGTAATAACACACCTCCTAATCCAATTCCACTAGCATCACATTCAAGCCCAAAAGTCTTATTAAAATCAGGAAGTTGGAGTAAAGGTGCATGTGTCAACTTATCTTTCAATACCGTGAAGGCGTCTTCTTGTGCGGTACCCGAAACAAAATGCACATCCTTCTTTGTAAGCTCGTTGAGAGGTGCAGCAATGGTGCTGAAATCTCTCACAAAATGCCTATAGAAACCAGCGAGGCCAAGGAAACTCCTCACTTGTGTGACCGTTTTGGGCTGCGGCCAACTCTCAATAGCTTCAATCTTGGCTTTATCAACTTCAATTCCCTGGGGAGTAACAACATAGCCAAGAAAAGATACTCGGTCGGTGCAAAAGGTGCACTTCCCAAGGTTACCAAACAAACATGCATCACATAGAGCAATAAAAACATCACGTAAATGTTCCAAATGTGCTTCCAAAGATTTGCTATAAATCAGTATATCATCAAAATAGACTACCACAAATCGTCCAATGAAAGCACGTAAAACTTTGTTCATTAATCTCATAAAAGTACTAGGCGCATTAGTTAACCCAAAAGGCATGACTAACCACTCATATAAACCAAACTTAGTTTTAAATGATGTTTTCCATTCATCTCCCAATTTCATACGAATTTGATGGTATCCACTACGCAAATCAACTTTGGAGAATATTGTAGAGCCACTCAATTCATCAAGCATATCATCAAGCCAAGGAATAGGATGACGATAACGAATAGTAATATTATTAATGCCTCTACAATCAACACACATACGCGACGTACCATCCTTTTTAGGCACTAGTATAATAGGAACATCACAAGGACTAAGAGATTCGCGTATATAACCTTTGTCGAGCAGCTCCTGTACTTGACGCATAATCTCCTTCGTCTCCTCTGGATTGGTATGGTATGGTGCATGGTTGGGTAGCGAAGCACCGGGAATTAAGTCAATTTGATGCTCAATCCCTCGAATAGGTGGTAATCCCGGTGGCATGTCTTGTGGAAAGACGTCAGCAAACAGTCTGATCTCCGTGCCCCGGTGTCATCCCTGGATCAGTAATGCTGACACCACACAGTACTCGGAGGATTTATAGCAGAGTAGCAATCACACACTTATTACATCGAGTGCCACAAAAGAGAAATTATACAATAAATATGGCTTAAGGCCATCTCATAACGATAACAGCGGAAGGCTTGGAAGATAAGTGAGTCCATCAACTCCAACGGCATCACTGAGTATAGAACCACGACCTAAAACTCCTTAATCGTTGTCTGAAAAGTCTGCAACATTAACGTTGCAGCCCGAAAACGGGTCAGCACATGGAATATGCTGGCAAGATAACACATAGAGAGTAATGGAATGCAACAGCTATACTATATGCATATTTGGCTGGTGGAAAGCTCTATGGTTACAGTTTTTGCGTAAAGCCAATTTTTCCCTACTTCAAAGGAATAAAATTTATTACTATCATGGTGGTTGTGAAACATTGAGAATGGTTGACAGCATTCTCAATCCCAATTAAGTAACATCATTAAAACCCAACAATATTAATTTAGAGTAACATGTTGAGATTCACATGATAATCCAGGTACTAGATACTCAAGATGTCCATAACCGGGGACATGGCTAACCATGATTAGTTTGTTACACTCTGCAGAGGTTTGCGCACTTTTCCCCACAAGACTCGATCGCCTCCATTTGGTTTCTCGCACTGCAGGGTGTTTGAGAAGACGGATGACCGAGACACAGTCTTTCAGAAGCGCTAGCACCTTACGACGGGTAGACCGGTACACGTACTTTCCCCTACATCTGCTAGTCTACCACTGTAAGAGTTCGCACAACTTAGTCAACTATGCCAGAGCCCATAATGGCTTGTGGCTGCACACGGAAGTTTCTAGTATGAATAATCTCATGATCCCTTTGAGCCTGGGTGGCGGTCCAAAAGAAAACAGGCAAGTCATGGTAACCCCAGGTGCCTCAATCCACCCAGATGTGTGTTAGGTTGCCACCTTAGATAAACCCTTAACTATAAATCTCACATCTGTCATGGATTTCACTCACCCAATCCACGTCTACTGGCATAGCATGGCATAATAAGCAAACGCAGAAGTAACTCCCAAAGGTTTGATAATAAACAGGTAATAGGTACTACCTCATCTACTTCCCATCCCACAATTTAATTAGATCCTAATCATGCAATGTGTGAGGATTGATCTAATGCAATAAAACTGGGTTGTAGAAAAGGTATGATCAAAGTGTTACTTGCCTTGTTGATGATCCGCGTAACCTAGAGATTCGAAGTAACAGGCGGCGCACTCCGGGTATTCTATCACAGATAAACAACAAGCATACAATAAGTACTCATCTCATGCACAGGTAAAACTCAAATAGAAGATCTAACAAGAAAGTTCAACTTAAGAACCCTGGTTTGCAAAAGAATCAAATCGAACGAAGCAAAAGAAATCAAATGGCGAAAGAAAACAACTTTGTTCTAGTAATCTGGATCTAGGGCAAATTTTAAAACATGTTTAAGTTGATTATTCGGAAAGAGGGTTTTGAGACGAAACTCCAGGCGCTTGAATCGCCTGATTCCGATAAACGAGCAAAAAGTTATACTAAAACGAAAATCGGATCAGAAATCGCGATCAGAAAATAACCGCGGAAAATCCGATGAAAAAGAAAAACGACGAACAGATTTTTTTTATAAAAAACTTCACGGAAAACGAGGCGGCGGCGAACCTCGAAAGGTGCGCGGCTCCGGCGGCGGCGACGGCGGCTTAGCTAGGGTTAGGGTTAGGCTGGGCTGGCTCTCTCTCTCGCCCGGGCGGGCGCTATATAAAGGCCTGGCCGGCGGTTTCCTGGCCGGGTACGGCCCGGAGTCGGTTACGCGTTTTTTTTAAATCCGCTCGGAAGAAAAATAGAAAGAAATACCAAACGGACTCCAAAAATCATGAAATAAATTTTGCCGGGTTCATAAAATCAAGCCCGGTAAAGTGAACATTTATTTGGGCCCAAACTACAACTTTGAAAAACGCGCATTTTTCCTAAATTCAAATAAAAATACCGAAAAACTCCGAAATAAAACTTATTTGATTTTTTTATTAAATCCTCAATATTTCTATATTTTTGGAAAGTCATTTTATTCCCTATCTCATATTTTTGTAATAGAAATAATTGATGATAAAATAAATAAAATCAAATGATCCTGTTTACATAATTTGAGAAAACTCAACTACGTAAATAATGAAATCCCCAACTCTCTCCGTGGGTCCTTGAGTTGCTTAGGATTTTCTAGGATCAAAACCAGAGGCAAAATAAAATATGATATGCATGATGATCTAATGTATAACATTCCAAATTGAAAATTTGGGATGTAACAAACCTACCCCCCTTAAGATGAATCTCGCCCTCGAGATTCGGGTTGGCTAGAAAATAGGTGAGGGTGGTCTTTGAGAAAATCTTCCTCTCGCTCCCAGGTGGCTTCATCCTCCGTGTGGTGGCTCCACTAAACTTTGCAAAACTTGATAACCTTGCTGCGAGTAACTCGACTGGCAAACTCGAGAATCTTGACTGGTTTCTCCTCATAGGTCAAATTGTTATCCAACTGAATTGCTTCCAAATGCACTATGTCTCTCAAAGGTATGTCAGCCATCTCCGCGTGACACTTCTTCAACTGAGATACGTGAAACACATCATGCACTCCTGCCAATCCTTCTGGCAATTCCAACTTGTAGGCCACTTCTCCCATACGCTCGAAAACTTGATATGGTCCTACAAATCGTGGCGCTAACTTCCCCTTAACTCCAAAGCGCTTAATCCCTCGAAGTGGGGATACTCGAAGATAAGATCTGTCTCCAACTTCGTAAACTGTCTCTTTGCATTTAGAATCTGTGTAGCTCTTCTGTCTGGACTGGGCTACCTTGAGCCTATCACGAATCAACTTCACCTTCTGTTCAGACTCCTTAATCAGATCTGGTCCAAACAACTGGCGGTCTCGAACTTCATCCCATGACAACGGTGTCCTGCACCTCCTTCCGTACAAAGCTTCGAAAGGGGCCATCTTCAAACTGGTCTGATAGCTATTATTGTAAGAGAACTCTGCATATGGCAAATTATCGTCCCAACTAGATCCGTAATCTAGCGCACAAGCTCTCAGCATATCCTCCAAAATCTGATTGACTCTCTCAGTCTGTCCATCTATCTGCGGGTGAAAAGCTGTACTAAATTCTAGCCTAGTACCCAAAGTCTCATGCAACTGCTTCCAGAACTTTGAGGTAAACTGGGTTCCTCTATCTGATACGATGCTCCTCGGAACTCCATGCAAACATACGATCCTGGTCATGTATATCTTTGCCAACTTAGCACTGGTGTAAGTGGTCTTTACTGGGATGAAATGTGCTACCTTCGTCAATCGATCAACTACAACCCAAATCGAGTCATAGCCTGAACGAGTCCTTGGTAATCCCGCGATAAAATCCATGCCTAACTTATCCCACTTCCATTCGGGTATCGGCAATGGTTGCAACAATCCTGCTGGCTTCTGATGTTCTGCCTTTACTCTCTAACATGCGTCACAAACTGCTACATACTCCGCAATATCCTTCTTCATTCCGGTCCACCAGAAAATATCCTTCAAATCCATATACATCTTGGTATTTCCTGGGTGAATAGAATACGGTGAGTCATGTGCCTCTTGCAGAATCAACTTTCTGATCTCCGGGTCATTGGGCACGTAAACACGGTCTTCAAACCATAGGGTGTCGTGCTCATCCTCACGAAATCCTTTAGCTTTTCCTTTGCTCAATTTCTCCTTTATAGCAGGAATCTCTTTGTCAGTTTTCTGAGCTTCTCTGATTCTATCCATCAAAGTTGACTGTGACACCCCAAAAATTTGGCCTTGTTTTAATGAATTAAAAATTTTGCCAGGAATTAAAACTTTGAATATCTGAGCTCCATTTTGATTTTTTTTAAATCATTTACTTCCCTGTTATGATGAGTTTTTCCCAAAGAGAAAACTTTTCAAATATGTTATTGGACTTGTTTAACCTCTCAAGAAAAACTTTTCTTTTATCAGTGTAACTAATTACCTAATTAAATTGCTTGATCTTTATTTTCTTGAAAAATGGTTTTCCAAGGTTATATGGCCATATTTGAACTACAACCATTTGATAAATTCGCTTAAAATTCTCACAAAAATTTGGAGATGTCATGTAATGTTATTCAATAACTTTTGTACAAAAACATCTTTATTTTATGTAATATTTTGAGCTCTACAGCAAATTTTGTTCTCTGGTCCAGTGGGCAATTTTGCACTACAACCCATTTAAATATTTCTTTCTAGCCTCTACCAAAATTATGGGATATTGGTAGTAACACATGATTCAACTTTATGCAAAAACCCTGTGTTGTTATTTGAAAAATTTGAGTGAATCAACCTCTTCTCCATTCTGGTCCAGCCTTGTGATTTCTACTGCAACCCTATTAAATTTTGCTCCAATGACCTTGTGCTTTCTCCTACTTGTGGACAGCCCTACCAAACCTCTAAATCCAGGAGCATGCACCCATTGGATTATTTTTGGTTCATGAAATAATGTCATTTATTTCCTGTCCAGAATTGAAGTTTTGCAAAACTTGCACTAACAAGTTTCTGCTTTTGGCCAACTAACCTCACCACTCTCTCTTGCATCTAAAGAGACCACCATCTGGAGTTTTTGACCACTCCAAGACTTGCCTAAGTGCCCTTGGCATTTTGCCAAACACCTTATGGGTAGGATCTATTTTGGCATGAATTTTTGGTTTGCACTGTGAACCTGATCCCCTGACCAAACCAGCTTGTCCACTGATCTCCTTGCAAGCCCAAACCTAGACCTGTTAACCCCCAGCCTCAACCGCGACCTCTAGCATGCTCTGGCATTTCGTCGAGCACACTCAGTGCGTGCACGGGACGCGCCCAGAGCGCGCGTATTGCACGACCCGTGCGCCGAACCTTCCTCCGCTCGCCACCTGGCCCCTGGAACAGCGCGTGCTCATCCGCGAGTGTGTCCACTAGCGCTCGTCGCCGCCACATCGCCCTGGCTACAGAGAGGTGGTTCGCCGGAGGGCTTATCCACGGCCGCCACGGAACCGACCTCGACGAGCTATAAAAAGAGGTCCCCGAACCCATTCAAGCACACAGGCAATCTTAGAATGCTCCCCTAGTTCTCCCGTGGCAGCCAATCGACCCGGGGAGGCCTCCTTCCTCATCTCCGGCAACTGCAGCCGCCGCCACTGCCCTGGCCAATTCGGCACCACCAGGACCTCCCACTCTCCGTTCTCTCCACCAAGAGCTTCCTCATCTTCCCGTGAACCATTCCCACTACTCGATGTTGATCAGGAATCACCATAGCCCCAATCACACTCTGCTCCCGAAGCTCTCCGTCCGCCGCGAAGCTCACCGCCGACGACCCCGTCCACCCCCGAGACGTAACACCCACCGGCAGGACCGCCTCGACCCCCTGAGCCCGTGGATGGCTTCGATTTCTCAAACGGAGCCACCAATCGCCGGCGGCGATCGCCGGAGTTCCGCCTCCGCTCGGGACAGAGAAAGGAGAGGGAAAGGCGACTAGTCAAACATGACCAGTGGGCCAGGCGGGCCAACTGTCAGTGAGACGCGCGCCATCCACGCTGGAGTAAGTGGAGGCGTAATCCACGCCAGTACGTTTTCCCCGCTCCGAAAACGTATTCCCCTCTGAAACGTTTTCTTTTCTGTTTTATTTCAAATAACAGATTTTGACCAAATCTTTGACTAGCTATAACTTTTTAAATATAACTCCAAATGAATTAATTCTTTTTCCTACATCTCTCAAATATTGTCTAGTTTATTTTAAGATTTATTTGAAAATTTTCCAAACAACTTTTTTGTACTGTTTTTGAAATGTGTGTTAATTCAAATATATTTCAAAATAGGATTTTGGAGAGAGAGAAGAAACTTTCAAAATTTTGGAGAGCACCCCCACCTCTCCACACCATTAAAGGCAAGCATTCTGAACCCTGGCATAATGTTTTTGGTGTGTTATTTGACACGTTTATAACACCACCTTATTTCAGAGGTCTTGTTATTTCATGTGACATGATCATTTGCATGGAAGCATATTAGTGATTTCCTTGCTGTTGGAAATGAATATATTTGTGATGGTAATCATCCTCATGTGCCTTGCATGCATGCCGGAAAGGAATCCGGGAAAGCCTCTGCCTTGGGTAGGAGTGAGCTTGTCGCCGGTCCCCGTCGGGACGGTTATGTCCGGTATGGTATGGTAAGGTATTTTGAGTGGTGATTTTGTTGATTGAAATATATTTGATATACATGTCATGCAGGGAACTTATAAACCTCCTGAGTCGACCGCAGACCGAGTCTTGTTTCCAGTAACCCCCATACTTGCTATGTACTACCACTTGTCCCTGCCGCAGATAGGGTATGGTTCAGTAAGTCGTCAACCCCTTTCAAGCACCCACCGTACAGAGAGGCCATGGTGGAAGATATCGGTTGTAGCCGGTAGGCATGCCACCTGGTCCGGGGGCATGGGTGTTTCCGGTTGGGACCGAGAGGAGAGGCCACCCCTTAGAGCACGCGATATAAATTTGATCCCATGCTACGCGAGGTTGTAGCCTCCCCACTTAGAGTTTGCTTGACAGGTGCCGTGGGTGATTCCAGACACCGGTGAGTTGAGCTGGTGTGTGCAAGTTAGGCGTGTTTTCAACTAAAAGACCGTAGACGGAATTAGTCCCGATGGACTAAAGGAATCCGTTACTCGTGGGTAAAGAGTACACCCTCTGCAGAGATTAAACCTATTCGAATAGCCGTGTCCATGGTTAAGGATTACAGTCTGGGATGGGTCAACTGTTGGTCTTAGTGTCGGTCTTCGGAGGAGAAATTGTTAAACCAGAACTTGGACCATAACTTGTGACTTGTGAAGATTATGATTATTATCTTGTGATGGACTAACCCGTTGCATTATTTATATTATCGAGTATCCCTGGACGGTTCTACCTCCAGGTTATTCATTGTGATTAATTATCTTGTAAGCCCTTTATGTGGTGTCGCTCAGACGCCCGACTGTGGCATTTCTTTTAAAGCCCTTTATGTGGTGTGGCTCAGACGCTCGACTGTGGCATTTCTTTTAAGCCCTTTATGTGGTGTCGCTCAGACGCCCGACTGTGGCATTTCTTTTAAGCCCTTTATGTGGTGTCGCTTAGACGCCCGACTGTGGCATTTCTTTTTAAGCCCTTTATGTGGTGTCGCTTAGACGCCCGACTGTGGCATTTCTTTTAAGCCCTTTATGTGGTGTCGCACAGACGCCCGACTGCGGCATTTTATTTCCCACTCCATTATTGCTTATTCATGTTGCATATAAATAACCTGCTTGCATGCATAAAAGATGTTTTATTTATGACTGACGATGTGATCATAATTTTTTTTTCCGTGCATGATTATCAATTATATTATACCTGTGTTCCTAATGTTTGCGAGTACATTCAAAGTACTCACTGGCTTGTCCCTGGCTATTGTCTTGGCCAGATTGCTTGCTTGGAGAGGAGTGTGGCGATGACAGCCTCGAGACTTAAGAAACGGTGATAGCAGCCTCGCAAAGATAGGAGTTAACATGGTCAGCTGTTCCCGTGGGAAATGGAGTCCCATAGACACTGATGCTTCACAAACCGCTTCCGTCATCGACCACTAGAAAACCATTTGATGTACTCATAGGCCACAATGGTCTTGTACTACACATTTTGTACTTTTTCTTGGAATTTCTGTAACAAGTTGGTGCCTCATCAGCTAACAGTAATCCTGGGGCTGGTGAGCACAACGGCCATTTTCTGGAAATTTATGTCCGGAAAACCCGGTCGTGACAGACTTGGTATCAGAGCCAGGCTGACCATTGGCTAATCCTATCTTAGCCGGGTCTATAAACTTAGGCAAACCAACCCACCAAACCATAACCAAACCCCAGCCAATCTTCTCGTGCAAGATAGCCACACAGTGACCCAACACCTTTTTGGCAGTCGGTGCCCAACCTATCAACCTAACCTGTCACTCATGCGCCAGTGACCGGCCCCTAAATAGTCCTTTCTCGCAAGCGTGCAATGGAAGACTCCGTCCCCTTTTTCCTATAAAAAGGGGCATGCTAGCCCCAACACAGCACAGCCTCTACCCCAAACCGAGCCACAATGCCTGGACCTGTCGTGCACAATGAAACCACAGCAACCAACCTTGGAGGTTTTGTGACCATACTCGCAAACCTCACCCGTCGTGCCTGTGCGTTATTAGAGCCCCCAGAATATGTTGTGTACCAAGGACCCATGAGCGGTGAGAGCCGTCAATTCTGGGCCACTGTACACATCTAAGGTAGGGGTCTAGAGCCCGAGCGCCCCTACAGGTTCACCGGAAGGACAACTTCCTTTGAGCTTCAAGCCATCCAACTAGCTGCTCGAGAGGCTATAGTTCATCTCCGGCACTTGTCGCCCAGAGTTAACTGTCGCTCGTTCCACTACTACCCCAGACGTGAAGGGTATGGTAGACCACCCCAAGTTGCCAACGGAGATCACGAGACGGATCCTGCATTGTTGCACCTAGTGCGCTATGTAAGTGCACTAGAGGAACTGTGTGATCAAATCACTATTGATCTAATCGCAGCTCGTGGAGAGCTGGTTCGTCGAGCCCCGGCGAGAGAAGAAAACGAGCCCAACGCCGACAACCCAGTCGTGCTGTTTGGACACCCGATCGAATCCCTGAGGCCTGCCCCAGCCATCGGCCAAGGTGCTGCGATAACCCCAGAAGTGCTTCGTCGCATATTGGGAGCACACTCCAACGGGATTGTGGCCAACAATCCCCAAGATGGTCCTCATCGCTACCCCGAGCCTGCAGCCCCTCGACCCACTCCAGCTAATTCCGACGACGAGACCCGTGGAGGAGCCTCAAGGCACGCCCGTTTGGATGTAAACGAAGTAGACTAAGTCACCCGAGTCGTATTGAGTTCCAGTGTACCCTCGCTTTGTAATCGTGTGGCCTTGTAATTTTAATGCCGCCTGTTGTCGTGCCTCTATTTTAATAGTAGCCTTGCCTGGATACGCCAGTATGCAGTGAAAGATTCCTATCCCGGACACAGTTACCAAAGATCACCCCGTCAACCCCACAGTAACACATCACTATAGTGAAATGTGTGAATCTGTGGCTTGACCCCGACCCTTGGGACAGAGCTGAAAATTTTCTTTACCATTCACCACGGTAAAAATGACCCAGCTCCGGTGCTATAAAAAGGCCACCGCGTGACCTTGCCAAGCACCTCTCACCTTGTGCACCATCCTCACAACCATTTCCTAGCCATGCCGAGCCCTAGCATTTATCTGAGAACCCCAGATGCAACCCCAGGTAGTTTTGTCAAGATATTGCGGGATTTTACCTGCAGTACCGTGGGCGCTACCCAGCCACCCCAGTACGAGCTGTTCAAATCGAGGATCACCTATTCCACCTCAAGATATTGGGCAGCAGTGCACATCCCTCCCGTAAACTCAGACCAAGACCCAACAGAGGTCTCCTTCGTGGGGAAATCTATGCCAACCTCACAGATGGCCATAGAAGCTGTTGCATACGAAGCGCTTGCTCGCCTTCGATTCGCAGTACCCTATGCCAGCGAACGAGGGTATTATTACTTCCCGAGCCGTGCAGCGCCCGGAGGAGTGACATCTTTTCCCGGTGGACGAATTGAGAGAGACCCAGTCCTGGCCAACCTTGTTCAGTACGTCATCGCTCAAGAGCATTTATCCCAACGTGTGATGGGTTATCTCCAGAGCCTCGCAGATTTAAATCCTCAGATCGCCATCGGCAGAGCACTAAGGCCCGACCAGGAGAGACACGTGCATCGACTGGTCAATCCACTTTCCCCGATAGAAGAGGAGTGTATCCTAGTACCAGAGACATTTTCTAGGGACCCCATCCAGTTACCGTTTCCATTTTAGACGTTGCTGCGGTGTTCATTATTGCGACATTTATTTATGTGTGTGACTTATGCGTGATACCCTGAGTTTGTACGACAAGTCAATTAATTGGCATCTACTAATGTGCGTAGTTTTTTTTGTGGTTTATGCTCTTTTAAAAATTAACTGTTTTTCTCTTGCAAAATCCTGGAGTGAGATTTCCTTTTCCTGAGTTGCCACGTCTACACTTTCTCACGGCGTGGATTTATTAATTTCACACAGCACCGCGCAGCAGACTCACAACCATTATCATTCGGACACACACACTGTTTGCAAAACTTTGCAACAGTGTTGCATCCAGCTAATCACCCCCTAACAACGGTTAGCACCCGGCACACCTCACGTACTCCTCGTGATCACCACCACCGCGGAGAGCCAACACCCGAGCAGCAGCGTCGCGACGGTCGTCGAGGATCATCGCGCACAGGAGCACGGAGAGCCCCAGCAGTGTCGCCAGCCCTACGCATATCAGGATCGCAAACCAGTCCGGCATCGCCTCCGCCATTAGAGCCTCACCCGAGCTTCTGTAAGCAGTAATGGAGGGAGAAGGAGGAGGAGAAGTGAGGCTAGGTGTGAGGAAGAAGAGAGAGGCACCCCGGCCGTTTTTATAGCTCGAGCTCCGTGTACGGTGGGCGAAGTCCACCAACGCCGCTCGTCGCCGATCGCCGGTGTTCGGAGTCGAATCCGCGAGCAGTGCCGATAGCACGCTGGCCCGCGAGGTGAGTGCACGCTGCACCGGCAGCTAGCACGCCGCGCACTACCACGGTACGGCCTAGATGCCCTACGCGCTAGGCGTCGCTGGTGGAAAAAGCGCGCGGGAGAGAGGAAGAAGAGAGAACCAGAGGGAGAAGAAGAGACTGACAGTGGACCCCGGGTCCACCTGTCGGCCAGAGAGAGCACTGTGCTCTTGGGTACGACCAGCGTATATTTAAATTTAGAAATTATTCTAAATTTATATCTAGCGTAGAATCCCACGATTTTGTCCCGAACCGTAGACTTTTCCACGCAGCACCAGTTTTCGCACTATGGTTTTTCACCACTTATTGCCCTCTCACTATAGCCACATCTTTATTGCGTAATATTTTCTTAACACAGCTTTTAACAAATCTCGAGGACGAGATTTTTCTCAAGGGGGGTAGTGTTGTCACACCCCAAAAATTTGGCCTTGTTTTAATGAATTAAAAATTTTGCAAGGAATTAAAACTTTGAATATCTGAGCTCCATTTTGATTTTTTTAAATCATTTACTTCCCTGTTATGATGAGTTTTTCCCAAAGAGAAAACTTTTCAAATATGTTATTGGACTTGTTTAAACTCTCAAGAAAAACTTTTCTTTTATCAGTGTAACTAATTACCTAATTAAATTGCTTAATCTTTATTTTCTTGAAAAATGGTTTTCCAAGGTTATATGGCCATATTTGAACTACAACCATTTGATAAATTCGCTTAAAATTCTCACAAAAATTTGGAGATGTCATGTAATGTTATTCAATAACTTTTGTACAAAAACATCTTTATTTTATGTAATATTTTGAGCTCTACAGCAAATTTTGTTCTCTGGTCCAGTGGGCAATTTTGCACTACAACCCATTTAAATATTTCTTTCTAGCCTCCACCAAAATTATGGGATATTGGTAGTAACACATGATTCAACTTTATGCAAAAACCCTGTGTTGTTATTTGAAAAATTTGAGTGAATCAACCTCTTTTCCATTCTGGTCCAGCCTTGTGATTTCTACTGCAACCCTATTAAATTTTGCTCCAATGACCTTGTGCTTTCTCCTACTTGTGGACAGCCCTACCAAACCTCTAAATCCAGGAGCATGCACCCATTCGATTATTTTTGGTTCATGAAATAATGTCATTTATTTCCTGTCCAGAATTGAAGTTTTACAAAACTTGCACTAACAAGTTTCTGCTTTTGGCCAACTAACCTCACCACTCTCTCTTGCATCTAAAGAGACCACCATCTGGAGTTTTTGACCACTCCAAGACTTGCCTAAGTGCCCTTGGCATTTTGCCAAACACCTTATGGGCAGGATCTGTTTTGGCATGGATTTTTGGTTTGCACTGTGAACCTGATCCCCTAACCAAACCAGCTTGTCCACTGATCTCCTTGCAAGCCCAAACCTAGACCTGTTAACCCCCAGCCTCAACCGCGACCTCTAGCATGCTCTGGCATTTCGTCGAGCACACTCAGTGCGTGCACGGGATGCGCCCAGAGCGCGTGTATTGCACGACCCGTGCGCCGAGCCGACACGCTGGCCCCACGGCTTTGGCTCGCTCCGCGACATCACGCCACGCGCTCCCCTTCTCACAGCTACGCGCCAAGCCGCCCCTCGCCGCGCCCGGCAGGCCAAGCGCTAGCCGCCGCCGCCGCCCGACAGCCTCTGCCCATGTCGGCGCTGCCGAACCTTCCTCCGCTCGCCACCTGGCCCCTGGAACAGCGCGTGCTCATCCGCGAGTGTGTCCACTAGCGCTCGTCGCCGCCACGTCACCCTGGCTACAGAGAGGCGGTTCGCCGGAGGGCTTATCCACAGCCACCGCAGAACCGACCTCGACGAGCTATAAGAAGAGGTCCCCGAACCCATTCAAGCACACAGGCAATCATAGAATGCTCCCCTAGTTCTCCCGTGGCAGCCAATCGACCCGGGGAGGCCTCCTTCCTCATCTCCGGCAACTGCAGCCGCCGCCACTGCCCCGGCCAATTCGGCACCACCAGGACCTCCCACTCTCCGTTCTCTCCACCAAGAGCTTCCTCATCTTCCCGTGATCTATTCCCACTACTCGATGTTGATCAGGAATCACCATAGCCCCAATCACACTCTGCTCCCGAAGCTCTCCGTCTGCCGCGAAGCTCACCGCCGACGACCCCGTCCACCCCCGAGACCGTAACACCCACCGGCGGGACTGCCTCGACCCCCTGAGCCCGTGGATGGCTTCGGTTTCTCAAACGGAGCCACCAATCGCCGACGGCGATCGCCGGAGTTCCGCCTCCGCTCGGGACAGAGAAAGGAGGGGGAAAGGAGACTGGTCAAACATGACCAGTGGGCCAGGCGGGCCCACTGTCAGTGAGACGCGCGCCGTCCACGCTGGAGTAAGTGGAGGCGTAATCCACGCCAGTACGTTTTCCCCGCTCCGAAAACGTATTCCCCTCTGAAACATTTTCTTTTCTGTTTTATTTCAAATAACAGATTTTGACCAAATCTTTGACTAGCTATAACTTTTTAAATATAACTCCAAATGAATTAATTCTTTTTCCTACATCTCTCAAATATTGTCTAGTTTATTCTAAGATTTATTTGAAAATTTTCCAAACAACTTTTTTGTACTGTTTTTGAAATGTGTGTTAATTCAAATATATTTCAAAATAGGATTTTGGAGAGAGAGAAGAAACTTTCAAAATTTTGGAGAGCACCCCCACCTCTCCACACCATTAATGGCAAGCATTCTGAACCCTGGCATAATGTTTTTGGTGTGTTATTTGACACGTTTATAACACCACCTTATTTCAGAGGTCTTGTTATTTCATGTGACATGATCATTTGCATGGAAGCATATTAGTGATTTCCTTGCTGTTGGAAATGAATATATTTGTGATGGTAATCATCCTCATGTGCCTTGCATGCATGCCGGAAAGGAATCCGGGAAAGCCTCTGCCTTGGGTAGGAGTGAGCTTGTCGCCGGTCCCCGTCGGGACGGTTATGTCCGGTATGGTATGGTAAGGTATTTTGAGTGGTGATTTTGTTGATTGAAATATATTTGATATACATGTCATGCAGGGAACTTATAAACCTCCTGAGTCGACCGCAGACCGAGTCTTGTTTCCAGTAACCCCCATACTTGCTATGTACTACCACTTGTCCCTGCCGCAGATAGGGTATGGTTCAGTAAGTCGTCAACCCCTTTCAAGCACACACCGTACAGAGAGGCCATGGTGGAAGATATCGGTTGTAGCCGGTAGGCATGCCACCTGGTCCGGGGGCATGGGTGTTTCCGGTTGGGACCGAGAGGGGAGGCCACCCCTTAGAGCGCGCGATATAAATTTGATCCCATGCTACGTGAGGTTGTAGCCTCGCCACTTAGAGTTTGCTTGACAGGTGCCGTGGGTGATTCCAGACACCGGTGAGTTGAGCTGGTGTGTGCAAGTTAGGCGTGTTTTCAACTAAAAGACCGTAGACGGAATTAGTCCCGATGGACTAAAGGAATCCGTTACTCGTGGGTAAAGAGTACACCCTCTGCAGAGATTAAACCTATTCGAATAGCCGTGTCCATGGTTAAGGATTACAGTCTGGGATGGGTCAACTGTTGGTCTTAGTGTCGGTCTTCGGAGGAGAAATTGTTAAACCAGAACTTGGACCGTAACTTGTGACTTGTGAAGATTATGATTATTATCTTGTGATGGACTAACCCGTTGCATTATTTATATTATCGAGTATCCCTGGACGGTTCTACCTCCTAGTTATTCATTGTGATTAATTATCTTGTAAGCCCTTTATGTGGTGTCGCTCAGACGCCCGACTGTGGCATTTCTTTTAAAGCCCTTTATGTGGTGTCACTCAGACGCCCGACTGTGGCATTTCTTTTAAGCCCTTTATGTGGTGTCGCTCAGACGCCCGACTGTGGCATTTCTTTTAAGCCCTTTATGTGGTGTCGCTTAGACGCCCGACTGTGGCATTTCTTTTTAAGCCCTTTATGTGGTGTCGCTTAGACGCCCGACTGT
Organism: Triticum urartu; assembly: GCF_056163025.1. Classification (NCBI taxonomy): domain Eukaryota; kingdom Viridiplantae; phylum Streptophyta; class Magnoliopsida; order Poales; family Poaceae; genus Triticum; species Triticum urartu. Next base: position 203,590,395 of record NC_141873.1, read on the forward strand.
GGAATTTCTTTTAAGCCCTTTATGTGGTGTCGCACAGACGCCCGACTGCGGCATTTTATTTCCCACTCCATTATTGCTTATTCATGTTGCATATAAATAACCTGCTTGCATGCATAAAAGATGTTTTATTTATGACTGACGATGTGATCATAATTTTTTTTTCCGTGCATGATTATCAATTATATTATACCTGTGTTCCTAATGTTTGCGAGTACATTCAAAGTACTCACTGGCTTGTCCCTGGCTATTGTCTTGGCCAGATTGCTTGCTTGGAGAGGAGCGTGGCGATGACAGCCTCGAGACTTAAGCAACGGTGATAGCAGCCTCGCAAAGATAGGAGTTAACCTGGTCAGCTGTTCCCGTGGGAAATGGAGTCCCATAGACACTGATGATTCACAAACCGCTTCCGCCATCGACCACTAGAAAACCATTTGATGTACTCATAGGCCACAATGGTCTTGTACTACACATTTTGTACTTTTGCTTGGAATTTCTGTAACAAGTTGGTGCCTCATCAGCTAACAGTAATCCTGGGGCTGGTGAGCACAACGGCCATTTTCTGGAAATTTATGTCCGGAAAACCCGGTCGTGACATTGACTGAATCTCCAATGCTGCTACATAGCCTCTCGGAACTATTTCTAAACATAGTTCATGAAAAATTTCTGCTAACTCCTTGGGTATTTCTCCCGTCATTAACGTATTGACATGGCTCTTGCGGCTTAATGCATTAGCTACTACATTAGGTTTTCCGGGATGGTAATGCAATTTCATATCATAATCCTTGATGAGCTCCAACCATCTCCTTTGTCTGAGGTTCAACTCCTTCTGCGTGAAAATGTACTTCAAACTCTTATAATCCGTGTACACCTCACAATGATTTCCGATGAGGAAATGTCTCCATGTCTTCAATGCATGCACTACGGCTGCTAACTGCAAATCATGCGTAGCATAATTCAATTCGTGAGGCTTCAGTTGTCGTGAAGCATATGAAACAACTCTTCCTTCCTGCATAAGCACTGCTCCAAGTCCTCGACGTGAAGCGTCGCAATACACCTCATAATCCTTGGTCTGATCTGGCAAAATCAACACTGGTGAGGTAACCAAACATTTCTTCAACTCCTGGAAACTAGCCTCACACTCATCATTCCATTTGAACTTAGTATCCTTCTTCAAAAACTCCGTCATAGTCTTCGCAATCCTTGAGAAATTCTCAATAAACCTCCGGTAGTATCCTGCGAGTCCAAGAAAACTCCGGATCTCTCCAACTGTTGTTGGTGCTTCCCACTTGGTCACGGTTTCAACTTTAGAGGGATCTACTGCTATACCTTCTTCAGATATAACATGTCCGAGGAATCCTACTTCCTTCAACCAAAACTCACATTTGCTGAACTTGGCATATAATTGATGTTCTCTGAGCTTTCCAAGTACCAAACGCAAATGCTCCTTATGCTCCTCTTCATTCTTCGAATATACCAGGATATCATCAATGAACACTACGACGAACTTATCCAAAAACTCCATAAACACTTTGTTCATCATGTTCATAAAATAGGCAGGCGCGTTAGTCTGTCCAAATGACATAACAGTATACTCATACAGTCCATATCTTGTGGCGAATGTTGTCTTAGGTATATCCTGTTCTCGAATCTTCAACTGGTGGTATCCTGATCGCAAATCGATCTTGGAAAACACTTTAGCTCCTTGCAATCGATCAAACAGATCATTGATCATTGGTAGCGGGTACTTGTTCTTGATTGTTACTTCGTTCAATCCTCGATAATCAACAACCATTCTTAACGATCCATCATTCTTCTCCACTAGAAGTACTGGTGATCCCCAAGGCGAAGAACTTGGACGAATATATCCCTTATCTAGTAACTCCTTAATCTGCTTCTTAATTTCCACCAAATCTTTTGCTGGCATCCTATATGGTCTCTTCGATATTGGCCCCGTGCCTGGAAAAAGCTCAATCAAAAACTCAATGTCTCTATCCGGCGGCATGCTTGGCAACTCTTCGGGAAATACATCAGGAAAATCCTTTACCACTGGTACTTCCTCCTGCACAACTCCTGATAAGGAATTTACTTGTGTCATGTTTGGCGCATGTCGGGATACATACTTGATCCTTCTTCCTTCTGGCGTTGTGAGCAAAATTGTCTTACTGGCGCAATCGATGTTTCCTCCATACATCGACAGCCAATCCATACCAAGAATCACATCCAGACCTTGGGATTCCAAAATAATTAAATCCGTTGGGAAAACATGCCTTCCTATACTTAATGGCACTTGAAAACATCCTTGACTGGCCATGTACTCTGCTCCTGGTGAGCTTACTAGCATAGGTGTTTTGAGAATCCTAGCGATGCACCAGTATCAAAAAGAACGAGTGCAGTAAATGACTTAACCAAAAACTTACGTATTACTGCATCGGGCTGAGCTTCAACCTCCTCCACATTAACATGGTTCACCTGTCCCCTGTTGAAAGGGTTCGGCTTCTTTCCAGAGCTTCCATTGTCGTTTTGTCCTTCAGGACAGTCATTTGCATAATGTCCTGGCTTTGAACACTTATAGCAAGTGACGTGGCTCAAGTCCTTCTTGGCTGGGGTTGATGGAGTGCTGCGGTTCTGGCCATTGCTTCCTCCATTCCCATTACCATTCTTGGTGCCATTGTGATTGTGCGAGCTACCTACTCCATGGGTATGCTGAAATTGTCCTCCCGGTCTATGGGTAAAACGAGGCTTCTGCTGAGCTCTTGAACTATACTTTCCTTGTCCATACTTCCTCTTGCGGTTCTCAATTTGCTGCTGCTTCCCTTCAATCATAAGAGCACGATCTACCAACTCCTGGTAGTTGTTGAAGGTGGCTACCATCAACTGCATACTCAACTCATCATTCAGTCCTTCTAGGAATTTCTCCTGCTTAGCTGCATCCGTAGCAACGTCATCTGGGGCATAACGTGCTAGCTTACTAAACTCCTCCAAATACTGGCCAACTGTCCTTCCTCCTTGGCGTAAGTTACGAAACTCACGCTTCTTAATGGCCATTGCTCCTGCTGAAACATGGGCAGTACGAAAAGCCTGCTGAAACTGGTCCCATGTGACAGTGTCGACTGGGAAGGTGGCTGTGAAATTCTCCCACCAAGATGTTGCCGGTCCTTCTAACTGATGTGCGGCAAACTTCACCTTCTCCACATCTATGCATCCTGCTGTGGTCAACTCCCTAGCTATCTTGTGGAGCCAATCATTTGCTACAATCGGCTCGGTGCTACTGGAAAACACCGGCGGATTCAGCCTAAGAAAACGGGCTAAGTGGTCAACAGGTGGTGGTGGTGGTGGTGGGTTGTTGTTGTTGTTCCCCTGATTCTGATTTTGAACTAGCAACTACATCAAGGTGTTCTGCTGCTAGATCAACTGAGTGAGCTCCGGCGGAAAGGTAAATCCGGGGTCACGTCTCGGAGGCATCTGAGGGTTTTTAGAAAAGATGAGATATAAGAATAGAGGGGGTCTATAGGGAAAACACTACCCATATGCACACGAGGCAAAAGCACACAATTCACTTCAATCAATCAAACAAGGACATACAATCGATCTAGCTATCGCAAAAGTGCTCGGACTACTATATTTACATGGTGGACTACTACTACTGATGAGGTGGTCTACTAGAAATATTCTACGGTTGTAGACTCCATGATATCTGCTCCTGCTTCATCAACATAGTCACCATCGCTACTATCTTGTTCCGAGTCGGTGTCGTCAATGATGATGTAGTCTTCCGGGCTAATCTCCTTGGGTTCTTCGTCTTCATCTACTGGTGTCGGGCCTCCCATAAATATTCCAATCTTCATAGTTAGGTCGGCATTCTTATCCACCAATACTTCAATTTCTTCTTCATAACCTTCACGTGTAGCCTTGAGTTCTTCCTCCAGTTCCTTGATTCTAGTCTTAGCCTTCTTCAGATCTATCATGTCGGCGCACATCTGATTCTCCTATCATCGAATGTGCTGGTTTAGCTCCTGAATAAAAGCTGCAATTGATCTATCTTTCCTGGTGCTGATCATCTCCCAGTGTTCATCTCGGCGTCCACAAATCTGGTAGATAGTATCCTTAAGATCCTTGCGGTAGATTTCTCCAATGCGTCCCATGGCGATGTGAGCTGCCATGCTCTTTCCTAGACTCCAAGTTGGTGCATCAAAAGAAAACTCTATGGGCTCAGTGACTGGCATGAACGTCCTTCCCGGAACTTGAACTTGAATCATCCAGCCCTCTTCTTCAGGTAATGTGGCGTTGTAGGTTCCCGTGAAGCTTGGTATTCCTATGTTCAGGTATCTAGTGACTTCCTTCAAGTGGCGTCCAAAGGGTGTATCTTCATCCGGTTGGGCGAACTTGTTCCCTGCATCCGCCATCCTAAAGAGTAGAAAAGATGAGAAGTCAGAAGAGAAGAGAGGGAGTAGTGATCTAGGTCTTTAGCTTAGTGGTCGTGTCCTACAGTCAGCGTGTGCTCTAATACCATCTCTGTAGCGACCAGACCTCAAACAGTCTGATCTCTGTGCTCCGGTGTCATCCCTGGATCAGTAATGCTGACACCACACAGTACTCGGAGGATTTATAGCAAAGTAGCAATCACACACTTATTACATCGAGTGCCTCAAAAGAGAACTTATACAATAAATATGGCTTAAGGCCATCTCATAACGATAACACCGGAAGGCTTGGAAGATAAGTGAGTCCATCAACTCCAACGGCATCACTGAGTATAGAACCACGACCTAAAACTCCTTAATCGTCGTCTGAAAAGTCTGCAACATTAACGTTGCAGCCCGAAAACGGGTCAGCACATGGAATATGCTGGCAAGATAACACATAGAGAGTAATGGAATGCAACAGCTATACTATATGCATATTTGGCTGGTGGAAAGCTCTATGGTTACAGTTTTTGCGTAAAGCCAATTTTTCCCTACTTCAAAGGAATAAAATTTATTACTATCATGGTGGTTGTGAAACATTGAGAATGGTTGACAGCATTCTCAATCCCAATTAAGTAACATCATTAAAACCCAACAATATTAATTTAGAGTAACATGTTGGGATTCACATGATAATCCAGGTACTAGATACTCAAGATGTCCATAACCGGGGACACGGCTAACCATGATTAGTTTGTTACACTCTGCAGAGGTTTGCGCACTTTTCCCCACAAGACTCGATCGCCTCCGTTTGGTTTCTCGCACTGCAGGGTGTTTGAGAAGACCGATGACCGAGACACAGTCTTTCAGAAGTGCTAGCACCTTACGACGGGTAGACCGGTACACCTACTTTCCCCTACATCTGCTAGTCTACCACTGTAAGAGTTCGCACAACTTAGTCAACTATGCCAGAGCCCATAATGGCTTGTGGCTGCACACAGAAGTTTCTAGTATGAATAATCTCATGATCCCTTTGAGCCTGGGTGGCGGTCCAAAAGAAAACAGGCAAGTCCTGGTAACCCCAGGTGCCTCAATCCACCCAGATGTGTGTTAGGTTGCCACCTTAGATAAACCCTTAATTATAAATCTCACATCTGTCATGGATTTCACTCACCCAATCCGCGTCTACTGGCATAGCATAGCATGGCATAATAAGCAAACGTATAAGTAACTCCCAAAGGTTTGATAATAAACAGGTAATATGTACTACCTCATCTACTTCCCATCCCACAATTTAATTAGATCCTAATCATGCAATGTGTGAGGATTGATCTAATGCAATAAAACTGGGTTGTAGAAAAAGGTATGATCAAAGTGTTACTTGCCTTGCTGATGATCCGCGTAACCTAGAGATTCGAAGTAACAGGCGGCGCACTCCGGGTATTCTGTCGCAGACAAACTACAAGCATACAATAAGTACTCATCTAATGCACAGGTAAAACTCAAATAGAAGATCTAACCAAAAAGTTCAACTTAAGAACCCTGGTTTGCAAAAGAATCAAATCGAACGAAGCAAAAGAAATCAAACGGCGAAAGAAAACAACTTCGTTCTAGTAATCTGGATCTAGGGAAAAATTTACATTAGCAAAAACATGTTTAAGTTGATTATTCGGAAAGAGGATTTCGAGACGAAACTCCAGGCGTTTGAATCGCCTGATTCCGATAAACGAGCAAAAAGTTATACTAAAACGAAAATCGGATCAGAAATCGCGATCAGAAAATAACCACGGAAAATCCGACGAAAAAGAAAAACGACGAACAGAATTTTTTTATTTTTTATTAAAAAAACTGCGCGGAAAACGAGGCGGCGGCGAACCTCGAAAGGCGCGCGGGTCCGGCGGCGGCGGGCGGCGGCGGCTTAGCTAGGTTTAGCGTTAGGCTGGGCTAGCTCTCTCTCTCGCCCGGACGGGCGCTATATAAAGGCCTGGCCGGCGGTTTCCTGGCCGGGTACGGCCTGGAGTCGGTTACGCGTTTTTTTTAAAATCCGCTCAGAAGAAAAATCAAAAGAAATACCAAACGGACTCCAAAAATCATGAAATAAATTTTGCCGGGTTCCTTAAATCAAGCCCAATAAAGTGAACATTTATCTGGGCCCAAACTACAATTTGAAAAACGCGCATTTTTCCTAAATTCAAATAAAAATACCGAAAAACTCCGATATAAAACTTATTTGATTTTTTTATTAAATCCTCAATATTTCTATATTTTGGGAAAGTCATTTTATTCCCTCTCTCATATTTTTGTAATAGAAATAATTGATCATAAAATAAATAAAATCAAATGATCCTGTTTACATAATTTGAGAAAACTCAACTACGTAAATAACGAAATCCCCAACTCTCTCCGTGGGTCCTTGAGTTGCTTAGGATTTTCTAGGATCAAAACGAAAGGCAAAATAAAATATGATATGCATGATGATCTAATGTATAACATTCCAAATTGAAAATTTGGGATGTTACAAACCTGCACACTCGAAACACGTTGAGAAACTAAACATTCATACCTTTCAGCATCTTCAGGAGCCATGTATTGCATCTCATGATCAGAATCGTCTCCATCGTGTTCGTCACGTGTAATAAGAGCCAAAGTCTCCTCATCATAGTCACTAGCGGACTCATACCCACCATCCTCAGTAACAATCATCACATGCTTAGATGGGCATTCTCTCGCATAATGACCTCCACCCTTGCAACGTCGACAAATAATATCATGTGTTTGCCCTGTTGATGCCATGGATGAAGAAGAGCTCTTTGCAGGCCTAGAAGGTGTGCTCTTGGCAGATAGTGGTGATTGTGCCTGCTTTATTGTATCACGGTTGAAGGTGGCAGCCGACGGAGGCGCCGCTGTAGCAAAACGTGTGGAAGTAGATGATGCACGTGGTGCCCATGATGAAGGTTGACCTGCAGAAAAGTTAGTCCGCGCCAATGCTTGTCGATCCTGCACTTCACGTTCAGCTTTACAAGCAAGATGGAATAAACGAGTGATATTAGTATACTCCTTATACTCTAGAATCGTCTGAATCTCTCTATTTAATCCACCCATAAAACGTGCAAGCATAGCTTCATTCTCCTCAACAATACCACAACTAATCATGCCAGTTTGTAATTCCTGATAATATTCTTCTACAGAATTTTTTCCCTGTCTTAAGCGCTGCAATTTTTGAAGTAATTCACGTTGATAATATGGTGGAACCCAACGAGTACGCATCGAAGTTTTCAAAGCAGCCCAAGTAGCTGGAACAGGATATAATCAACAATGTTCAGACCACCAAACACATGCAAAACTAGTGAATACACAAACAGCAGCAGGAACACGTCTCTCCTCGGGATATTGTAAACATGTAAATCATTGTTTAGTTTCTAACTCCCAAGTAAGATATATTTCAGGAACATATCTACCCTCAAATGGTGGAATATTCAATTTTAGTTTAGGGAGATGGTCATGATCTCGTACCTGAGGGTGAGCCCTACCATTGCCATTATTTGCATGTGGACGACCTGGTGGTTGTTGTGCTGGTGGTGGCACGTAGTTCTGATTTTGATCAACCTCATCCTCGTAATCACCGGCAAAATCATCCTCCTCCGCATCAGCAGCAGGAGCCACAGAAGTATCAACAGCAGCACCAGCAGTTTGGCCCGGCTGAAGAGGGACACGGCTCGCTCGGCGGAGGGCTGTTTCCCGACGTGGAGGTAGTCGGTGTTGTTGCTGTTGTTGCAGAGGTGCGGTAGGAGCAGCCGGTGGTGGTGGTGGAAAACGTGAAAGGAATTCAGCAAACTTGTTATCGAGCTTTGTTTCAAACGTCTTCTCCATGCCATCTATCTTCTCCATGGCCTCTTCAAATCTGTTTAGCACATCTTGCACCTGTCCACTCATCATTTGCTGAAACGTATCATGAAGCTCCTTGTTTGTCAAGTTCTCCCAGTCAGTCTCGTCGGCTTGTGATCCTAGCATGGTTAGCAGAAATAGAAACACACAAGAATATGATCCTACAGACTACTAACAAGTGGTGGTGGTGGCCGGTGTCACAAATCCGTCAAGCAAATCTCAAATTATTACCAGTTCTTACCCAGTAGCAGGCGGTGATCGGCAACCGTTGTAGTCAAAACTCTCAAAAGCTTGGAAAAAGGATTGCCAGGAGAGTCAAACGCAAGACATAGATGTATGTGGAGCTGGGAAGGCTTATAGTATGGTAGAAAAAAGGGTCAGCAATAATCAATTCAGAGATGCAAAGTTGAATAAACGCTCAACGACGGTACTGTGTTGGTCCTAGGCTAGACCGTGCTAGAGACGCGAGCCTAGAACACTAACAAAATCACGGCGCTGCACGTAAATAAGGGAAAAGCACACTCTGGAACTCTCTTTTTTTCGCTCTTTTTTTGCGCTCCTTTTTCTTGCGCTCCTCTTTTTTTTTGCGAAAAATCACTATAATGGCGAGTGTCTCAAAACTCTTCCCTCGTCAAACTGATAGGATGGGCACGAAATTTTTGTTTCAGTTTTTTTCGGAAATCAGGGCAGCGACGACGAAAAAGTGCGACAAAAAATCACTATGATGGCACGTGGCTCAAAAGACTCAGAAAAGCCTAAAAATAGGATAGGGAAAAAAATCTTGCCAGTGAAAATTTTGGCCTAAAAACTGTCTCTAGAACAAACCTAATATGAGAATTTGATAGAGGCAAAAAAAAATTCCTGTGAAATTTTTTTTTGAGACCTACGCAGGCAAGGAAACACGAATCAGAATTTAGATTGATCTGAAGGCACGTGGCTCAAAAGACTCAGAAAAGCCTAAAAATAGGATAGGGAAAAAAATCTTGCCAGTGAAAATTTTGGCCTAAAAACTGTCTCTAGAACAAACCTAATATGAGAACTTGATAGAGGCAAAAAAAAATTTCCCGTGAATTTTTTTTTCGAGACCTACGCAGGCAAGGAAACACGAATCAGAATTTAGATTGATCTGAAGGACAAACCTAATATGAGAAAAACTCGGATTGGTGGTGGATATATGGTTGTGGTATATGGCAGCGGTGGTGGTATATGGTAGCGGTGGTGGTATATGGACACAGATTGGTGGTGGTATATGGATACGGATTGGTGGTGGTATATGGATATGGATTCAGAGTGGTGGCGGATAAACAAAAGTGGTAGATGGGCGATGATGATGATGCGGCGGCGGCGTGACAACTTATGACCAGAACTCGAAACTCTAAAAGACTAGACTCTAAGACCAGCAACTTGACATGATGATGCAACCGCAAATTCAACAAAGCAAAAACCCTAAAAATATTATGCAAAGACTCAGATTGGTTCGAATATGATGAACTAACCCTAATTTTTTTATGGCTTTTTCGTGGACTGTAGGTATGAAGAACAGACTCGATCTAATCTACGAAAAACTGTAAAATCTCACCGAGCAACCTGGAAATCTAATACCACTTGATAGAGGCAAAGGTGTCCCGATGTTTCCATGAGATGGTAGCTATCATTTTCTGTGGGAGTCGACCTTGACGATCCTACTACGAACGTGCGAGACGTCACGCCTTAGCAATCGCTAAACCAACTTCCGAGGGGTTATTAACCACGCCGGGGCACGATCAACCTGACCACGAGGGTCTGTTTCCTGGGAGCAAACGAAGAACAAGCAAGAAACTAAGATTGCAATCTGGATATTGCGAATATAAGATGAAAGCTTTATTGATCAAGGTGGGGTTCTGTGACGTCTTGGTCTGGTCGTTGGACACAAATGAAGTACGAGAAGTTGCAGCTATGGCAAACTTTTAATCTAAACAAAACCCAAAGTCTAAACGACGCCCTAAGGGTTGTATATATGGAGGAAAAGGGGGGGGGGGATTTCGTGGCCCTTGAGGGTGGGGTCCGAAACCAACCCTAACTCTTGTTTCCCCACACATACAGACTCTAAAAATAGCCTATACTTAAGTATTTCGAAATTACATGGGCCTGGCCCATTAATAAGGTGACGCAACACCTAGAATAGCCTATGGACGAATATTATGAAGTGTCATCTTGTATATTTCATCGAAGGCTTCATGCACTCCTTATGGCGGCTTCAAAGTCCTGAAATCATCACTTGTAACTCCGTTCTTGATCCCATTGCGCATGCCATCAACTCCATGCGGGTTCTTGCTCCAATGTTCATCCTTCTCCAAGCTAGGGCCTTCATTTGTAAGAAAAAAAAATGTATCCAATTTAGGCAGCATCATAATCTCATGAACATTAGAATCATTACTAACAAACGAAAGTACCTGGTAATTTAATTGGCGTGCGCGAGCTCTAGTAATTGGTCAAGTATATGTAACAGTAGGGGCTGTGGTGTAACAATGGTATTGATGTCCTCATCAGTTTTTCTAAATTTTTTTGCAACTTTAGAGCTTTATTAAAATACTAAAATTAACTCAAAAATCATGAAACTTCTCATGCCCACTGTTCGGAAAATTTTCAACAGCAAAGATTTTAGTTTATGATTATCTGGACATTTAAAATATTTTATAGTATTTAAATGCCCAAATGCAAATAGAGTATGATTTTATCCAGTGACCTTATGTTGTCCTAGAAAATTGTGCACCATTTTTGTTAGAGGTCCTAGACCAAGGCAAAGATGGTGGACATTTTAGAAGGGCATTTCAGGTTCATTGAAACAAATTTTAGTAAACCCTAGTTGGTTTAAGTGGTGCTGGGGGTTTCTGTCATCCCCATTTCAACTTTCTGGGAGATTTAAACATAATGCAACACCAGATGCTAGCACTAGGCAGACCAGAACTAGGGATGCGACACATACGTAACAACGTAGGAAGATCAACCGTCGTGTGTCCGAGAAAGGGAGAGACATAAGTAGTGAGGTAAGTCTATCAGTGCGTGGGGAAAACGAATTATAGTCGACTTGGCTATATGTAGGGAGATCGGTACGTATAAATGCATGCATGTGTTAGAAGCAAATAAAGTCTGGAGAGACAGACAAGGGGAGAGGGGTGTATCTAGGAGGTGGTGTGAGAGGCCTACAATGTCAAGGGGGAGGAGTGTGCGAGTATGAGATCGATGAATAGAGGGGCGGGAGTGTGCACTTGCGTGGAACCGTATTGGACATAGGGGGGCATGGACGGTGAGAAGATAAGATGGGAAGTATGTGTTTGTGGTAGGCACACTTGGCTAGAGAGGTATATCGACCGGTGTGTACCAGAAAGAAGGAGCCGGGGGGCCTACACACACCGCGGGTGAACGACCTAAAGAGAAATAATGAACGTGTGTGATGAAGGGGGCGCTGAGGGAGGGTGAGATGGGGGCGGGCGTGTGCATGCATGATAGAAAGTTAGCGCTAGCTAGCTACAAAGAGAAGAGGATCGTGAAGGTGTAAAAGACGAACAAAGATCATAATTCAATATAAAAGGTGGACACGGACACTTGAATAAGATATCATAATGTAGAACATTGATTATAATTTCGGCTAATGTGCGGCTTTTGCAGCTCAGGGATAAATACTTGTCAAAATGTAGGGGGCGGGGCACTATACTTTGTGTGATAAACACGGTGTATGTATGGAACATAGGGGCAGCGCTAGGGGTATTCTTGGGTCTTCATGTGAATACCCATGATGTTTACAAAACAATGTTGATTTTGGCAAAACAGTGACAACTTTCCAAAAACAACAATGATTTTGGCAAAATGAAAACACTTGAATACCCGGTTGCATATTCCTGGAGCCACCACTGATGGAACATGGTTTGGATTATGAATATGTAGTTAGTACATCAAATGTACTATTATTTGGAATCAACATCAAGTGTATTCAAAATTGTATTCAAGTTCATATAGTACACATAGTTCATATCTATCTCTATAGTAATTATGTGGTGTGTTGTTAAGGTAATACAAGAATGATGGTTGAAGTTGGCAACAATCATGATTGTAGATTCTTATTGAAATAGAGCAATGAATTCAAATTTAGTTCGAATTGCAGCGGTAGTATAGACATTTGGAATGCGCTAAAATGTTGGTATGAGTAGGTTACATGCATTATACAGCCAATGAAAATATTTAATTGGACATAACATGTTGGTATGAGTAGCTTTCAATAGCATTTGTATAGTAAAACAGGCAAGACTCTCTCTTTGTGTGGTGTGAATAGTTTTATTTTGTTTTTTGTTTTTTTCGTTGAGGGAAGTGTGAATTGATTTGGTACATATATTACACATTATGCTTCCCCTAAAATTCAACCCGCGCCTTGTTATATCCCGAAAATTCAGATACCATGGTCCCCAAACTGGCGCCTCACAACCCGCGCCTTGCTGTCCCGTAATTACAACGCGCGGGAAAACTCCCCCAGCTGCCAAATCCCGACACGCGAAATCCCCCTTCTAACCCTGAGCCAAAAGGGCCGCTAGTAAAAATCGGTGGGGGTACTTTTCTAACACACCATACATTTTGGAAAAGCGCGTCCTAAGCCAAGGTTCCCCCTCCCATCGCCTCCTTTTCACCATTCGAAATCCTAGGCTGCCATAACCTCTCCGCTCCAGCCACGAAACCCCATCCTCCTCCGTCCGCCACCTCAACACTGCCCAACTGGAGCCTCTTCCCCGATGACATCGTCCACTGCAACAGCTCGACGTCCCTCATCCACCTCCCCGAATGAGGATCCGCCATCCATCCCATTCTCCCGCTGGTTCAGCCGCCCCGTCCTCCACCTCCAAGGAGTTGCTCCGCGATCGCCTCGTCTATCGCGGCTGCTCCATTCCCCCAGCGCCGCCTTAACCTGCTCCACCGGAACCGCAGCGTCCTCACCGACTCCTCGGACGAAGCCGAGGCCTACTCGGCGCCACCAAAGAGGTTGTACACTCATCGCATCAGACCTTCTCCTTAACTCGACCTCCCGGCACCGACGGTGCTCCATCCCGCACCCGCATGGAGTGGCTACCTCGTAGCCGGTGCTGTGGGCGACATTTCCACGATGGCTCTCCTCTAGTGCGAGGCCCCTTCGGTGGCAGCGTCAATACCAGCTGGATCCGCTGCTGCTACTCTGGCTCTTGCTCGCTCGCTCACGCTGCTGCTGCTGCTCCGGCTCTCGCTCGCTCGCTTGCCTAGCTACTGCTGCTCCAGCTCTTGCTCGCTCGTGTTGCTGCTGCTCACCCCCTCGCTTGTGTTCCTGCTATGCTCCGATTTAGCTACACTTCAGTCGCCTGAATCGACTTTTGGGTCAGTCGATTTTTACTGGGTGGTGGGTCTTGCCGGAGTTAAGGAAGAACCACCCGCAGCGGGGAGGGGGGCTCGCCGGAGAGGTACCCCACTATCTATCTTAGGGTTCTGGGTGGGTGCTGCTCGCCGGCCGTAGGGGGAGCGGTGGTGGGGCGGTTGCGTGGGGATCGCCGGAGAAAAAGCTTGGCACGCGGGGGGGGGGGGGGGGGGGGGGCTAGATGGCTGGCCAGGGCGGCGGCGGACCGACGTTGGGGAGTTGTTTCAGGGCGGCGAGGCGACGGCGGACCGACGGTGGGGAGTTGTTTTGGGGTGGCGAGGCGGCGGCGGACCGACGCTAGGGAGTTGTTTCGAGGCAGGGAGGCGGCGAGGCGGCGCGGGATTCGACCGGTGGTGGCTGGCGGCACAGGGGGGGGTACAGGTTGAAGATGAACTACAGGCCCTCCCTAAACTACATGTCAAGTGCCTCTCTGCTACCATTGCGTTCAGTTTCGATAGTAACATTCAGATTCCACAGTAAATTTCAGATTCGACAGTTAAGTTCAGAGTCAATAGTTTTTACCACATTTGTTGTAGTCAGGTGGTTTTTGGTGATGTAAATTTTACATCTATTTTAAATCATCTATTGGAGATGCTATTAGAATCCCACTTGAGATTAACGATGTCTGTCTTGTGTTGCTTTAGCCTTGACGTCTTACGGCTCACCATAGCTGCTCCAACGACAGAAGGATCCATCACAACAGAGCAATGCCCTCGACGCCGTCTACAGATTCCTCAGATCTTCCTCCACACCTCTGACAGCCACCTCTGCCTCAACTTCTTCAGCGATCAACCCAATGATACTGAGGTCGACACGGCTACGGCAAAGAGGTTGTACACTTGTTGCATCACTTATTACTCTACATTCATGTTGATCCATTAGGCCATTTTGGTTCAATGGAAAAACATAACAATAGGAAATTTTCCTATGGCACTCTACTATTCAATTATTCATGCATTTTGTTGAAAGGAATGGAGCACAACATCCACCTGGACCTACTTTTCAAAATCCTATGCATGAAAACAAGACCAAGTGCATTAGTTGCAGAATAACATTCTAACTGTACACACTTTCATATGGTTTCACTTTATTTTAGCCATGTTTCTTAGCATTCCTCTGCTCTTCTTCCAATTCCTGTGAACCAAACACCCAAGTTGACAGAAATCATATGTTTACAAATGCTCTGTTTACCATGTGCATTCCCATCCTATTCCGGTGTTTTCCCTATCACTATGTTTTTAGAATCATGCATGCCAAATGATCCCTTACAGAATTACTTCAGTTACAGGTAGGTGTCAAAGGAAACTTTGTGTGGTTTGTCCTGCTCCTGCCATGACGTCGTCCACCTCACCTGAGCTGCTCCATCGACAGAAGCATCCACCAAACCAAACATCACGACTCCTGACCGTCTTTCCCCGCCTCAGTTCACCTTCCCTGCCGCTGGCACCCACCGCAACGACATCACCATCATCGACTCATCAGATGAACCTGAGGAGTACACGGGTCCACAAGAGAGGTCGCACTCTTTTGTTTCTGCTTATGTTATGCATTGCTTCAAATTACCTGCTACTTTATCGTCCTATTCACCTCTTAAACTCCAAGTCAGGTCCAAATTAATGTTCAAACTTGAGTTCTAAATTAGTTTTCGGGCACATATCAAGGCAACAATGAATAGTATCTATGTCTAATATCTAGTTCACCTAGGTTATGCCTATGTTGTTCATCTTGGGTGGGAAACAAATAGTAAAGCAATCATATCATCTGTCTTTTTATTAAATTAAGCAATCATCAGCCTGCTATCATTATTTTGGGATCCATCCACTGGTTGTTACCATCACTCTAGATTTCTGCATGCTCTCCTTACATAATCTCACCATACTTTTTTGTATGCATGTCAGATATTGTACACAGTCATGCTGAACATGTAGAGAAAAAGCGAAGAGTTTTGCGCGGCAATACAATGTCATGCAGACATCGCTCCATGGTGGGTTCAATGGCAAACCCTCCCCCCCTCTCCAGATTGTAATCTAGAGGAAGATATCTGTTCTGAGGTGGATTCAGATGCAGCTCACCACTCCTATTTACCCCCCATGGTGTTTGCTCTACCTTCGCATGATGATGTTAGCCATATCATGTATATGTTGCCTTGCAGTGCCTACTTTTAACATCATATATGTCATCTTCTTAGTTTAGACATGTTCTATAATGCCACCTATTTAGTTTCTATATCATATATGGGGATTATTCAGTCTCATGTCTTTTAGCCAACCATAATATATGTCAAATGTGGAATGCCATCCTGTTTAACCAGGCATCATATATTTGAATGATATCTTGCCCATCCTTTTCTTCATTACATTTCCATTTGTCGACAATGTTTGTACATTAAACTACGCTTCCCGTGAATCAGCCATTTGGGTGGGAGATGGAAAAATCTGGAGTGAAAACAAGGCCTTTAGAGCAGATAGTGCTACCTGTCGAAGCAGATTTATTGTTGGGTCCCGATAGCTCCTTAGAGATGGATTCAGAGACAGATGACCAGTCCCATTCCCCCTCCGAGGTGCATGCTCTAACTTGGGATTTAACTTGGCACGGTTATACTGCTCATATCATGCATATGGTGTCTTGCACTGCATAGTTTAGACATCATATACACAATATTCAACACCATGTTCTTAGTTCAGACATCATATCGAATGCCCTCTGTTTTGCATATAAATCACATATGTGAATTAAATCATGCGATCTTGATTACTTAGATAACATGTATGTGAATTATGTCATGCGATCCTGTTTAGTTATTCATCATATCTTTGAATTATGTTGTGCTATGCTATCTAGTTTAGATAGACATCATATATGTGAAATTATGTCATGCTATCCGTTTTAGTTAAACAATATACATGTCAACTATTTCATGCCCTCTTTTTTCCACACTATCTATTGCATCTATCTCTCATACAATGTCTGTACATTCAACTATGTTTCCTGTTTATCAGCCATTTGAATTGGAGCAGGTGATGCCAGTATCTAGCGGAGTAAAAACACGGTCTTCAAGTAAAACAATGCTACCTCTTGGTGGAGATAGCACCCCGGTTGTACATGCACGAGAACCAGCCCTACCACACATAACCCAGACTCTCACAGATTGTACCCCTACTGCGATGGTCAGAGAACCATCTTCACCCAATCTAACCCCAACCCCAGCAGATAGTAACCCAGTTCCTGTTGACCCAGCACCATCTCCACCACAGAGCTCCCAAGCAAGAGCAGTTAGTAAGGCAGCTCTAGTACCCCAGGGCCAGTACTACCACGGTGAACCCCAACTCCACCAGTTAGTACGCCTATTCCTGTGGAGGAAGCACAACCAGCCAGTCGTAGTTTAGCATCTATGCATTTGATGTTGTTAAATCCTATGTGTGTATCTTCCCATCTTGGAAATATTATACTGAAGATGAAGGAAAATGCCAGTTGCAGGTGTTTGTCCAGGAGTTATGTGTAAGTAATGTTATTCATGTCAATTTCTTTGCTTTGTCCCATACATTCTACCTCCATGATGGTTATAATACATCAAATTTTCCCATTTTCTCTATAGAGAAGGACCGATTTCGAAACTCAGGATGACGTAACCTGTGCTAATACCTCTGCTATCTTCAAGAATTCTTGGTGGCAGTATCGGAATTACCTAAAGAAAATGTACTTCACTAGCAAAGAAACTCATCAAATTCCCTTACGTTCTTCTAAGACACATTTACTGGATGATGACTCGGAACGCCTTGTTCTGTACAGGTCCCAAACCAAGAATGTGGTAAGGTCTATGAGCTCATTCTTTTAACTACAGTATTCTTGTGTCTTATTGTAGTCTGTTCATGTAGAACAAGTGCTTAAACCTGAAGAACAACTATTCTAATTTAATATTCCATTGCTATCGTGCATACTGCTTTGCTCTTGTATCACTATATTTACTCATACAAACTTATTTTTAAATTGAAGGATCCAATCAAAACTCCAATGGCCTAGCAGGTATGTTCACTTATGTTTCTTTAACAGGTTTGCTCTTATTAATAGCTCTATTGATTTCAATTTCAATTGTGTATACAGTTGACTTCTCATATCATGCACATTACTAGCATCACAACAGAGCCAATAGTGTTATTGTACATGTAGATCCGTGGTACCCATCTGAAATCTTGTTGTGCCGTGTAGTTTCCCATGCTTTGTATTATTTCACTGCTGCTT
Organism: Triticum urartu; assembly: GCF_056163025.1. NCBI lineage: Eukaryota > Viridiplantae > Streptophyta > Magnoliopsida > Poales > Poaceae > Triticum > Triticum urartu. Next base: position 203,608,332 of record NC_141873.1, read on the forward strand.
TGTCTTGAACTGATATGATTTGAACCGTGTCTCTATTTTGATTCGGTAAGACAATGTAGTGACCATAGGACATAGATATATGTTTGTTTGATGCTTCTATTATGTACCAGTACTTGGCAATAGAAGACTTGGTAGTTTAATCCTATCCACCTTACTGATGAACTGGTTCACCGAAATGAGTTTCATATACTAGTACAAGCTAAACCTGTTATGTGTCTGCTTGTTTCTCCTTTTAGAATGCTGACAGAATATTGGAGAAGAGTGCCTTATTAAGCAATGGTAAAGGAAGTAATGCAGATAAGGTTCAGGATAGTAAGATATCCTTGTTGGTCTCCAACAAAGCTGATAAAACAGCTAATGAAGACTATCTTGAAGACAGTGAGACAACCCCAAAGTCCTGTCTTGGTTTAGTGTTCGAGTTATTGGCCACTACCGCTTGCACAAGCTATTCAAACTCACTTTCTGAACCAGTTCAGTTTCTTGAGTCTCAACTACAAAATGAAAGACATCGATCAGCTGTGCTGCGACAAGAAGCGAAAGGACTGCGGAAGTCCATGGAGCATTCAGATGCATACTTTCTGGTGCAACAACAAGCGTTGGAGGATTTTAGTGCCAAACAGGACAAAGCTAATAAGCTTTCTAAGCTTATTGCCAGCATGGTGGATAGCCAGGATAACGTTTCTTGAGCTCTTATCAAGTTGTTTAAGTTATGCTGTTGTTTTGCTGCCGCATTTTATTTGCACTTGTAGCTAATTTTGACCGCCAGTGTATGTAATATGCTGCTTTGTTCCCTATATTTGCAATGGTTGCGAACTTTGATGCCCAGTGGATGTAATATGAGTAATAGCTGTAATAGGCTGTTACATCCCAAATTTTCAATTTGGAATGTTATACATTAGATCATCATTGCATATCATAATTTATACAGAGAGTTGGGGATTTCGTTATTTTCATATTTGAGTTTTCTCAAATTTTGAGAATAGGATCATTTGATTTTAATTATTTTATCATCAATTATTTCTAATACAAAAATATGAGAGAGGGAATAAAATGACTTTACCGAAATAAAGAAATATTGATGATTTAATAATAAATCAAATAAGATGTTATTTCACAGTTTTTCGATATTTTATTTGAATTTAGGAAAAATGTGCGTTTTTCAAAATTGCATTTAGGACCCAAATAAATGTTCACCTTGTGCGGCTTGATTTTAGAAGCCGTGGAAAATTTATTTCGGGATTTTTGGAGTCCGTTTAGTATTTCTTTTATTTGTTTTTCTGCGCGGAATATTAAAAAAAACGCAACCGACCTACGGGCCGTGTCCGACCCGGACACTAGGCCCGTCCAGGCTTTATAAGCCGGGGAGCCCAGCCCGGGAACTCCCAAACCCTAGCGCGCCGCCCCGCCGCCCTAGCGCCGCCGCCGCCGCCCCGCGCCGCCGCCGGCGGAGCCCGCAGCCGCCGCCGGAGCCTTGTCGGAGTTGACGGGTAGTTTTTTTTAGACGTAGGTTTTCCCGAAAAACCGTTTGGTTTTTACGACGGTTTTGTTCATTTTTTTAGTTTCATTTTTTTAAATAGATCGGTTTTTCTGATTTATTTAAATAGCGAGCGTTCGTTTGTTCGTTCGTTCTAGCGAACGTTCGTCATTTTTCTTTTCTCGGATTAAATCCGTGATTTTTCTGATCGCGATTCCTGCTCCGATTTTCGTTTTAGTATAACTTTTCGCTCGTTTATCGGAATCAGGCGATTCAAGCACTTGGAGTTTCGTCTCGAAACCCTCTATCTCTTTAACCAACTTAAACAAGTTTTTGTCACTATAAAAATTGCCCTAGATCCAGAATAGTAAACGAAGCCTGTTTCTTTTGCCGTTTGACTTTCGTTGCTTCGTTTGATTTGATTCTTTTTGCAAACCAGAGTTCTTAAGTTGAACTTTCTGGTTAGATCTCTTATTTGAGTTTTACCTGTGCTTTAGTTGAATACTTATTGTATGCTTGTTTGTTTGTCTGTGATAGAATACCTGGAGTGCGCCGCATGTTACTTCGAATCTCTAGGTTTCGCGGATCATCAGCAAGGCAAGTAACACTTTAATCATACCTCCTACTACCCAGCTTTATTGCATTAGATCAATCCTCAAACATTGCATGATTAGGATCTAATTAAATTGTGGGATGGGAAGTAGTTGAGGTAGTACCTATTACCTGTTGTATTATCAAACCTTTGGGAGTTAATTCTACGTTTGCTTACTATTGCTATGCTATGCTAGTAGACGTGGATTGGGTATTCCAGGATTGCCTGTTTTTATTTATGGACCGCCACCCAGGCCCAAAGGGATCATGAGATTTTTCATACTAGAAACTTCCGTGTGCAGCCACAAGCTATTATGGGCTCTAGCATAGTTGATTAAGTCATGCGAACTCTTACAGGGTAGACTAGCAGATGTAGGGGAAAGTAGGTGTAACGGTCTATCCATCGTAAGGTGCTAGCGCTTCTGAAAGACTATGTCTCGGTCATCCGTTTCTCAAACACCGTGTAGTGCGAGAAACCAAACGGAGGCGGTCGAGTCTTGTGGGGAAAAGTGCGCAAACCTCTGCAGAGTGTATAAACTAATCATGGTTAGCCATGTCCCCGGTTATGGACATCTTGAGTATCTAGTACTTGGATTATCATGTGAATCTCAACATGTTACTCTAAAATTTAATTTTGATGGGTTTTGTTTAATGATGATGCTTAATTGGGATTGAGAATGCTGTCAACCATTCTCAATGTTTAACAACTACCATGATAGTTAAATAAAATTTATTCCTTTGCAGTAGGGAAAAATCAGCTTTACGCAAAGCTGTAACCATAGAGCTTTCCACCAGCCAAATATGCATATAGTATAGCTGTTTCATTCCATTACTCTCTATGTGTTACTTTGCCAGCATATTCCATGTGCTGACCCGTTTCGGGCTGCAACGTTAATGTTGCAGACTTTTCAGACGATGATTAAGGAGTTTTAGGTCGTGGTTCTATACTCAGTGATGCTGTTGGAGTTGATGGACTCACTTATCTTCCAAGCCTTCCGCTGTTATCGTTATTAGATGGCCTGCCGGGGTTTCTAATCCACGGGCACCTATGGGACCGGCGGACCGGGTCCCTTTTGGTTTGGCGGGGGGCGGAGGTTGCGCAAAGAGCAGATCGAGGCGAAGCAAGCGGGCGGTTGGTCGTGCCAGGAGTAAATCGAGGTGAAGCACGCGAGTGATTTACCCAGGTTCGGGCCGCACGGATGCGTAAAACCCTACTCCTGCTTTGTGGATTGGTATTGATTTCTTGCTCGGGAGCGAGCGTGGGTGCGTGGAATTGCTGAACCTCGCGAGAGCTCTCGAGATGGCCGACCCCCCCTTACGTTGCACACGGGCCTCCTTTTATACTCAAGGGGTTACCGACATAGAGCAACGGGGGCCAAGGGCAAAAATGGAAAGGGTGCCGTGGGTAGGCACAGCTAGGTGCTATAGTAGGCACAGCTAGCTGCTACAGTGTTATCATACCTAACCCTGACGGCAGGGGACAAGGGCATTAAATGCCCGTCTGTGTCGCCTAGATAGCACCGAAAGGGACCGCTAGGGACGCCACCGTCTTGCCACGATGGTTGTCTTGTCAGCGCCCGCGTGCCACCGCGCGCCCCTAGCTGCACAGCCTCCTGCCACGTGTGCTCGGGAGGGGCCCCGGAGCGACACGTGGGTGGATGTGCTGGAGCGCGGGCGTGGAGTGGGGGCTTGCCGCGGCAAGCGCCTTGCCGCGGCCGTCGTCTTGTCGCTTCCGGGAGCTTGTCGCTCACCGGGCCTTGTCGGGGCGCGTAGCGCACCGCGGCAAGTTCCTTGGAATGCCTCGGACGGCCTTCCCGGCAAGCGCCTCTTGCCGGGGTCTTGGGACGCTTCCGATGGCCTTCCCGGCAAGCTCCTCTTGCTGGGGCCTTGCCTTCCTCCCGGCAAGCTCCTCTTGCCGGGGTCTTGTCTTGAGTACTTTGTTCTTGAATGGTCTTCAGGGGGACCACGGGGAATCTTGGCAGTGACCCGGCAGGCCTTGCCGCGGGACGCTGCGACTGCACGTGCACAAGTTCGGGGTACAAGGGTACCCCTACTCTAGTACACCGACAGGAGCCCCCGGGCCTGGGCCAGACACGGTGCCGAGCGCTGTTGGGCCAGGCCCAAAACAGTGCACGGGCACGCGCGGCCTAGGTCACGCCGCACGTCCTTCCGCTTCCATCGCGCACGCCCGAAACGGCACGCGTCAAATGCGGCGTCGTGGGTGACGTGGGCGGCGCGCGTGGGGCTAAGCCCCGCGAGCATGCGTCAAGCCATGATGAAGGGGAACGGCCCACGCCCTCTTCTCCAAACGGAGGTAGGCGTGGGGGCATGGCGCATTTACTGGACGGGGCCGGTGTGCGGTTTTCGAAGCGCCCACTCCCCGAGATTGTGGGGTAGGGCGAGGCCGCCCCATCCGTCACCCCAGTTCTGCATCCCCGCCACGCGGCTCCCATGCACTTGGGATCGCGGACGGTGGAAGTGGGAATCCGGGCCCTTGCGAGCGGAGGTGATGGGTCGGCCCGCCTCCCTGCTCTTCCTGTGCCTTGATTCGTTGAGCGGGGCGGCTGGGCTCCCACTTCGCTCCTTTATAAGGAGTGGGAAGGGAGCACCGAAGCCTGCACGAGCTCATCTCCTCCTTTCTTCAGCTTCTGCTCCCCTTTCTCTCATTCGCCATGGAGAAAGGGAATCCTGGGCCTTCATCGGTGGCGGCGAGGGTCGCCGCCAGGTAGCGCACCCTCCCCTCTTCCTCGCTCGTGGTGGCAGAGCCGGCCATAAGGGGAAGAGGGAGGGGGCGAGGTCGTGGACGAGGTCGAGGACGAGGTCGAGGCGCTCGGGTAAGAGGCGGACGGGGCGATGCGCCAGCTTCGCCCCCGCCGGCGGCTCCTCTCCCCGCGGCGGTCCATATAGGGGACGACCCTTGCGAGTTCTTCGTCAAGCTGCACCGGGCGCCTCGTCGTCGCCTCCAGCTTCCTGCTCCGTTCGCGAGCGCGATGGAGTCGGACCCGCCCGAAACTCTGAGATTACACATGAGGGGCTGTGGGATCAGCGGCACGCGAGTCCGCGTGGTGTTCCCAGCCCCTAGTGTGATGTATCTCGATCGAGGGTGGAAGACGTTCGCCCGCATCCACAGCTTGACGGGGGGACTCACCCTCCATTTTAAGCTGGTGGAGGGCGATCTCCTCTCCGTTAAGGTCTTCGGGTGCTTCGGCACCCGGGCGAAGTGCTGCGTAGACAGCTCCTCCGATAGCGAAGGCTCCTCCTCGAGCGAGAGTGACGAGGAGGAGAGCGGCAGTGATGGTGAGGGTGGCGGGCGGCAGGATGGCGGCTCCGACTAGGTGTCGGGCGCCGTCTTGTGCGGCACCGGCGACCCCACCATCCGCGCCGCCGGGTTCTTGAACTCCCCGGGGGCGTCTCCTTGGGCGGCTGGCGTAGGGAGGCTGCGGAAGGGGAAGAGGGCTGGCGACAAGGCCGTCAGGTCGGAGTACGAGGGCGTGGTGCCCTCGACAGCGCGCTGACGTCCTGCCGCCCCTCCTTCGCACCCTTCTCCCGGCGTCGCCATCACCGTCCGGCCCCCGGGATGTTCTCTTGGTGTCTTCTGGCACCTGTAGCTCGCCTTGGCGCCCCTTTCCCCTTTTCGCCTCCTTGATCTACCTCCTGAAGAGAGGAATAGGAAAGGGATTACGGGCACCTTATCTTTTTAATTGTAAGCCCTCGGGCCTTAGCTCTATCTAAAACTTGTAATCCTCTCTTTCATGTTTTTCATCCTCTATGGACTGTACCTGTATGGGATGTTTTTTAATGAAAAGGGGATGTTTGCCGGGTTATTTGCCTCGCGGGTTAAACCCTCGCCAAGGAACAAATCCTTGGTATCTCTCGGACAGGCATTCCCGGCTACAGGCCCTGCCGCCTTCCCACGTCGCTTCGACCGTTCTCACGCCTTTGACGGAGGCGGGAACGAGGTGGGTGCGGCCTCCTCGTTTCATCCCTTTGCTGTCGCGGCTACGACCAAACTTGGCCCCGGGAACGCGCTCCAGGGCCTAGAGTTTGGGGAGCACGGCAGTTTACGGGAAGAAACGCGGTTTCACATTCCCCAGTCCATAAGGGGATGCATGAAGAGGGATGGAAAACTTATCTGATATCGCAGCCCCCGGCAACTCTGGCTTGCCGGGGGTGACATCTTGGCATTCGCAGCCCCCGGCGTCCTTGCCGGGGCCCAGGTGCTGGCGTGCCCTTCTTCTCCTTTTCGTCTCCAGGTGGTCTGGCCAGGACGTGCGAGCCCTGCGAACGAAGGAAAAGCAAAGGGACGGACTCTCGACCTCTAAGCTAGGGGTTAGCCGCTGTTAGGGACTATCGACCCTAACCAAGGACGAGACTCAGACTCAACCTAGCATGCATGCTATAGCCCCCGGGGTATGCAATGCTTCATTTTCTAGTGCCAGGGTCTGCGCCTGGCTCTGTACAGAGGTTTACATGCAACAGCGGCAAGACTCGCACAGAGAGGTGGTTGCCGGATGGGGTCCGACAACCGCGCCTTACGAATGAAACTTGCGAAGAGGCTCGATGTCCCAGGAGTTGCTCACTGGCGTGCCATCTTCGGTCTCCAGGCGGACAGCGCCAGGCCTGGTGACTCGTTTCACCCGGTAAGGGCCTTCCCACTTCGGCGTCGACTTGTTTGGATCTTGGCCGACTGAACGCGCCGAAGAACAAGGTCGCCTTCCTCGAAGCTTCTGGCACGGGCTGGGAGCGACGGCTCGCACAGCGGCCTGAAGACGATCTTCCTCAAGGAGCAGCGCGTCATCTTGCTGCAGCCGCCCTTGCTCAAGCTCATCATGAGCGAGCACTCGAGGTGACCCGTATACGAGTTCCGTGAGGATATCTGTTTCTGCGCCAGGGTCTGCGCCTGGCTCTGTACAAAGGATTACATGCAGCAGCGGCAAGACTTGCACAGAGAGGTGGTTGCCAGACGGGGTCCGACAACCGCGCCTTTACGGGTAAAACTTGCGAAGATGCTTGATGTTCAAGGAGTTGCTCACTGGAATACCTTCTTCGGTCTCTAGGCGGACAGCGCCAGGCCTGGTGACTCGTCTCACCCGGTAAGGGCCTTCCCACTTCGGTGTCAACTTGTTGGAATTCTTGGCGGACTAAGCGCGCCGAAGAACAAGGTCGCCTTCCTCGAGACTCCTGGCATTAACTCTGCGGCTGTGGTAGCAGCGCAGAGCTTGCTGGTAGCGAGCAGCTCACACAGCAGCCTGGAGACGATCTTCCTCAAGGAGCAGCGCGTCATCTTGCCGTAGCCGCTCTTGCTCAAGCTCATCATAAGCGAGCACTCGAGGTGACCCGTATACGAGCTCCGTGGGGGTAACTGCCTCTGCTCCATAGACTAGAGCAAAGGGTGTCTGTCCAGTGGCTCGATTTGGCGTCGTTCTGATCGACCAAAGAACCACCGGTAGCTCCTCGATCCAGTTTCTTCCACACTTGTGCAGCCTGTCGAAAGTTCTGGTCTTGAGCCCGCGCAGCACCTCGGCGTTTGCCCTTTCCGCTTGACCGTTGCTTTTTGGGTGAGCAACAGAAGCGAAGCAGACCTTGGCGCCGAGATCTTGGACGTACTGCATGAAGGCGTGGCTCCTGAACTGTGTGCCGTTGTCGATGATTATCCGGTTAGGGATCCCAAAGCGGCAGACAATCGACCTGAAGAACTTGACGGCGGACTGTGCGGTCACCTTCCTCACTGGTTCCACTTCCGGCCACTTTGTGAACTTGTCGATTGCGACGTACAAGTACTCAAAGCCCCCGACAGCTCGGGGGAAGGGGCCGAGGATGTCGAGCCCCCAGACCGAAAATGGCCAGGATAAAGGGATCGTCTAGAGAGCTTGAGCTGGCTGATGTATCTGCTTGGAGTGGAACTGGCACGCTTCACACTTGGTTACTCGTGCAGTTGCATCCTGGAGGGCTGTTGGCCAGAAGAATCCTTGCCGGAATGCTTTGCCGACAAGTGCTCTCGTGCCAATGTGGTGACCACATATGCCTCCGTGTATCTCTGCCAACAGCTTCTATCCGTCTTCCCAGGAAATGCACCTCAATTTCACACCGTTGAGTCTTCTTCTGTACAGCGTCTTGTCGACGAACTGGTACATACTTGACTGCCGGGCTACTCTTTCGGCTTCTTCTTGCTCTTCGGGAAGTTCTCCTGTCTGAAGGAAACGGACAATCTGCTGCGCCCATGTTGGAGCTCGTGGCTCGACAACAAGGACTAAAGGCGACTCTGCTGCCGTAGGAACATCCGCTTCTACGGCGAGAAGCTGTGTCTCTGCCAGAGCTTGTCGTTCCGCGACAAGCTTGCCGGGAGCTTCTGCTTCAACGGAACAAACCCTAGGGTTTGCCGGAGCATCTTGCTCCCCGGCGCTCTTGGCGTTGATCTTGGAGGCTGCTGCGGGAATATCCACTTCTACGGCGAGAAGCTGTGTCTCTGCCGGAGCGTGACATTTCGCGACAAGCTTGCCGGGAGCTTCTGCTTCAACGGAACAAGCCCTAGGGCTTGCCGGAGCATCTGGCTCCCCGGCGCTCTTGGCGTTGATCTTGGGGACCTTCTTGGCGGCGGCTTCGGGAAGCTCTGCCGGCAGGTAGTCACCAGGAATCAACTTCCTCTTCTTGCTTTGTCCAGTTGATGGTTTTACGGACGGTTGAGTCAGCTTGAGCACAAAGGTCCCTGGTTCCACAGGTAACTTAAGTGCGGCGCGCTTTGACAGGTCATCTGCAATGGCGTTCTGAGATCTCGGAACGTGCTCCATTTGCAGGCCGTCAAAGCGCTCTTCTAGCTTTCTCACTTCGTCGACGTAAGCTTCCATCAACGGACTCTGATAATCCTTGTTTACTTGGTGGACGACAAGCTGTGAGTCACCCCTGACAATGAGCTTCTTGATCCCAAGGTCTGCCACGATCCGGAGATCGGCAAGCAATCCCTCATACTCGGCAGTATTGTTTGTTGCTTGCTCCTTGGGAAAGTGCATCTGGACTGTGTACTTGAGGTGCTCTCCGGTGGGCGCGATAAGCAGCACACCAGCGCCGGCGCCTTGCAGCGAGAAGGCACCATCAAAGTACATCAGCCACTCTTTGCTCGCTTCTTTGTCGGGGATGCTCGTCTCCAGAATTTCTTCATCCGGAGTTGGCGTCCATTCCGCTATGAATTCTGCCAATGCTCTGCTCTGGATAGTTGAAGTGCTTTCAAACTTGAGACCAAAGCTTGACAGTTCCAGTTCCCACTCAGCAATCCTGCCTGTCGCTTCCGGATTCTGCAGTTTCCTCTTTAGCGGAAAGCGAGTGACCACTGTGATCTCATGTGCTTGGAAGTAATGGCGTAGCTTTCTCGAGGCCATGAGAAGGCCGAAAAGCAGTTTCTGCACACCAGAGTACCTTGACCTAGCCCCCTGCAAGAGGGAACTGACAAAGTAAACTGGGCGCTGCACCATTTTCTTCCGTATCTCCTCGTGTATCAGCACGGGTTCATCTTTGTCGGGACCAGAGCTTGTCGGGGAAGCCCCCTGCTTGTCGCTGGATGCGCTTGCCACGGTTGCTGGCTCATCACCCGCCTCCCTCTCTGCCACTAATGCAGCACTAACCACTTGATTGGTTGCCGCTATGTACAGCAGCAACTTCTCTTGCGGTTTAGGCGCGACAAGTATTGGAGGGGAGGACAGGTATCTCTTCAGGTCTTGCAGCGCAGCCTCCGCTTCCGGAGTCCATTTCATTGGACCTGCCTTTTTCAATGATTTGAAAAATGGCAGGGCGCGCTCAGCAGACCGAGAGATGAACCTGCTGAGAGCAGCCACGCAACCGACAAGTTTCTGTACATCCTTGATGCGCTTCGGTGCTTCAATCTGCTCAATGGCCTTGATCTTGTCGGGATTGGCTTCAATCCCCCGCTGAGACACGAAGAACCTGAGAAGCTTGCCGGAGGGAACTCCAAACACGCACTTCTCTGGGTTGAGCTTGAGGTTGATCTTGCGCAGATTTGCAAAAGTCTCGTCCAAGTCTTGGATCAGGGCTGCCCTGTCCTTGCTCTTGACCACTATATCATCCATGTAGGCTTCCACATTTCTGTGTATTTGTGGCTCAAGAGCAATATGGACTACTCTTGCAAATGTCGAACCAGCATTTTTTAATCCGAAAGGCATCCGCACAAAGCAGTACGTGCCACATGGAGTAATAAATGCGGTCTTCTCCTCATCCTCTTCTGCCATGACGATTTGATGATACCCGGAGTACGCATCAAGAAATGAAAGCAAATCACATCCAGCTGTCGAGTCAACAATCTGGTCAATGCGCGGCAAAGGAAATGGGTCTTTGGGACAAGCTTTGTTAATATCGGTGAAATCGATGCAAAGCCTCCATTTCCCGTTTGCCTTGTGCACGACTACAGGATTGGCCAACCACGTGGGATGGAGCACTCCTCTGACAAGGCCTGCTGCTTCCAGTTTCTTGATTTCCTCCGCAATGAATTCTTGGCGCTCCACCGCCTACTTCCGGACTTTCTGCTTGACGGGCCGCGCATGAGGACAAACGGCAAGGTGGTGCTCAATCACTTTCCCTCTTCGTTTCTAGCGGAGCTGCCATCGTCTTCTTGTGCTTGCCGGTGAAGCTCGATGGTGCGTCCTTGACGGCAACGCAGCACTCCGAAGAGGCGCGCTTGCCGGAGTGGGCACCAGAGCTTTTGCCGGACTTGGTCTTCTTGCCGGTGGAGCTCGATGGTGCGTCCTCGACAGCAGCGCAGCACTCCGAAGAGGTGCGCTTGCCGGAGTGGGCATCAGAGCTTTTGCCGGACTTGATCTTCTTGCCGGTGGAGCTCGATGGTGCGTCCTCGACGGCAGCGCATCACTCCGAAGAGGTGCGCTTGCCGGAGTAGGCACTAGAACTCTTGCCGGACTTGGTCTTCTCGGTCTCGGGAGCTTCAGCGGCAAGTGGATCGCGGTCTGCCGTGGCTGCTGCTTCCCGGTAGATCTTGTCGGCACAGATAAGCGCATCCTTCCTGTCGCCAGGGACAGAGATGACGCTTATCGGGCCCGGCATCTTCAGTATGTTGTATGCATAATGAGAGGCTGCCATGAACTTGGCGAGTGCTGGACGGCCAAGTATCCCATTGTAAGGCAACGGGATATCGGCAACGTCGAACGTGACCCTCTTAGTCCTGAAGTTTAACTTGCTACCGAATGTTACCGGCAGCGTGACCTTCCCCTTCGGCTTGCTCCTTCCCGGGTTGATTCCTTGGAATGTGCCGGTCTCTTCGAGCTTGCCGTCAGGGATCTGGAGTTTTCGGAGCACAGTGGAGGAGATCAGGTTTAAGCCGGCCCCGCCCTCGACTAGCATCTTGGTGACCTTGAGGTTGCGGATGGTTGGTGAAACCAAGATCGGCAGACACCCGACCGCGGTTGTGCGATCAGGGTGGTTCTCAATGTCAAAGACGATAGGCGTGCTGGACCACTTTAGAAGCTTGCGCGATTCGATGGGTGGTTCCGCTGCATTGACTTCTCGCACCCACTGTTTGAGTTGGCGGTGCGAGGTATGCAGGGAAGCACCCCCGTCAACGCACAAGACCTCTGTGGCTTTCTGAAACTCCTGCTCACTGGTCTCAAGGTCATCCATGTCTTCATCCTCCCCGTCGACTTCGTCGTTGTCGCGACCGCGGGGAGGTCTGTCTCCTTGCCGCTGCTTGGCCTTGCCGCGGCGTCCTTCCTGGCCGGTGCGCTTCTGGCCAGGTTTCTCGGCACCCCCTTGGGCTCTCTCCCTGTCGCGCCACTCGTATTCAGCCCTCTGTTGCTGGACGAGCTGCTCGACCTTCTTGCAGCTCTGGAGGTCATGGCCCTTGGTGCGGTGAATCTTACAGTATTGCTTGCCGGAGCCGTCCCGCTTGTCGGCGACTGCCACAGCCTGACAGTTGGTGCACGCGGCAACTCCCTTGCCGGAGCTACCAACTATGGCCTTCGTGGCGTCACCTTCATTGCCGGACTGCTCAACGACCAGCACCTCGCTGGTCTGCTTCTTCCTGTTGTTGCGCCGCCGGCTTCTCTTTGCCGGGGCGGCATCCTCACTGTCAGATCCTTCTGCTCCAGTGCTTTCTCCGGGGAATTTCCTCCCCTCCTCAGCGCGTGCACATTTGTCGGCCAGGGCATAAAGCTCGCTGACGTCCCAAATCTTGCACATCGCCAACTCCTCCCGCATCCTGTGGTTACGCACGTTCTGATGGAACGCGCTGATTACCGCGGCAGGGTGGATATTTGGGATGTTGTGGTGTACACAGCTGAACCTCTGGATGTACTGGCGCAGGGGCTCTCCTTCCTTCTGGACGAGCAGATGAAGATCGCTCTCTTGGCCATGAGGTTTGTGGCCGCCCGTGAAGGCGCCAACAAACTGATGGCACAGGTCAGCCCAGGAGGATACGGAGTTGTCCGGCAAGTGCATGAGCCAGGACCTGACGTTGGGCTTAAGCACCAGCGGGAATTAGTTGGCAAGGATCTTGTCGTCCCGTCCCCCAGCAGCCTGCACCGCGATGGTGTAGATGGTGAGGAACTCCGACGGATGCAACTTGCCGTCGTACTTCTCTGGTACGTCGGGCTTGAAGTTCTTCGTACTAGGCCACTGGACTTGCGGCAGCTCACGAGTGAACGCAGGGCAACCTACCGGGTATGGCAAGTCGTCTGGTTCCCCTGGCGCATGCATGTCAGCAGAGGGCCCAGCACGCTGGTCTGACTGACGTCGCGCTTCTCTCCGGCGCTCGATGCGAGTACGAGCGTCTTCCTTCTGTCGTTCTTGAAGAACCTGGCGTTGATCGTGACGAGCTCGCGGATCCGACGACGCGGTGGAGTCGCTGTCGTCGCGGATCCGGCGGGTCGGCGATCTTGGCCTTTGGGGTGGGGAGTGCATAGTAGTTGCACCCCCACCAGTCTTGTCTCCATCGGTTCGCGCCTGGCTGACTCACTGCGGCTGCAACATGCTCGGCTGCCGAGGAGTGTCGCTGTTGGCGAAGCCGATGAGACTCTGGATAGTGGCCCTCCAGTCGTCGATCTAGTCCGCCGCTGGAGGGTAGTCTAGGAGCAGCTGAGCTCGCGCCAGAGCTTCTGCTGCGGTGGCGGGCGGCGGTAGCGAACGGTGCGAGGAGCGGGATACGCTCTGACTCCTAACCACATTAGAAGGAGCAGCATCCCGTCCAGGCGACCGCGTCTCGCTCGTGCCGGCTTGTTGACGCGCATGGTGGTCCTGGGCGCTCCGGGATCCACCAGCTCGAACTTGATCCAGCGAGCGCATGGTACCGTGAGTACCATGACGCTGCCGGTCCCGCGCCTCCTTAGATGGGCGCGGTGCATGCACGGACACCGAGGTCTTGGAGTGCGCCCGGTCATTGTGGGAGCCGGCCATGCCGCCGATGGGCAGTGCCGCCTTGCCCTGGGACCTGGCAGCACCAAGAGTTCCCTCGTCGATGCGTGCCCTTCCACCGGCGCCTGCCCCACCGTCTGTTTGCTCCGGCGGTGGGTGGCTCGGCGCGGACGGAGCAGCTGCCTCCGAAACCTTCTTCTTCGGTGGCATGTTGATGAATAAGAGGAAGATCTAGCTCGTAAGAACGCCGGATCTGATTCACACAACTTCGACGCCCCCTACCTGGCGCACCAGAGATGCCGGGGTTTCTGATCCATGGGCACCTATGGGACCGGCGGACCGGGTCCCTTTTGGTTCGGCGGGGGGCGGAGGTTGCGCAAAGAGCAGATCGAGGCGAAGCAAGCGGGCGGTTGGTCGTGCCAGGAGTAAATCGAGGTGAAGCACGCAAGCGATTTACCCAGGTTCGGGCCGCTCGGATGCGTAAAACCCTACTCCTGCTTTGTGGATTGGTATTGATTTCTTGCTCGGGAGCGAGCGTGGGTGCGTGGAATTGCTGAACCTCGTGAGAGCTCTCGAGATGGCCGACCCCCCCTTACGTTGCACACGGGCCTCCTTTTATACTCAAGGGGTTACCGACATAGAGCAACGGGGGCCAAGGGCAAAAATGGAAAGGGTGCCATGGGTAGGCACAGCTAGGTGCTGTAGTAGGCACAGCTAGCTGCTACAGTGTTATCATACCTAACCCTGACGGCAGGGGACAAGGGCATTAAATGCCCGTCTGTGTCGCCTAGACAGCACCGAAAGGGACCGCTAGGGACGCCACCGTCTTGCCACGATGGTTGTCTTGTCAGCGCCTGCGTGCCACCGCGCGCCCCTAGCTGCACAGCCTCCTGCCACGTGCGCTTGGGAGGGGCCCCGGAGCGACACGTGGGTGGATGTGCTGGAGCGCGGGCGTGGAGTGGGGGCTTGCCGCGGCAAGCGCCTTGCCACGGCCGTCGTCTTGTCGCTTCCGGGAGCTTGTCGCTCACCGGGCCTTGTCGGGGCGCGTAGCGCGCCGCGGCAAGTTCCTTGGAATGCCTCGGACGGCCTTCCCGGCAAGCGCCTCTTGCCGGGGTCTTGGGATGCTTCCGATGGCCTTCCCGGCAAGCTCCTCTTGCCGGGGCCTTGCCTTCTTCCCGGCAAGCTCCTCTTGCCGGGGTCTTGTCTTGAGTACTTTGTTCTTGAATGGTCTTCAGGGGGACCACGGGGAATCTTGGCAGTGACCCGGCAGGCCTTGCCGTGGGACGCTGCGACTGCCCGTGCACAAGTTCGGGGTACAAGGGTACCCCTACTCTAGTACACCGACATGGCCTTAAGCCATATTTATTGTAATAAGTTCTCTATTGAGACACTCGATGTAATAATTGTGTTATTGCTACTCTGTTATAAATTCTCCAAGTACTGTGTGGTGTCAGCAGTACTGATCCAGGGATGACACCTTAGCACAGAGATCAGACTGTTTGAGGTCTGGTTGCTACAAAGATGGTATCAGAGCACACGCTGACTGTAGGGCACGACCACTAAGCTAAAGACCTAGATCACTATTCACTCTCTTCTCTTCTAACCTCTCATCTTTTCTACTCTTTACGAGGGCAGATGCAAGGAACAATTTCATGCAAGTGGATGAAGATACAACCTTTGGACGTCACCTGAAGGAAGTCACTAGATACCTGAACATAGGAGTACCAAGCTTCACTGGAACCTACAACGCCACTTTACATGAAGAAGAGCGCTGGATGATTCAAGTTCAAGTTCCAGGAAGGACGTTCATGCCAGTCACTGAGTGATAGAGGCAAAGGTGTCCCGATGTTTCGATGAGATGGTGGCTATCGTTTTCTGTAGGAGTCGACCTTAACGATCCGACTACGAACATGCGAGACGTCGCGCCTTAGCAATCGCTAAACCAACTTCCGAGGGTTATTGATCATGCCGGAGCACGATCAACCTGACCACGAGGGTATGTTTCCTGCGAGCAAATGAAGAACAAGCAAGAAACTGAGATTGCAATCTCGATATTGGGAATATAAGATGAAAGCTTTATTGATCAAGGTGGGGTTCTGTGACGTCTTGGTCTGGTCGCTGGACACAAACGAAGTACGCGAAGTTGCAGCTATGGCGAACTTTTAATCTAAACAAAACCCAAAGTCTAAACGACGCCCTAAGGGCTATATATATGGAGGAAGAGGGGGGAATTTCATGGCCCTTGAGGGTGGGGTCCCAAACCAACCCTAACTCTTGTTTCCCCACACATACGGACTCTAAAAATAGCCTATACTTAAGTATTTCGAAATTACTTGGGCCTGGCCCATTAATAAGGTGACGCAGCACCTAGAATAGCCTATGGATGAATATTATGAAGTGGCATCTTGTATATTTCGTCCAAGGCTTCATGCACTCCTTATGGTGGCTTCAAAGTCCTGAAATCATCACTTGTAACTCCGTTCTTGATCCCCTTGCGCATGCCATCAACTCCATGCGTGTTCTTGCTCCAATGTTCATCCTTCTCCAAGCTAGGCCCTTCATTTTTAAGAAAAACAACTGTATCCAATTTAGGCAGCATCATATTCTCATGAACATTAGAATCATTACCAAGAAATGAAAGTACCTGGTAATTTAATTGGCATGCACGAGCTCTAGTAATTGGTCCAGTATATGTAACAGTAGGGACTGTGGGTGTAACAATGGTATTGATGTCCTCATCATCCTCCCCTTCTTGAAATGAAGTCGTCCTCGACGGAAGCTCATCTTCCTCACCCAAATAAGGCTTCAAATCTGCAATGTTAAAAGTGGGACTAACCCCAAAATCTGCAGGTAGCTCAAGTTTATATGCATTATCATTTATTTTCTCTAACACCTTAAAAGGACCATTAGCACATGGCATTAGCTTTGATTTGCGCAAATTAGGAAATCTATGTTTACGCAAATGTAACCAAACAAGATCTCCAGGTGCAAACACAACATGTTTTCTACCCTTATCTCCAGCAAGTTTATATTTAGCATTCATACGGTCTATGTTTTCCTTAGTTAACTCATGCATTTTTAAAATCAATTCAGAACGTTCTTTAGCATCAAAATTAACCTTCTCCGAAGATGGAAGAGGCAACAAATCAATAGGTGCACAAGGTAGGAAACCATACACAATTTCAAAAGGGCACATCTTAGTAGTAGAATGCAATGAACGATTATAAGAAAATTCAATATGAGGCAAGCATTCTTCCCACATTTTCTTATTATTCTTCAAAACAGCCCTAAGCAGAGTAGACAATGTTCTATTGACTACTTCAGTTTGTCCATCAGTTTGGGTGTGACAAGTAGTACTAAAAAGCAGTTTAGTCCCCAACTTAGACCATAAACAACTCCAAAAGTGGCTAAGAAATTTAGTATCACGATCTGAAACAATAGTATTTGGCAGACCATGCAAGCGAATAATTTCACGAAAGAACAAATCAGCAACATTAACAGCATCATCGCTTTTATGACATGGTATAAAGTGTGCCATTTTCAAGAATCTATCCACGGCAACAAATATGCTATCCCTCCCCTTCTTTGTTCGATGTAAACCTAAAACAAAGTCCATAGATATATCCTCCCAAGGAAAACTAGGTACAGGTAAAGGCATATATAAACCATGAGGACTGAGTCGTGACTTAGCTTTTTGACATGTAGTGCAGCGAGCAACAAAACGATCAACATCCCGTCTCATCTTTGGCCAAAAGAAATGTGTAGCAAGTATATCCTCCGTCTTCTTCACACCAAAGTGTCCCATTAGTCCTCCTCCATGCGCCTCCTGCAACAACAAAAGACGAACGGAGCTAGCTGGAATGCATAGCTTGTTAGAACGAAACACAAATCCATCATTAACGATGAACTTGTTCCATGTTCTACCTTCTTTACAATTCTGTAATACATCTTTAAATTCATCATCATGCACATATTGATCTTTGATGGTCTCCAAACCAAATATTTTAAAGTCAAGTTGTGAAATCATAGTATAACGACGAGACAATCCATCAGCAATAACATTTCCTTTTCCCTTCTTGTGTTTAATGACATAAGGGAAAGTGTCAATGAGTTCAACCCATTTAGCATGTCTACGGTTCAGTTTTGCTTGACTTTTAATGTGTTTCAAAGATTCATGATCAGAATGTATAACAAATTCTGTGGGCCATAAATAATGTTGCCATGTTTCTAAAGTCCGAACAAGAGCATATAATTCTTTATCATAAGTAGAATAGTTTAGACTAGGCCCACTAAATTTTTCAGAAAAGTATGCAACAGGTTTGCCATCTTGTAATAACACACCTCCTAATCCAATTCCACTAGCATCACATTCAAGCTCAAAAGTCTTCTTAAAATCAGGAAGTTGGAGTAAAGGAGCATGTGTCAACTTATCTTTCAATACCATGAAGGCTTCTTCCTGTGCGGTACCCCAAACAAAAGGCACATCCTTCTTTGTAAGATCCTTGAGAGGTGCAGCAATGGTGCTAAAATCTCTCACAAAACGCCTATAGAAACCAGCGAGGCCAAGGAAACTCCTCACTTGTGTGACCGTTTTGGGCTGCGGCCAACTCTCAATAGCTTCAATCTTGGCTTTATCAATTTCAATTCCCTGTGGAGTAACAACATAGCCAAGATAAGGTACTCGGTCGGTGCAAAAGGTGCACTTTCCAAGATTACCAAACAAACGTGCATCACGTAGAACAATAAAAACAGCACGTAAATGTTCCAAATGTTCCTCCAAAGATTTGCTATAAATCAATATGTCATCAAAGTAAACTACCACAAATCGTCCAATGAAAGCGCGTAAAACTTCGTTCATTAATCTCATGAAAGTACTAGGTGCATTAGTTAACCCAAAAGGCATAACTAACCACTCATATAATCCAAACTTAGTTTTAAATGCTGTTTTCCATTCATCTCCCAATTTCATACGAATTTGATGGTATCCACTACGCAAATCAACTTTGGAGAATATTGTAGAGCTACTCAATTCATCAAGCATATCATCTAGCCTAGGAATAGGATGACGATAACGAATAGTAATATCATTAATGCCTCTACAATCAACGCACATACGCGACGTACCATCCTTTTTCGGCACCAAAATGATAGGAACAACACAAGGACTAAGGGATTCACGTATATAACCTTTGTCGAGCAGTTCTTGTACTTGACGCATAATCTCCTTCGTATCCTCTAGATTGGTACAGTATGGTGCACGGTTGGGTAATAATGCACCGGGAATTAAGTCAATTTGATGCTCCATCCCTCGAATAGGTGGTAATCCCGATGGCACGTCTTGTGGAAAGACGTCAGCGAACTCCTGCAAAATGTTAGTGACAGCAGGGGGCAAAGAGGAAGGCACGTCCTCGAATGAAAATAATGCCTCTTTGCACACAAAAGCATAGCAAATAGATTTGCTAATATCTAGCTCATCAATATCACATTTGGTGGCAAGTAAACATGCACTTTTCAATTTAATTTCAGAAGCAACAGTAGATGGTTTATTATTAGGCTTCATTTGTTGCTCAAATTCTTTTGCCACAATCTGATTTTCACTCTTATTTGTGATGTAGGGTGAAACCCTAGATGGCCGATCTTTCACGAAAGGAGCGGATCCCAAAGAGAAACACGAAGAACACGAGGGGGATTCACGAGGGAAAATACGAGAGAATCACTCAAACCAACAAGATTCGATTACACATGTGCTAGATCCTCGAAACACAAAGAGAGACACGATGATCCAAGGTCAACAAAGGATGATACAAGTAACCGGTTCTTGTCCTAGAAGGAGGTCTTGATGGGGCTGCCCAAGAGGGGGTCTTGAATCCAAGTTGATCTTCTCCGAAGAAGGGCCGCAGTCTCTCTCGAGGAGGAGATCGGTATGGATGAGCGAAGCTCTATCTCGAAATATGAGCAAAACCAACGCTAACCCTAGAAAGGAGGTGGGGGAGGTGTATTTATAGTCTAAGTGCAAACAGGGCGGAGTGAAAGGGTACATGGGCCTCGGGCCCGAACACTATGCGCAGACAGGTACCGGGCGTCCGCTGGGGACCGGTCGTCCGGTGTCTCAGGAGTTGCCGGACGTACGGTGTCCTCCGGTCGTCCGCTGGTTCTGTTCTGTGATGGGGGTGCCGGACGTCTGGAGGCGTCGGTCTTCCGCTGACTTTGGTTCGGGTGCAGGTGTGCCGGTCGTCCGGTCCGGACCGGATGTCCGCTCGTTTGCTTCGGGTGTCGGCGCACCAGTCGTCCGGTCTGGACCAGACGTCGCTGGCTGGGGCTCGGCTGATGCTTCAGGCGCCGGACGTCCGGTCCCGGCCGGTCGTCCGGTGGCTGGGACTTTTCCTTCAGCCCTCCTTCTTCTCCGTCTTCTCGTCCATATTCCTCTTCTTCTTGTCCTTGCTCCTTAGCTTCTCCATGGTACCTGAGTATGCACAAAGTGTCCATATGAGGTAGTAGCCATGCTTCATGTGCATCGAAGTGGAATTGTGAGAGGAGAGATGTCACCTCGGTTTCAAGAGCTCTTGCACGTGATCGAGTCATGGGTCCACTAGGCACTTGATGAGACGATGGTAGGTCCATGGGGATGACCTTGGGATGCTCCACATCAATTTGTCTCCTGTTTTGCTTTATTAGCTCTATTAATATCATCTTTCAAAATGGAATCAGGAGTCATGGGAAGCAAAGTAATATTTTTATCCTTATGAACAAGAGTATACTGATTGTTTCTACCATGGTGTACAATTTTTTTATCAAATTTCCATGGTCTACCAAGTAATAAGGAACATGCTTGCATAGGTACCACATCACAATCAACATAATCAGCATATGTAGAGATACTAAAATGCACTCGAACAGTACGTGTTACCTTTACCTTGCCGCTGTTGTTGAACCATTGGATGTAGTAAGGATGTGGATGTGGTCTTGTGGTGAGAGATAGCTTCTCCACCATCTCCATGCTAGCCAAGTTGTTGCAACTCCCTCCATCTATGATCACGCGAACAGAACGTTCCTTCACAACTCCCTTTGTATGGCACAAATTATGCCTCTGATTTTTCTCAGCTTGTGTAACCCGCACACTCAAAACACGTTGAGCAACTAAACATTCATACCTGTCAGCATCTTCAGCAGCCATGTATTGCGTCTCATGATCAGAATCGTCTCCACTGTGTTCTTCATGTATAATAAGAGCCAAAGTCTCCTCATCATAGTCACTAGAGGACTCATACCCACCATCCTCAGTAGCAATCACCACGCGCTGAGATTGGCATTGTCTTGCAAAATGTCCTCTTCCCTTACAACGACGACAAATAATATCACTTGTGTCCCCTGTTGATGCCATGGAAGAAGAAGAGCTCTGCGCAGGCCCAGCAGGTGTGCTCTTGGCAGATAGTGGTGGTTATGCCTGCTTTCTTGTATCACGGCTGGAGGTGGCACCTGATGGAGGTGCTGGTGGAGTGGAAGTAGAGGATGCATGTGGTGTCCATGATGAAGATCGACCTGCAGAAAAGTTAGTTCGCGCCAATGCCTGTCGATCCTGCACTTCACGTTCAACTTTACAAGCAAGATGGAATAAATGAGTGATATTAGTATACTCCTTATATTCTAGAATGGTCTGAATCTCTCTATTTAATCCACCCATAAAACGTGCAAGCATAGCTTCATTCTCCTCAACAATACCACATCTAATCATGCCAGTTTGTAATTCCTGATAATATTCTTCTACAGAATTTTTTCCTTGTCTTAAACGCTGCAATTTTTGAAGTAATTCACGTTGATAATATGGTGGAACCCAACGAGTACGCATAGCAGTTTCCAAAGCAGCCCAAGTAGCTGGAATAGGATATAATCTAGAATGCTCAGACCACCAAACACATGCAAAACTAGTGAATGCACAAACAGCAGCAGGAACACGTCTCTCCTCGGGATATTGTAAACATGTAAATCGTTGTTCAGTTTCTAACTCCCAAGTAAGATATATATCAGGAACATATCTACCCTCAAATGGTGGAATATTCAATTTTAGTTTAGGGAGATGATCATGATCTCGTACCTGAGGGTGAGCCCTACCATTGCCATTATTTGCATGTGGACGACCTGGTGGTTGCTGTGCTGGTGGTGGCACGTAGTTCTGATTTTGATCAACCTCATCCTCGTAATCTCCCACATAATCATCCTGCTCCACATCAGCAGTAGGAGCCACAGAAGTATCAACAGCAGCACCAGCAGTTTGGCCCGGCTGAAGAGGGACACGGCTCGCTCGGCGAAGGGCTGTTTCCTGACGTGGAGGTAGTCGGTGTTGTTGCTGTTGTTGCAGAGGTGCGGTAGGAGCAGACGGTTGTGGTGATGGAAAACGCAAAAGCAATTCACCAAACTTGTTATCGAGCTTTGTTTCAAACGTCTTCTCCATGCCATCTATCTTCTCCATGGCCTCTTCAAATCTGTTTAGCACATCTTGCACCTGTCCACTCATCATTTGCTAAAATTTATCATGCAACTCCTTATTCGTCATGTTCTCCCAGTCATTCTCATCGGCTTGTGATCCTGCCATGGTTAGCAACAATAGAAACACACAAGAATATGATCCTACAGACTACTAACAAGAGGTGGTGGTGGTGTCACAAATCCGTCAAGCAAATCTCAAATTCTTACCAGTTCTTACCCAGCAGCAGGCGGTGATCGGCAACCGTCGTAGTCAAAACTCTCAAAGCTTGGATAGAGCGATTACCAGGGAGAGTCAAATGCACGACGTAGATGTATGTGGAGCTGGGAAGGCTTATAATATGGTAGCAAAAAGGGCCAGCAATAATCAATTCAGGGATGCAAAGTTGAATAAACGCTCAACGACGGTACTGTGCTGGTCCTAGGTTAGACCGTGCTAGAGACGTGAGCCTAGAACACTAACAAAATCACTGCGCTGCACGTAAACAACGGAGGAGCACACTCTGAATTTATTTCTTTTTTTTCACTTTTTTTGCACTTTTTTTCCTCTTTTTTTTGCTCCACAACAATTTTTTTTCAAAAAAGTCTACAAATGGTCTAAAAACTGCCTAGCCAGAATTTTCCAAACTTAGTTTTGTTTTTTTGAGTTTGGAACTATTTTTCTTCTGCGGGTAGTACGGAATCTCAGGAGTCCTACTCTGTCACGACTCGGAGTATGGCGTGATCTGGAACTCGAAAACAAAGCAACAAATACTGGACTCAGACTAGGACTGGTGGCGGAGATGAATCTGGTGGAACTCGGACTGTGGTGGTATATCTGGACTCGGATTGGTGGTGGTATATGGCGATGGTATATCTGGACTTGGATTGGTGGTAGTGTATGGCAGCAGCGATGTATATGGTGGGGTGGTGGTATATGGTAATGAAGATGACGATGGTGCGGAGGCGGCGTGACAACTTGTGAACAGAACCCGAAACTCTAAAGGACTAGACGCTAAGACCAGCAACTTGACACGACGATGCAACCGCAAATTCAACAAAGCAAATACAGAAAAGATTATGCAAAGGCTCAGATAGGTTCTAATAGGATGAACTAACCCTAATTTTTTTTGGCTTTTTCATGGACTGTAGGTATGAAGAACAGACTCGACCTAATCTACAAAAAACTGTAAAATCTCACCGAGCAACCTGAAAATCTGATACCACTTGATAGAGGCAAAGGTGTCCCGATGTTTCGATGAGATGGTGGCTATCGGTTTTTGTAGGAGTCGACCTTGACGATCCGACTACGAACATGCGAGACGTCGCGCCTTAGCAATCGCTAAAGCAACTTCCGAGGGTTATTGACCACGCCGGAGCACGATCAACCTAACCACGAGGGTCTGTTTCCTGCGAGAAAACGAAGAACAAGCAAGAAACTAAGATTGCAATCTGGATATTGCGAATATAAGATGAATGCTTTATTGATCAAGGTTGGGTTCTGTGACATCTAGGTCTGGTCGTTGGACACAAACGAAGTACGCAAAGTTGCAGCTATGGCGAACTTTTAATCTAAACAAAGCCCAAAGTCTAAACGACGCCCTACGGGCTGTATATATGGAGGAAGAGGGGGGAATTTCGTGGCCCTTGAGGGTGGGGTCCGAAACCAACCCTAACTCTTGTTTCCCCACACATACGGACTCTAAAAATAGCCTATACTTAAGTATTTCGAAATTACATGGGCCTGGCCCATTAATAAGGTGACGCAGCACCTAAAATAGCCTATGGACGAATATTATGAAGTGGCATCTTGTATATTTCGTCCAAGGCTTCATGCACTCCTTATGGTGGCTTCAAAGTCCTGAAATCATCACTTGTAACTCCGTTTTTGATCCCCTTGCGCATGCCATCAACTCCATGCGTGTTCTTGCTCTAATGTTCATCCTTCTCCAAGCTAGGCCCTTAATTTGTAAGCAAAACAAATGTATCCAATTTAGGCAGCATCATATTCTTATGAACATTAGAATCATTACCAAGAAACGAAAGTTCCTGGTAATTTAATTGGCGTGTGTGAGCTCTAGTAATTGGTCCAGTATATGTAACAATAGGGGTTGTGGGTGTAACAATGGTATTGATGTCCTCATCACTGAGCCCATAGAGTTTTTCTTTTGATGCACCAACTTGGAGTCTTGGAAAGAGCATGGCAGCTCACATCGCCATGGGACGCATTGGAGAAGTCTACCGCAATGATCTCAAGGATACTATCTACCAGATTTGTGGGCGCCGAGATGAGCACTGGGAGATGATCAACACCAGAAAGGATAGGTCAATTGTAGCTTTTATCCAGGAATTAAACCAGCACATTCGACGTTAGGAGAACCAGATGTGCGCCGACATGATAGACCTGAAGAAGGCAAGGACAAGAATCAAGGAACTGGAGGAAGAACTCAAGGCTACACGTGAAGATTACGAAGAAGAAATTGAAGTATTAGTGGAAAAGAATGATGATCTGATCAAGAAGATTGGAATATTCATGGGAGACCCTACACCGGTAGATGAAGACGAAGAACCCAAGGAGATTCGCCAGAAAGACTACATCATCATCGACGACACTGACTCAGACCCAGATGATAGTGATGATGACTATGTTGAAGAAGCCGGAGCAAATATCATGGAGTCTGCAACCAAAGAATATTTCTAGTAGACCACCTCATCAGTAGTAGTAGTCCACCATGTAAATACAGTAGTCTGAGCACTTTTGTGATAGTTAGATCGATTGTATGCCCTTGTTTGATTGAATGAAGTGAATTGTTTGCTTTTGCCTCATGTTCATATGGGTAGTGTTTTCTCTTTAGACCCCCTCTATTCTTAAATCTCATCTTTTCTAAACCCTCAGATGCCTCCGAGACGTGACCCCAGATTTACCTTCCCACCGGAGCTCACCCAGTTGATCTAGCAGCAGAACACATTGATGCAGTTGCTAGTCCAGAATCAGAATCAGGGGAACAACAACAACAACCCACCACCACCACCTCTTGATCACTTAGCCCGTTTTCTTAGGCTGAATCCACCGGTGTTTTCCAGTAGCACCGAGCCGATAGTAGCAGATGATTGGCTCCGCAAGACAGCTAGAGAGTTGACCACAGCAGGATGCACAGATGTGGAGAAGGTGAAGTTTGCCGCACATCAGCTTGAAGGACCCGCAGCATCATGGTGGGAAAATTTCACAGCCACTTTCCCTGTCGACACTGTCACATGGGACCAGTTTTAGCAGGCTTTTTGAACCACCCATGTTTCAGCAGGAGCTCTGGCCTTGAAGAAGCGAGAGTTTCACAACTTGCGACAAGGAGGACGGACAGTTGGCCAGTATGTGGAGGACTTTAGTAAATTAGCACGTTATGCCCAAGATGACGTTGCTACGGATGCAGTTAAGCAGGAGAAGTTTCTGGAAGGACTGAATGATGAGTTGAGCATGCAGTTGATGGTAGCAACCTTCAACAACTACCAGGAGTTGGTAGATCGTGCCCTTATGATTGAAGGGAAGCAGCAGCAAATTGAAAATCGCAAGAGGAAGTATGCACAAGGAAAGTACAATTCAGGAGCTCAGCAGAAGCCAAGATTTACCCCTAGATCGGGAGGACATTTTCATCATACTCATGGAGGAGGTAGCTCGCACAATCACAATGGCACCAAGAATGGTAATGGTAATGGAGGAAGCAACGGCCAGAACCGTACCAACCCATCAACCCCAGCCAAGAAAGACCTGAGCCAAGTCACTTGCTTTAAGTGTCAGAAGACCGGACATTATGCTAATGAATGTCCTGAAGGCCAGAATGGCAATGGAAGCTCTGGGAAGAAGCCGAACCCTTTCAACAGGGGACAGGTGAACCACGTTAATGTGGAGGAGGTTGAAGAGCAGTCAGATGCAGTAATCGGTAAGTTTTTGGTTAAGTCATTTACTGCACTCGTTCTTTTTGATACTGGTGCATCGCATTCATACATATCAAGGGGATTTGTGGATAAGTATAACTTGCCCACTAAGGTTGTTAGAACACCTATGCTAGTAAGCTCACCAGGAGTGGAGTATATGGCCAGTCAAGGATGTTTCCAAGTGCCATTAGGTATAGGAAGGCATATTTTCCCAACAGATTTAATTATTTTGGAATCCCAAGGTTTGGATGTAATTCTCAGTATGGATTGGCTGTCGATGTATGGGGGAAACATCGATTGCGCCAGTAAGACAATTTTGCTTACGACGCCAGAAGGAAGAAGGATCAAGTATGTATCCCGGCATGCGCCAAATAGGACACAAGAAAATTCCTTATCAGGAGTTGTGCAGGAGGAAGTACCAGTGGTAAGGGATCTCCCTGACGTATTTCCAGAAGAGTTGCCAGGCATGCCACCGGATAGAGATATTCAATTTTTGATTGAGCTATTGCCAGGCACAGGGCCAATATCAAAGAGACCATACAGGATGCCCGCAAAGGATTTGGTGGAAATTAAGAAGCAAATTAAGGAGTTACTGGATAAAGGTTACATTCGCCCAAGTTCGTCGCCTTGGGGATCACCACTACTTCTAGTGGAGAAGAAGGATGGATCGTTAAGGATGGTTGTTGATTATCGTTGGTTGAATGAAGTAACGATCAAGAACAAGTACCCACTACCAATGATCAATGATCTGTTTGATCGATTGCAAGGAGCTAAGATATTTTCCAAGATCGATCTCCGATCAGGATACCAACAGTTGAAGATTCGAGAACAGGATATACCTAAGACAGCTTTTACCACCAGGTATGGGCTGTACGAGTATACCGTTATGTCATTTGGTCTGTCTAACGCACCTGCCTATTTTATGAACATGATGAACAAAGTGTTTATGGAGTTCTTGGATAAGTTCATCGTGGTGTTCATTGATGATATTCTGGTTTACTCAAAGATTGAAGAGGAGCATAAGGAACATTTGCGTTTGGTTCTTGGAAAGCTCAGTGAACATCAACTATATGCCAAGTTTAGCAAATGTGAGTTTTGGTTGAAGGAAGTAGGATTCCTCGGACACGTTATATCAGGAGAAGGAATAGCAGTTGATCCCACTAAAGTTGATACCGTGACCAAGTGGGAGGCACCAACAACAGTTGGAGAGATCCGGAGTTTCCTTGGACTCGCGGGATACTACCGGAGATTTATTGAGAATTTCTCCAAAATTGCAAAACCTATGACGGAGTTGTCAAGGAAGGACACCAAGTTCATATGGACTAAGGAGTGTGAGGCTAGTTTCCAGGTTTTGAAGAAACGCTTGGTTACTTCACCAGTGTTGATTTTGCCAGACCAGACCAAGGATTATGAGGTTTATTGCGATGCTTCACGACGAGGACTTGGAGCAGTGCTTATGCAGGAAGGGAGAATTGTTTCATATGCCTCACGACAACTGAAACCCCACGAATTGAATTATGCCACGCATGATTTAGAGTTAGCAGCCGTAGTGCATGCATTGAAAACACGGAGACATTTCCTCATTGGGAATCCTTGCGAGGTGTGCATGGATCACAAAAGCTTGAAATACATTTTCACGCAGAAGGAGTTAAACCTCAGACAAAGAAGATGGTTGGAGCTCATCAAGGATTATGATATGAGATTGCATTACCATCCCGGAAAGGCTAATGTAGTAGTTGACGCATTGAGCCGTAAGAGCCATGTCAATACACTAATGACGGGAGAAATACCAAAGGTGTTAGCCGAGGATCTTTGTGAGCTATGTTTGGAAATAGTTTCGAGAGGCTATGTAGCAGCATTGGAGATTCAGTCAACTTTGATGGATAGCATCAGAGAAGCTCAGAAGACTAACAAGGAGATTGCCTCTATAAAGGAGAAAATGAGCGAAGGAAAGGCTAAAGGATTTCATGAGGATGAGCACGACACCCTATGGTTTGAAGACCGTGTTTATGTGCCCAATGACCCAGAGATCAGGAAGTTGATTCTGCAAGAGGCACATGATTCACCATATTCGATTCACCCAGGAAATACCAAGATGTATTTGGATTTGAAGGATACTTTCTGGTGGACCAGAATGAAGAAAGATATTGCGGAGTATGTAGCGGTTTGTGACGTATGTCAGAGAGTAAAGGCAGAGCATCAGAAGCCAGCAGGATTGCTATAGCCATTGCCAATACCCGAATTGAAGTGGGATAAGTTAGGCATGGATTTTATCATGGGATTACCCAGGACTCGTTCAGGCTATGACTCGATTTGGGTTGTAGTTGATCGATTGACGAAAGTAGCTCATTTCATCCCGGTAAAGACCACTTACACCAGTGCTAAGTTGGCAAAGATATACATGACCAGGATTGTATGCTTACATGGAGTTCCGAGGAGTATAGTATCAGATAGAGGAACCCAGTTTACCTCAAAGTTCTTGAATCAGTTGCACGAAACTTTGGGTACCAGGCTAGAGTTCAGCACAACTTTTCATCCATAGCCAGATGGACAGACTGAGAGAGTCAATCCAATTTTGGAGGACATGCTGAGAGCTTGTGCGCTAGATTATGGATCTAGTTGGGACGACAATTTGCGATATGCAAAGTTCTCTTACAACAACAGCTATCAATCCAGTTTAAAGATGGCCCCTTTCGAAGCCTTGTACGGAAGGAGGTGCAGGACACCGTTGTCGTGGGATGAAGTTGGAGACCGCCAGTTGTTTGGGCCTGATTTGATTTAAGAGTCTTAACAGAAGGTGAAATTGATTCGTGATAGGCTCAAGGTAGCTCAATCTAGGCAGAAGAGTTATGCAGATTCAAAATGCAAGGAGACAGTTTATGAAGTCGGAGACAGAGTTTATCTTCGAGTATCCCCACTTCGGGGAATAATGCGCTTTGGTGTTAAGGGAAAGTTAGCGCCATGATTTGTAGGACCATACCGAGTATTGGAACGTACGGGAGAAGTGGCCTACAAGTTGGAATTGCCCGAAGGATTGTCAGGAGTTCATGATGTGTTCCATGTTTCCCAGCTAAAGAAGTGCCACGGGAAGATGGCTGACATACCCTTGAGAGACACAGTGCCATTGGAAGCAATTCAGTTGGATAACAATTTGACCTATGAGGAGAAACCAGTTAAGATTCTCGAGTTTGCCAGCCGAGTCACCCGCAGCAAGGATATCAAGTTTTGTAAGGTTCAGTGGAGCCACCACACAGAGATGAAGCCACCTGGGAGCGAGAGGAAGATTTGCTCAAGGACCACCCTCACCTATTTTCTAGCCAACCCGAATCTCGAGGGCGAGATTCATCTTAAGGGGGGTAGGTTTGTAACATCCCAAATTTTCAATTTGGAATGTTATACATTAGATCATCATTGCATATCATAATTTATTTGCTGTTGGTTTTGATCCTAGAAATTCTACGCAACTCAAGGATCCACGGAGAGAGTTGGGGATTTCGTTATTTTCATATTTGAGTTTTCTCAAATTTTGCGAATAGGATCATTTGATTTTAATTATTTTATCATCAATTATTTCTATTACAAAAATATGAGAGAGGGAATAAAATGACTTTCCCGAAATAAAGAAATATTGAGGATTTAGTAATAAAATCAAATAAGATGTTATTTCAGAGTTTTTCAATATTTAATTTGAATTTAGGAAAAAAATTCAAAATTGCATTTAGGCCCAAAATAAATGTTCACCTTGTGCGGCTTGATTTTAGAAGCCGGGGAAAATTTATTTCGGGATTTTTGGAGTCCGTTTAGTATTTCTTTTATTTGTTTTTCTGCGCGGAATATTAAAAAAACCGCAACCGACCTATGGGCCGTGTCCGACCCGGGCACTAGGCCCGTCCAGGCTTTATAAGCCGGGGAGCCCAGCCCGGGAACTCCCAAACCCTAGCGCGCCGCCCCGCGCCACCGACCGCCGCCCCACCGCCGCCGCTGCCGACCGCCGCCGCTGCCGGAGCCCCGCCGCCTCCGCCGGAGCCTCGCCGGAGTTGCCGGGTAGTTTTTTTTAGACGCAGGTTTTCCCGAAAAACCGTTCGGTTTTTCCGACAGTTTTGTTCGTTTTTTTTAGTTTCGGTTTTTTTAAATAGATCAGTTTTTCCGATTTATTCAAATAGCGAGCGTTCGTTCGTTCGTTCTAGCGAACGTTCGTCATTTTTCTTTTCTCGGATTAAATCCCCGATTTTTTTGATCGCGATTCCTGATCCGATTTTCGTTTTAGTATAACTTTTCGCTCGTTTATCGGAATCAGGCGATTCAAGCGCCTGGAGTTTCGTCTCGAAACCCTCTATCCATTTAACCAACATAAACAAGTTTTCATCACTGTAAAAATTGCCCTAGATCCAGAATAGTAAACGAAGCCTGTTTCTTTTGCGGTTTGACTTTCGTTGCTTCGTTTGATTTGATTCTTTTTGCAAACCGGTGTTCTTAAGTCAAAATTTCTGGTTAGATCTCTTATTTGAGTTTTACCTGTGCATTAGTTGAATACTTATTGTATGCTTGTTTGTTTGTCTGCGATAGAATACCCGGAGTGCGCCGCATGTTACTTCGAATCTCTAGGTTTCGCAGATCATCAGCAAGTCAAGTAACACTTTGATCATACCTCCTACTACCCAGTTTTATTGCATTAGATCAATCCTCAAACATTGCATGATTAGGATCAAATTAAATTTGAATTTAGGAAAAAAAAATTCAAAATTGCATTTAGGCCCAAAATAAATGTTCACCTTGTGCGGCTTGATTTTAGAAGCCGGGGAAAATTTATTTCGGGATTTTTGGAGTCCGTTTAGTATTTCTTTTATTTGTTTTTCTGCGCGGAATATTAAAAAAACCGCAACCGACCTATGGGCCGTGTCCGACCCGGGCACTAGGCCCGTCCAGGCTTTATAAGCCGGGGAGCCCAGCCCGGGAACTCCCAAACCCTAGCGCGCCGCCCCGCCGCCCCGCGCCACCGACCGCCGCCCCACCGCCGCCGCCGACCGCCGCCGCTACCGACCGCCGCCGCTGCCGGAGCCCCGCCGCCGCCGCCGGAGCCTCGCCGGAGTTGCCGGGTAGTTTTTTTTAGACGCAGGTTTTCCCGAAAAACCGTTCGGTTTTTCCGACCGTTTTGTTCGATTTTTTAGTTTCGGTTTTTTTAAATAGATCAGTTTTTCCGATTTATTCAAATAGCGAGCATTCGTTCGTTTGTTCTAGCGAACGT
Source organism: Triticum urartu (assembly GCF_056163025.1). NCBI lineage: Eukaryota > Viridiplantae > Streptophyta > Magnoliopsida > Poales > Poaceae > Triticum > Triticum urartu. The sequence continues at coordinate 203,639,396 of NC_141873.1, forward strand.
TCGTCGTTTTTCTTTTCTCGGATTAAATCCGCGATTTTTTTGATCGCGATTCCTAATCCGATTTTCGTTTTAGTATAACTTTTCGCTCGTTTATCGGAATCAGGCGATTCAAGCGCCTAGAGTTTCGTCTCGAAACCCTCTATCCATTTAACCAACTTAAACAAGTTTTTGTCACTGTAAAAATTGCCCTTGATCCAGAATTGTAAACGAAGCCTGTTTCTTTTGCGGTTTGACTTTCGTTGCTTCGTTTGATTTGATTCTTTTTGCAAACCGGTGTTCTTAAGTCAAAATTTCTGGTTAGATCTCTTATTTGAGTTTTACCTGTGCATTAGTTGAATACTTATTGTATGCTTGTTTGTTTGTCTGCGATAGAATACCCGGAGTGCACCGCATGTTACTTCGAATCTCTAGGTTTCGCAGATCATCAGCAAGTCAAGTAACACTTTGATCATACCTCCTACTACCCAGTTTTATTGCATTAGATCAATCCTCAAACTTTGCATGATTAGGATCTAATTAAATTTGAATTTAGGAAAAAAAATTCAAAATTGCATTTAGGCCCAAAATAAATGTTCACCTTGTGCGGCTTGATTTTAGAAGCCGGGGAAAATTTATTTCAAGATTTTTGGAGTCCGTTTAGTATTTCTTTTATTTGTTTTTTTGCGCGGAATATTAAAAAAACCGCAACGGACCTATGGGCCGTGTCCGACCCGGGCACTAGGCCCGTCCAGGCTTTATAAGCCGGGGAGCCCAGCCCGGGAACTCTCAAACCCTAGCGCGCCGCCCCGCCGCCCCACGCCACCGACCGCCGCCCCACCGCCGCCGCCGACCGCCGCCGCTGCCGGAGCCCCGCCGCCGCCGCCGGAGCCTCGCCGGAGTTGCCGGGTAGTTTTTTTAGACGCAGGTTTTCCCGAAAAACCGTTCGGTTTTTCCGACCGTTTTGTTCATTTTTTTTAGTTTCGGTTTTTTTAAATAGATCAGTTTTTCCGATTTATTCAAATAGCGAGCTTTCGTTCGTTCGTTCTAGCGAACGTTCGTTGGTTTTCTTTTCTCGGATTAAATCCACGATTTTTTTGATCGCGATTCCTGATCCGATTTTCGTTTTAGTATAACTTTTCGCTCATTTATCGGAATCAGGCGATTCAAGCGCCTGGAGTTTCGTCTCGAAACCCTCTATCCATTTAACCAACTTAAACAAGTTTTTGTCACTGTAAAAATTGCCCTAGATCCAGAATAGTAAACGAAGCCTGTTTCTTTTGCGGTTTGACTTTCGTTGGTTCGTTTGATTTGATTCTTTTTGCAAACCGGTGTTCTTAAGTCAAACTTTCTGGTTAGATCTCTTATTTGAGTTTTACCTGTGCATTAGTTGAATACTTATTGTATGCTTGTTTGTTTGTCTGCGATAGAATACCCGGAGTGCGCCGCATGTTACTTCGAATCTCTAGGTTTCGCGGATCATCAGCAAGTCAAGTAACACTTTGATCATACCTCCTACTACCCAGTTTTATTGCATTAGATCAATCCTCAAACAATGCACGATTAGGATCTAATTAAATTGTGGGATGGGAAGTAGTTGAGGTAGTACCTATTACCTGTTGTATTATCAAACCTTTGGGAGTTACTTCTATGTTTGCTTACTATTGCTATGCTATGCTAGTAGACGTGGATTGGGTGAGTGGTATCCATGACAGATGTGAGTTTGTTAATTAATGGTTTATCTAAGGTGGCAACTTAAACACACATCTGGGTGGATTGAGGTACCTGGGTATTTCAGGATTGCCTGTTTTTTTTATGGACCACCACCCAGGCCCAAAGAGATCATGAGATTTTTCATACTAGAAACTTCCGTGTGCAGCCACAAGCTATTATGGGCTCTAGCATAGATGATTAAGTCGTGCGAACTCTTACAGGGTAGATTAGCAGATGTACGGGAAAGTAGGTGTAACGTTCTATCCATCGTAAGGTGCTAGCGCTTCTGAAAGACTATGTCTCGGTCATCCGTTTCTCAAACACCATGTAGTGCGAGAAACCAAACAGAGGCGATCGAGTCTTGTGGGGAAAAGTGTGCAAACCTCTGCAGAGTGTATAAACTAATCATGGTTAGCCGTGTCCCCGGTTATGGACATCTTGAGTATCTAGTACTTGGATTATCATGTGAATCTCAACATGTTACTCTAAAATTTAATTTTGATGGGTTTTGTTTAATGATGATGCATAATTGGGATTAAGAATGCTGTCAACCATTCTCAATGTTTAACAACTACCATGATAGTTAAATAAAATTTGTTCCTTTTTAGTAGGGAAAAATTAGCTTTACACAAAACTATAACCATAGAGCTTTCCACCAGCCAAATACGCATATAGTATAGCTGTTTCATTCCATTACTCTCTATGTGTTACTTTGCCAGCATATTCCATGTGCTGACCCGTTTCGGGCTGCAACGTTAATGTTGCAGACTTTTCAGATGACGATTAAGGAGTTTTAGGTCGTGGTTCTATACTCAGTGATGCCGTTGGAGTTGATGGACTCACTTATCTTCCAAGCCTTCCGCTGTTATCGTTATTAGATGGCCTTAAGCCATATTTATTGTAATAAGTTCTCTATTGAGACACTTGATGTAATAAGTGTGTGATTTCTACTCTGTTATAAATCCTCCAAGTACTGTGTGGTGTCAGCATTACTGATCTAGGGATGACACCTGAGCACAGAGATCAGACTGTTTGAGGTCTGGTCGCTACATAGGCTAGCATTAGTTGCTTGCTTATTTATTTCCTTATTGTCCTGTTTAGTTGTTTGCTTGTAGTCACTGCAGTTCTTTTTCTGTGTTTTTCTAGTGGCCACAATAACCCATTTTTGGTAACTAGGCCACAATAATCATGACAACACATGCACTATTGTAACCCTGGGCCTCCTGCGGGTCGTAGTATCCATGGGCCTTCTACGGGCAGTAGGATCCATGGGCCTTCTATGGGCCATAGGATCCATGGGCCTTCTACGGGCCATAGGATCCATGGGCCTCCTATGGGCCATAGGATCCATGGGACTTCTACGGGCCGTAGGATCCATGGGCCTTTTACGGGCCGTAGGGTCCATTGATCTTGTACGGCCGTATGATCCATGGGCCTTCTACGGGGCGTATAATCATTTCGCCAAACATGGGCCGTACTATTCGTGGACCATAACGGGTCATTAATAGGCCATATTTGATAACGCTACGAAAACAGCCCAACGGGTTAACGGGCCACAAATTGGCCCAATGTAACCACGGGATGAATTTGGCCCACAAACGGAACAGGCCAGTAATGGACCGTAACTAACCGAATTCTAGAAATGAGCCCAAGAATAAATGGGTCCTTAGAAGGCCGAAAGTTAACATGGGCTGGAAACGGCCGACAAAATAATGGGCCGTTATTGGGTATAAATTGATACACTATTTATTATGGGCAAGTTTTATCTCGGGCCTTTATTTGGTCCAGAGTTACGAAGGGCCTCATATGGGCCCAAAGACATCATGGGCCATACATGGGCCGGAAGTAACAACAGGCCGGAATCATGTTGGATGCCCTAGATGAAGCTACTAGGCTTAATTCAGATAGGCCATAATGGGCCGGGAGTTAGCGGGCCATAAATGGGCTATATACGAACAGGCCGTTAACAGGCTTTCCCTGGGCCGGCCTATTACCTTTTGACCAAGTAAAACGGGCCGGCCTTTTCACCGGAATGGGACTCTATTGGGCCGCGCCACGTGTCAATGTATCATAGGCACCTCATGTCCAATGAGTGGATGACATTTGTCCCAACGGTGAGCCAACACATGTTTCCTCTGGCCAATGAGAATTTTACATGTGGAAAATCCCCATTGGTCCGGGCTGTTAATGGGTTATCGGATCCAAAACCAGAGCCGATAGCTTAACGGTGACCTGCTACGGTGGATGCCATGTGTCGGTTACCCTTGACGAAAACACTTCTATGATGCGTGATTTATCGTCATGGAAATGGACACTTCCGTGATGATAATTTTGGTAATGTCATGGAACACTTCTACGACAGCACATGTATGACTATCTTGATTCTGTCATAAAATTGTCATGGATGTACATGCATGACAGAAAACGTGACCTACTGTGACAAACATGTATCATCACAGAAGTTTCTTTTTTTTGTAGTGCATTAAGTTGTCTTCCTTGTCCAACGTCATCATCTTTGGCATATAATATTTTGATGAGGGCTCACAATCACAAAAGATTTCTAGGATAGTATATTTATTTGTGAATCTTCTCTTCCCTTATTAATTCTTTCATGAGCTGCATCATTGACTAATGCTATGTTTGTCAATCTCTAATAAAACTTTCTACTTATACTTATCCTTATGTGGTGTCATCACCTACCATAAGATTAGTATTTGATATTTTCTTCATTTATTTCCTTTCTTTCTTTTAATTCCTTTCTCTTTTATTTGTAGCATGAAAGTAAAGAAAGCAAAAACTCAAACTAAACTTTATTATATAACTTGCACACGATTACATGGATAGATCACTAAGCAAACACTCAAAGAAGAAAGGGTCAAACTAACTTTTATTCATCTAAAGCAAAAGATCAAACTAAGATAAGTAAAGGCAAAAAGATAGTGGGATGATACGATACCAGGGCACCTCCCCCAATCTTGGCAGAAGCCAAGGGGAGTGCCCATACCCGATACTCAATTTTCCTTTAGTGATGAAGAAGAAGGTGGTGGTGAAGAGATCTTGTCCTCAGATTTCCATCGCAGTGGCCCGCCATCATGAGAGGAGGAGTGAGTCTCACGAGTCCTACAACTAGCAGCCAAACTCATACATTTAAAACTCGCCTCATATTCAAAGATTTGGTTTTGGAGATCATAGATCTGGCTTTGGAGGAAGTTGATTTTTTCGTTGAGGTTGAAGACGATGTCCTTCATGGGCTTGCCATCCACCTTGAGATCACGAGAGAGGTCCGTGATCATGAGGTAATTGGCATTGAGCCCATGCTCCACCATGGCCTTGCACCGGAAGACATCTTGCTCCATAGCTTCAAGTCTGGCCTCCACGGTTCCCTTCCCCTTGGGACATGGTACATCACGAAGGTGAAGCGCCCCCTCATGCATCTGGATTGTCTGAGGGTTCTGGACCACCTCCCGCAAGTATGGGTTGATGACGTTCTTAAAGAACTTGACCTTGGAGGAGCTCGAGGTGGCCATGGTAGATGGGATCTGGCAGAAAACTAGCAAGAAAAGAGAACAGAGGATTTCTCCATGATACGGTGATCAATAGGTTCGGGAAGTATATATAGATTTTTTAGCTTGGGAGCCAAGCAAACGAAAGAAAAAGAGCCTGGCGAGCCCAGGTGTCTTGTGCCCACCAGGGGATGCTTCCTGTAAGTTTCTTTATTTCCTAATTTTCTAAATATTCCAAAACTGATAAAAATTATTTTTGCGGATTTTTCGGACTCTGTTTACGTACTGTATCATGTACCTCCTTATTTTCATGATTCAAGAGTGTTACGGAAGGACCCTTTTATGTGTTCTTCTAGTGTCGAAGTTTGGATAACCTTACTTTCAACATTAATGGGCGTACCTGAGATATAATGCTTTATTCGTTGTCCATTGACATCCTTCGGGTTAGTACCTTTGGAATTATTTATTTTGATGGCTCCAGACCGATAAACCTCCTCGATAACATAGGGGCCTTCCCATTTTGAGAGGACTTTTCATGCAAAGAATCTGAAACAAGAGTTGTACAAAGAACATATTCTCCGACTTTAAACTCATCCTTTTGGATTCTTTTGTCATGCCATCTTTTAACCTTTTCTTTGAATAATTTTGCATTTTCATAAGCTTGGGTTCTCCATTCATCGAAAGAGCTAATATCAAATAACCTCTTTTCACCAGCAAGTTTGAAATCATAATTGAGCTCTTTGATGGGCCAATATGCTTTATGTTCTTACTCAAGAGGCAAATGATAAGCTTTTCCATAAACCATTTTATATGGAGACATGCCCATAGGATTTTTATATGTTGTTCTATAAGCCCAAAGTGCATCATCTAATTTCTTAGACCAATTCTTCCTGGACCTATTGACAATCTTTTGCAAAATTAATTTTATTCCTGTATTGCTAAGTTCAACTTGACCACTAGACTGAGGATGATAAGGTGATGCAATTCTACGGTTAACATCTTACTTGGCAAGCATTTTTCAGAAAGCACCATGAATAAAGTGTGAACCACCATCAGCCATTAAATATCAAGGGACTCCAAACCTTGGGAAAATAACTTCCTTAAGCATTCTAATGGAAGTGTTGTGATCAGCACTACAAGTGGAATAGCTTCTACCCATTTAGTAACATAATCAACATCAACCAAAATATGTGTATACCCATTAGAGGAAGGAAAAGGTCCCATGTAATCAGATCCTCAAACATCAAATGGCTCAACATCAAGTGAATAATTCATAGGCATTTCTTGACACTTATCGATATTACCTATTCTTTGACATTCATCACAACATAAGATGAACTTACATGCATCCTTGAAGAGAGTAGGCCAATAAAATCAAGATTGCAATACCTTGTGAGCAGTTCTATCTCCAGCATGATGCCCTCCATAAGCATCGGAGTGACATTTACGTAGGATTTGTCCCTGTTCATGCTCAGGTACACAACGTCTAATAATACCATCTACTCCTTTATGAAGATCTGGGTCATCCCAAAAGTAATGTCTTAAATCATAGAAGAATTTTTTCTTTTTGGTAAGTAAAGCTAGTTGGTACATATTTAGCAACAATGTAATTAGCATAATCAGCATACCAAGGAGTACTATGAGCAACATTTATTGCAGCTAACTGCTCATCAAGAAAACTATCATCAATAGGTAGTGGGTCATCAAGCACATTTTGAAGCCTAGATAAATTATCAGCTACATCAAATAAGTCTAGGTTCAGCATCTTTCTTTTCCATAAGATATTTAATAGCAGCATGGTCTGTGTGAATAGTTACTTTGGAATCAACAATATAAGACCCATCAAATAAGTCTAGGTTCAGCATCTTTCTTTTCCATAAGATATTTAATAGCAGCATGGTCTGTGTGAATAGTTACTTTGGAATCAACAATATAAGGTCTAAATTTATCACAAGCAAACACCACTGCTAAGAATTCTTTTTCAGTAGTAGCATAATTTCTTTGAGCATTGTCTAGAGTTTTACTAGCATAATGACTAACATTCAGTTTCTTATCAAATCTTTGTCCTAGAACAGCACCAACAAGATAATCACTAGCATCACAAATAATTTCAAAAGGAAAGTTCCAATCAGGTGGTTGAACAATATAGGTGCATAAATTAAGGATTTCTTGAGTGTTTCAAAGGCTTCTAAACAATCATCATCAAAAATAAAGGAATATCCTTTTGCAAAAGATTCGTAAGAGGCCTAGAAGTTTTAGAAAAGTCTTTTATAAGTCTCCTATAGAAACCAACATGACCTAAGAAACTACGAATACCTTTTATATCTTTAGGGCATGGCATTTTCTCAATTGCATCAACCTTTGCTTTGTCCACTTCAATACCTCTTTCAGAAATTTTATGACCCAAGACAATGCCTTCATTAACCATAGAGTGGCACTTCTCCCAATTCAAGGCAAAATTTGTTTGTTCACATCTATGCAAAACTCGATCAAGATTGCTTAAACAATCATCAAAAGACTTCCCATAAACAGAGAAGTCATCCATGAAAACCTCAACAATCTTTTCAGAAAAGTCAGAGAATATAGCAGTCATCCATCTTTGAAAGGTAGCAGGTGCATTCCATAAACTGAAAGGCATACGTCTATAAGCATATGTTCCAAAGGGACATGTAAAAGTGGTCTTTTCTTGATCAGATTGAGAAACAGGTATTAGTGAAAAATCAGAATATTCATCAAGGAAGCAAAAGTGTGTGTTCTTACATAATATTTCAAGCATTTGATCAATAAAAGGTAGAGGATAATGATCTTTTCTAGTTGCTTTATTTAATTTTCTAAAATCAGTTACCATTCTATAACCTGTAAAAATTCTTTGTGGAATAAGTCATTCTTATCACTAGGAACAATAGTTATACCTCCTTTCTTAGGGACACAATGAACAAGACTTACCCATCTACTATCAGCTATAGGATAGATTATACGTGCTTCCAGAAATTTTAAGATTTCCATTCTTACCACCTCTTTCATCTTCAGATTTAATCGACATTGGTGATCAACAACGGGTTTAGCATCAGTTTCCATATTAATTTTGTGATAGCATAGAGTGGGACTAATGCCCTTTAAATCATCAAGAGTATATCCAATAGCAGCTCCGTGCTTTCTTAGAACTTTCAATAATCTTTCTTCTTCATGTTCTGAAAGTTTAGCACTAATAATAACATGATATATCTTCTTTTCATCAAGATAATCATATTTCAAAGTGTCTGGGAGTAGTTTTAATTCAAACACAGGATCACGTTTAGGTGGTGGAGGAACTCCTAGAATTTCAATAGGAAAATTGTGTTTAAGTAGAGGACGTTGTTCCAAGAAAATCTTACCCATTTCAATTCTTTCATGCATATGAAAATCATTTCATGGTCTAGCAAATACTGTTCTAAAGGATCAGTAGGTGGTACAACAATAGAAGCAAGGCCAATTAATTCATCCTTACTATGCAATTCTTTTTCATGAAGTTTGCTACTAAACTTAAAAAATTAAACTCATGAGACTCATCACCAAAACTAACACTGACAATTTGTTTCTCACAATCTATCTTAGCATTAATGGTGTTCAAGAAAGGTCTACGAAATATAATGGGACAAAAGTCATCTTGTAGGAAACCAAGAAAAAGAAAATCAGTAGGGTATTTTATATTCCCACACAAAACTTCGACATCTCTAACAATCCCAATTGGTGAAATAGTGTCTCTATTAGCAAGTTTAATAGTAACATCATGTCTTCTATCTCTGCGGGTGCTATGTCATTCATAATTTCTTGGTATAAGGTGTAAGGAATAGCACCCACACTAGCACCTATGTCACATAAATCATGATAACAGTGATCTCCTATTTTAACTGAGATGATAGGCATGCCAACAACAGGTCTATGTTTATCCTTTTTATCAGGTGGCAATTCTAGCAGCTTCTTCACAAAAGTAAATAACATGCCCATCCATATCTTCTTCCAAGAGATATTTAACCATAGCAATACTAGGTTCTACTTCAATTTGTTCATCAGGTTTAGGTGTTATAATATATCTTTTGTTAACCACAGTTGAAACTTTAGCATGTTCATGTATCCTAATAGGGAAAGGTGGTTTATCAATATAAGTAGAAGGAACAACTAAATCAACATTATAAAGTATAGTTTCTTCTTTAACTGGTACCAGTTCTTTGATTTCTTATTTAATAGGTAGGTGATATTTAAACCACTTCTCTTTAGGGAGATCAACATGAGTAGCAAATGATTCGCAAAAGGAGGCTACTATCTCTAAGTCAAGTCCATATTTAGTGCTAAACTTTTGAAAAGGATTGGTATCCATAAATGATTTAACACAGTCATACTTAAGTTTAATACATGACTCCTTACCTTTGTCGAGTTCCCAATCTTCAGAGTTGCGTTTAATTCTTTCCAAAAGATCCCTCCTGAATTCAATAGTATTCTTCATAAAAGAACCAATACAAGAATTATCAAGCATGGTTTGATCATTACGAGAAAGCCGAGCATAAAAATTCTAGATAATAATTTCTCTTGAGAGCTCATGACTGGGGCATGAATATAACATTGACTTAAGCCTCCGCCTAGCTAGAGCGATACTTTCCCCTTCACGAGGCCAAAAATTATATATATAATTCCGATCATGATGAACTAGATGCAAAGTATAAATTTTTGGTGGAACTCCAATTTCAATCGATTCTGATTTCAAGATCCAATATCATCGCATAGCCTATACCACGCCAATGATTTTCCCTTCAAAGGTAAAGGGAAAACCTTGTTCATAACTTCATCTCCGGGTAAACCTGCAAGCTTGAACAATATACAAATTTATTCTACATATATCAAGTGCATATCAGGATGTTCGGTTCCATCTCCTGCACAAGGATTAGCTAGCAGTTGTTCTATCATACCCAAAGGAATTTCATATTCAATATTTTCAGTAGGAGCAGTAGGTTGAGGGGTAGCTAATTGTGGTTCTGGTCAAGGTGAAGATACCCTGAACGAACCCCTCAAAGGATTGTTTTCCATAGTATCAAGTGACAATAAATTTCAGCACACTACATAAATGATTCCTTACCAAATTCCACTTACCAAAGGCGCTTCACTACCCGGCAACGGCGCCAGAAAATAGCCCTGATGACCCACAAGTATAGGGGGTCAATTGTAGCTCTTTTGGATAAGTAAGAGTGTCGAACCCAACGAGGAGAAGAAGGAAATGACAAGTTGTTTTCAGTAAGGTAATGTCTGCAAGTGCTGAAATTGTAAGTAGTAGAGTAGTTTGATAGTAAGGTAATTTGTAATTAGCAAGTAAGATAGTAGTAACAAAAGTGCAGCAAGGTAGCCCAATCCTTTTGAGGCAAAGGACAAGCCAAAACGGTCTCTTATGATAAGCAAAGCGTTCTTGATGGTACACGGGAATTTCATCTAGTCACTTTCATCATGTTGACCTAATTCGTGTTCGGTACTCTGATAATTTTATATGTGGGTGGACCGGTGCTTAGGTGTTGTTCTTACTTGAACAAACTGTCATGACCGGTTTTCCAATAAAAATATTTATTGAGAAACCAATCTTTTGTGTCCAGTATGGGAAAAAAAATTCTCCTTACCGGTGGACAATCTCTTGATACAATAAGCCAGTAACATAAAATATATTACAGGGTCGAGCTACGGTTGCTCAGCCAAATTATTACAAGCACGCCAATAATTATACATAAAGGCGGACATGACACAGTGGTGTGGAGGCATACTACTGACTCGAGGATAGGGCGGTGGTGGAAAAACACAGCGGGGAGTGAGATACGTGACTCTAAAACTGGCTTCTCATTGAGCGTCAAGGTGAGGCTCAATGAATTTATTTGGTAGCGGAAGCGGATATAATATAGTGACCAAATCCAGGGTCGCACGAGACTGACTGGGATTCCTCTAGGCGTCGGACTCGCTATCGAACTCTTCATCCATGAGATCGCCTTCGTCAGCATCTGGCCAAATCAACAAGCCAGTGAGTACTTTGAAAGTACTCGCAAGACAGTTCGGACGTAAGATATAACAAATGCATGCATGAATGCGTCACGATTAATTCACCAATGTAAATTCAAAAATTGGCATAACGAAGTAAGTAAAAAGGGAAACGGCGGTAATCCGCCTGAAATCCCAACAAAACATAAATGAAAACCGATCGGGTGTCTGAAGCGACGCCTCGAAAGGTGAACAAATAAATAGAAGGAACTTTAAAAGAAATGCCACAGTCGGACGTCTAAGAGACATCACGGAAAGGGCTTTAAAAGAAATGCCACAGTCGGACGTCTGAGCGACATCACATAAAGGGCTTTAAAAGAAATGCCACAGTCGGACGTCTAAGCGACATCACATAAAGGGCTTTAAAAGAAATGCCACAGTCGGACGTCTAAGCGACATCACGGAAAGGGCTTTAAAAGAAATGCCACAGTTGGACGTCTGAGCGACATCACAGAAAGGGCTTTTAAAGGAAATGCCACTGTCGGACGTCTCAGCGACATCACAGAAAGGGCTTTTATTCACAAGTAAATAATACTCATAATCAACATTCAATTCATGAAATTAAACGGGTTAGTCCATCCACAGGAAAAATCATTTAGCCGGAATTAGCACTCATACGATTCACCGGAATCTCTGTCATCAAAAATGGCACTTGTCAGGATAAGATGATACTGATCTTGGACATAGATTAGATGATTCAAGGAATATATGACTCTGCAGAGTTTGTACAAAAATTTCCCACAGCCAACGGACTTCCGTAGTCACGAAGGACTAGTTCCGTTCACGGTATTTCGGAAGAAACACAGCTAACCAGTACACACCCATCCTACCTCTCGATGCTAGGAATCACCCTAGACATCGTCCAAGAAAAACTTTTGAGACGGGGAGATCACAATCTCGACTGGCATGGGATCAAATTTATATACGCGCGCAATAAGGGGTGCCCCCCTCTCGGTCCCAACCGGAAACACCCATGCCCCCTGACCGGATGACTGGCTTTAATCCAGGGCCATGGAACCATCATCCCGGCCTCTCCTTTTGGTGTGTACCAGGAAAGCGGTTCGCAACTTACTAAACCATATTCCTTGCGGAAAACATGTGGTAGTACAGGGAAGGAAATGGGAGGAACTGGACCGATACGGCTTGACACTGCAGTCACTTAGCCTGGCATAAGACTGGCATGCTACAACACTGCCATCTTACCCATCCTCATGCCAACACATGGCCATTCATATTCGCATCCATCCACTTATGGTTCATCGAACTCACTTAACTCGACAATGCATGGAAATAACGTTCATCGGTATGCTCATCAACATGCCATGAGACTAACTAAAATGCAAAACATGCCAAGACACTCATCATATCAAAAGTTCAAACATGCTTGCCTGGTTTGGAGTAGTCGGAGCCTAGCTCGGTGAAGTTCGCGGCTCCGTTACCTCCTTCGGTATCTACGGTATAAAGAAATACATGCGCTATCGTAAATACCAAGAGGTGCACAGAAAGTTATACCAAATATTTTTCAAATAAATATGATAAAAAACTAGACAAAATTTTGAAGAGGACAGAAAAAGAATCAATCAAAAATACTATTCTATTTAAAAGTTATAAAGGTTTTTGTCCAGGGACTTATCTGTAATCAAATAGAAAGTTTCCAGGGGCTAGCTTATAAAAACAGAAAACGCTTCGGCAGAAACTACGCCAGCCCATAGGGAAAGCGCATTTGGCAGAAGGCGTTTTCAGAAAACGCTTCGTTTAGAACGGACAGAGAGGCTGACAACGGGTCCCACTTGTCATGTTTAAACTTTCAAATGGGAGGGACGAGGCTCGTCGGCGCTCGAGGGCTGCGGTGGTCGCCGGCGGCGATCCACGGCGAGGTAAGGGGATCGGAGGTTATCAACATGCTCACCGTGTCCTTCCGCAACGGTGGGTGGTGGTGTTGGTCGCCGGGGAGCACCACGTCAACGGCGGTCTCAACTCCGGCGGACGGTGGTTCGGGCGTGGATGGAGATCGTCGGAGAGGACTGCAAAGGCCAAATTGATGAGGGGGTTAGAGTACTGGGTGTGAGAGAAGGCTACGGACGAGGTTTGGGCGCCGGAGGTGGCCTCACCGGAGTGAATCGAGCTGAAGGCCGAGGCGGAGCGAGGCGGCCGGAGTCGAGGAAGAAGGGCCCCTCGAGGCTCTTCTAGTTGCTGGACAAGGTCCAGTGAGGTGCTGGAGGTGTGCAGGGGCGAGAGGGAGCTTGGGGGCGTTATATATAGCCGGCCCGAGGCGGTTGCCGTGAACGGGATAAGTCGGGCGAGCGATTACGGTGGCGCTGCGGTTGGGCAGTGGAATTAGGAGTTTGGGCATCGCCTAGGTGGAGTAGTGGTGCCATTCCAGGGTCCAGCTCAGCACGGGAGGGGGTTTTACGGCCTGTTCCAACGGAACGGCCGTGCGGCACGTCGGCGGCAGGGAGCGCGCCCTGCGCGTGCCAGGCCACGGCGGCGGTGCTGCACGCGTGCGCTGGCAAGGGAGACGGCCACGCGGAGCTACCAGATGGCTTGGGCGGCGCTGAACGGCGTTCTGCCGTGGTGTGCCTTCTGTCGGCCGCCACGGGAGGTCCCGACGCCGCAGAAGACGCCGGCGAGGGCGGGCCAGCGCGCCACCGACGCCAGGAAGGCTCCACGCACGCGTGTGAAGCTCCGGACAAGAGGGAGGGGCTGCGAGCATCGAGCCAAGCGTACTGTGAGCTTCTGACTGAACTCTGAAGAAAACGACACTGTAAAACTGAATTTTACTGAACTTTACTGAAAATGCAAAGAACAGTGCAGCTCAGGTGTTCGACAGAATGCTTTTGGCATCTAGGGATTTTTCCTTGAGCTGAAATTTGGTGGAGTGGCTTCTCATTGCTCTAGTAGGCTGCATGATTTTTGGTGGAATTTTTGGAGGAGTGTAGAAATGAATTTCACCAAATTTGGCAAATCTGGTCCAAACTTGCAGTGTGTGAAATTTGAAATTTTTGAAAAGAAGAAGAGTGGATCAAGATGGTTCTAGGTTGTGGGTACTAAAGACAATCCAGGGAAGTTGGTTTGGGACAAAAACTCAAAGGCAAAATGGCACTTGCTTTGAAAATCACTTAGGCTCAAAATAATTGGCAGAAATGTTTTGGGAGATAAAATAATTGAAATAAAATCCAAAAACTTGTTTGGACTTGTTGAGACAGAGGATTTAAATTGCTCAAAGGTGGAGAGAGGGGTTTTGAGAAGATTTACTATAGGAGACATGGTAAAACCATGGGTGGTTTCAAAAAGAAAGAAGTCCCAAAACTCCTAGGGTTTCTTTGTTTTAAATGAAAATGAAAAAGTTTCAGAGGGTAACAACCAGAAGGAAAAGCTCCCAAAACTTCAACACCAAATTTGAAAGGGAAAAGAAAATCCTTGCCAAAGGAAAGGAAGTTTTTAAGAGGAAGGATTTCTGGAAAAGAATTTTTTTTTAAAAGCCCTCTTTTAAAAATCCAACAAAGTTTTTGATGAAAACCAAATTAAAATTTTGGAGTGTCACAACACCTACCCCCTTAGGAAAAATCTCGTCCCCGAGATTTCAGCTGATCCTTAAATAAGTGTGGATGCTCTGTCCGAAGAAAATCCTCTCTCTCCCAAGTTGCTTCACTGTCGGTGTGATTGCTCCATTGGACTTTGAAAAACTTGATGGTCTTCTGTCGGGTCCTCCTTTCAGACTCCTCTAATATTCTTACGGGACGTTCCCGATAAGTGAGGTCTCGCTGCACGTCAATGTTTTCATGGGATACTTGTTTCTCTGGGTTGCTTACGCACTTCCTCAATTGCGAGACGTGGAACACGTCGTGAATGTCGGACAAGTCTTCGGGTAAGTCTAGCTGGTAGGCTACAGTGCCTCTTCGTGCCACTATGCAGAATGGTCCAATGAATCTAGGTGCTAACTTTCCTTTCATCTTAAACCGTTGCAGTCCCCTCATGGGTGATACTCGTAGGTACACAAATTCACCGGGTTCAAAATTGACCCCACGATGTTTCTGATCGTAATAACTCTTCTGTCGGCTTTGAGCGGTCTTGAGTCGGTCCCTGATTAGCTTGACTTTTTCCTCGGCTTCTTTGAGCATGTCCGGGCCGAAGATACGGCTGTCTCCGATCTCTGACCAATTTAGCGGGGTACGACACCTCCGTCCGTATAGGGATTCAAAAGGTGCCATTCGTAGGCTGGCCTGGTAGCTGTTGTTGTATGCGAACTCGGCATATGGCAGACTTTCCTCCCAACTGGTTCCATAGGTGAGGACACATGCTCTCAGCATGTCTTC
This sequence comes from Triticum urartu, assembly GCF_056163025.1. Taxonomy (NCBI): domain Eukaryota; kingdom Viridiplantae; phylum Streptophyta; class Magnoliopsida; order Poales; family Poaceae; genus Triticum; species Triticum urartu. The sequence goes on from NC_141873.1 coordinate 203,654,952, forward strand.
TAAAATTTGGTTTACGCGTTCAGTCTGTCCATCAGTCTGAGGATGGTAGGCGGTACTGAAGGCCAATTGAGTTCCCAGAGCCTGTTGTAAATGATCCCAGAATTTCGAGACAAATTGAGTGCCTCGGTCAGATATTATAGTCTTTGGGACTCCATGCAGACAAACTATACGGGAAAGATAAATCCTGGCAAGCTTCTGAGTGTTGAAGGTTGTCTTCACTGGAATAAAATGTGCCACCTTGGTTAATCTATCGGTGATGAACCATATGGCATCATTCCCGTGTCATGACCGAGGTAGTCCGACAATAAAATCCCCCGATTTCATCCCATTTCCACTCAGGTATTTTGTTTGGTTGCAGTAGTCCGGCTGGTCTCTGATGCTCAGCTTTTATGCGTTGACAGGAATCGCAACATGCAACGAATGTGGCTATGTCCCTCTTCATACCTTGCCACCAAAATCTTTCCTGAATATCCTTATACATTTTGGTTCCTCCAGTGTGGATTGAATATGGAGTGGTGTGTGCTTCAGCTAGGATCTGCTGTTTGAGGTCTTCTATGTTTGGCACACAGAGTCTGTTTTCGTACCGTAATATTCCATCATCGCCTATGATGAACTCCGAGGCCTTGCCCATACTCACCTTTCTTTTAATTCCTTCAATACTGGGGTGACCAGGCTGAGCTTCTTTAATCCTCTCCACAAGGTCGGGCTTTATTTCCAAGTTTGATATGGTGCCTTCTGCTACCATCATCAAGTTGAGCTTGGCAAATTCTTGTTGGAATTCGGGCCTCAAGCTGTGCGGTTTGTTTTCGTCGGAGTTGGGATTCCGACTAAGAGCATCGGCCACTACATTTGCCTTCCCTGGATGGTAATGGATACCAACATCATAATCCTTTACCAATTCCAACCAACGTCGTTGCCGTAAGTTTAGTTCTGGCTGTGTGAAAATATATTTGAGACTCTTGTGATCCGTATATATTTCACATCGATTCCCAAGTAAGAAATGCCTCCATTCCTTGAGTGCATGAATAACTGCTGCCATTTCTAAGTCATGAGTGGGGTAATTTTCCTCATGCTTGCGAAGTTGCCGTGAAGCGTATGCGACAACCTTGCCTTCCTGCATCAACACGCATCCGAGACCCTTTCTGGACGCGTCACAATATACTTCAAAATTCTTGTGTATGTCGGGTACAATTAATACCGGTGCTGTCGTTAATTTCCGCTTAAGCTCTTGGAAACTTTTCTCGCAGGCTTCTGTCCATTCAAACTTCTTGTCTTTCTTGAGTAACTGCGTCATTGGCTTGGCTAGGGTGGAGAATCCTTCAATAAATCTGCGGTAATACCCTGCCATTCCCAAGAAACTTCATACGTCAGTTACGCTGTCTAGTGCCTTCCAGTCAAGTATGGCCCTGACTTTTTCCGGGTCCACTGCGATACCGTCTTGCGTCAGCACGTGGCCCAGAAAGCCTACTTGTCTTAGCCAAAATTCGCACTTGCTGAACTTGGCATACAATTGGTGTTTTCTGAGTTCTCCTAGCACAATCCTGAGATGTTCCGCGTGCTCTTCTGGTGTCTTGGAGTATACTAGAATATCGTCGATGAATACCACAACGAACTTGTCCATAAACTTCATAAATACTCTGTTCATGAGGTGAACAAAATATGCAGGGGCATTAGTTAGTCCAAAAGGCATAACTGTGAACTCATATAGCCCATATCTGGAGGTGAAGGCAGTTTTGGGGATATCTTCTGTTCGTACTTTTAATTGATGGTATCCTGACCTTAAGTCAATCTTTGAGAATACCTTAGCCTGAGCGAGCTGATCAAATAAATCATTTATTCATGGCATCAGGTATTTGTTCTTGACTGTGACCATGTTAAGTGCTCGGTAGTCTATGCACAATCTCAGTGTTCCATCTTTCTTTTTGGCAAATAAAATTGGTGATCCCCAAGGTGAGGAGCTGGCTCGAATATATCCCTTGTCTAGTAATTCCTTTATTTGTTTCTTCAATTCAATCAACTCGGATGGTGCCATTCTGTATGGTTTCTTGTATATGGGGGTGGTTCCTGGTGCTAGCTCAATGCTGAATTCTATTTCTCGATCTGGTGGCATGCCGGGTAGCTCTTCAGGGAATACGTCTGGAAATTCACACACTACTGGAACCTTGTTCAGCTCAGAAATGTCCACCTTATTCAATCTTGGTTGCCGGGGTATTTTTCCTTCCTTGGCTGATACTCTTATTGTCTTCCCTTGGTGGTGTGTGAGAATTACGGTCCTGTTGAAACAGTCGATAAAACCCTTGTTGGTGGTTAGCCAGTCCATCCCTAGGATGACATCCAGTCCTTTATTTTCCAACACAATAAGATTTGCGAGAAACTCCAATCCTTCGAACTCAATGACCACATTCTGACAGTAATTTTGAGTAACTTGCTGAATCCCAGGGGACTTGATGATCATGGATTTCTCCAAAGGAAGCATCGAAAAATTATTTTGCAAAGCAAAACTTTTCGAAATGAAAGAGTGAGAAGCTCCAGAATCTATCAAAACCGTTGCAAGTATTGTGTTGACAGGAAACGTACCGAGTACGATATCCGGAGCATCTTGTGCTTCTTCTTTGGTCATGTGGTTTAGATGACCCTTCCTGTGGTTGTTGTTGGGGTTGAAATTGTTGCGCTTGGGCGCTGAATTATTTCCACCATTGTTTGGCTTCGGGGTCGAGTTCCTTGGCTTGGGGCACTGTTTGGCGTAGTGCCCTTCTTCTCCACAAGCGTAGCAAGTAACGCCTGGGCGATATGTGAACTCTTTGTCCCTTGCATGGAAATTCTTGGTTGAGCGTGAGATGTTTGTCGTAGGCTTGTGTGTCCCACCTTTCTGAAAATCTGTCCTGCTTCGGTGGTTGCGAGCATGGTTAGTCTGGTCCCTTTTCCGCTTGCGGATATCCTCCAGGCTGCGTCTCTCATTTTCCAGAGTGATGGATTTGTCCACCAGTGTTTTAAAATCAGGAAAAGTGTGCACGACCAGTTGGCATTTAAGCGCGGGTGCTAGACCGTCAAGGAATTTCTCCATCTTCTTGCTTTCAGTCATACGCTCTTCATTGGCGTAGCGGGACAATAGAGTAAATTGATTGTTGTAATCTGACACTGTCATGTTCCTTTGCTTGAGGTCCTCGAACTCTCTCTTCTTGATTTTCATAATACTCTTAGGAATGTGTGCACCACGGAAACCTTCCTTGAAATCATCCCAGGTTAGGTCATTTTCGTTGGGATGCATGTGCAGAAAATTCTCCCACCATGATGCGGCTGCTCCTGTGAGATAGTGCGGAGCATACAGCACCTTTTCGGGGTTTGAACATTTTGCAATAATTAATTTTCTCTCCATATCTCGAAGCCAGTCCTCGGCTTCAAGAGGTTTGTCTGTATGAGAAAATGTTTGGGGGCGTGTCTTCTGAAGCTCAGATAACTTGGATTGCTGCTGATACTGTCCATGGTGACTCCCCATGTTGATAACTTGGTTCATCATTTCACGATGTTGTTGCTGACTCTGTTCATAAAGGCGGCACATTTGGGAGAGTGCCGTTTCACTATTCTGCTGACTTGACTGCCCTTGTGTGAAATTGTTGCCTGGTTGAGTGTCATAATCTCCCTCTGGCGGAGTAGGCATGGAGCGAGTCCAAGGACGAGACATTTTTCACTGTGGGGATATATTTTGCAAAACTCATAAGAAAAACGAAAATGGTCGTAAAACAAATCCAAGAAAATCGCACAAGGATGGCAAATAATTTAAATGACCAAGGTCGCTTAAGAAAACAAATTGATTTGCGCACGGAGAAGGACTGCTCATTACATATCTTACACGAGGGCGATAATTATACAATACATCACTCAGGATATGTGTACATAATCCTGACATGTTATTTAGGCTAGTGCACTTCTCCAGTTCCTACATGATGCACAAACAAGCTACTCCTCACAACCTATGTACATATCTTACAAGCGGTACATCGCATGACGGGCAAACGCACTCAGCCGGAAATGTTGACGATCTCCTTGGCCCTGCCAAGGGTGAGGCGTAGTGAGGCTGGGGACTCGACCTCCTCCTCAGTAATAGGCTCCAGACGTGAAGAGCTGCGTCGGGTAGATGGAGCGGGTGCCAGGGGCGGAGCAACACGAATAGGAGTAGGCACAATGGGTGGTGCAGTGCGCGCTGGAGTGGGCGCAATGGCCTGGTTGAACTCTTCGGTGGTAGGCAGGCGACGAGTAGGTGCATAAGATGCTGATGAAGAGACAAAAGTCAGTGGCGGTGCGGCGGGCAGGAGCTCCCTCCTATTGGCGGTGCGGCGGGCAGGAGCTCCCTCCTGTTGGCGGCACAGCCATGGATTGAGTCCATGCGGGCAGCTACGAAGTCGTCCACCAGGTTGTCGAAGGCTGCCTCCAGAGCCCAGAGATACTCAATAAGCATCTCAAAAGCCTCATATCGTTCTCCTCTGGAGCAGGAGAATGCGTAGTGACAAGTATAAGGCACATGGCATGGAAGATAGCGGTAGCGACGAGTCTTCATCGCGGGAAGGACATCCCTGAGGCGAGCTATCGCCTCACGGGCTGCCATCTGCATAGCATGCCTCTCCGTAGGCATGGCTCTTCCCAGGAACCGGAAGCGGCGTAACTCACCACGCCCTCCCCTGAACTGCACTGTGGCCTGGTGCATGGTCAGACTGTCGTTGACCTTGTGCTGGTAGAGTGTGAAGACTGGGCGCACAGACGGCCCCATCGCGACCTGAACGATGAAGGAGAGAAGCTTGACGAACCCATCGGGCACGTTGGCGAAGGTCTGAGACTCGCAGCTGTTGTCGGCCATCCTCAAAGGTAAGCAAAAATTCTGAATGGTCAGATCATAAATTTATGCTGACAGTCAGAAAATGACTACAATAGCAAAAATATAAATTAGCTCTATCATGCTAATAACCAATTAGCGATCGCACCTAGTGGCTTCCTACAGTCAGCCTGGCTCTGCTACCAAGCCTGTCACGACCGGTTTTCCAATAAAAATATTTATTGAGAAACCAATCTTTTGTGTCCAGTATGGGAAAAAAAATTCTCCTTACCGTGGACAATCTCTTGATACAATAAGCCAGTAACATAAAATATATTACAGGGTCGAGCTACGGTTGCTCAACCAAATTATTACAAGCACGCCAATACTTATACATAAAGGCGGACATGACACAGTGGTGTGGAGGCATACTACTGACTCGAGGATAGGGCGGTGGTGGAAAAACACAGCGGGGAGTGAGATACATGACTCTAAAACTGGCTTGTCATTGAGCGTTAAGGTGAGGCTCAATGAATTTATTTGGTAGCAGAAGCGGATATAATATAGTGACCAAATCCAGGGTCGCATGAGACTGACTGGGATTCCTCTAGGCGTCGGACTCGCTATCGAACTCTTCATCCATGAGATCGCCTTCGTCAGCATCTGGCCAAATCAACAAGCCAGTGAGTACTTTGAAAGTACTCGCAAGACAGTTCGGACGTAAGATATAACAAATGCATGCATGAATGCGTCACGATTAATTCACCAATGTAAATTCAAAAATTGGCATAACGAAGTAAGTAAAAAGGGAAACGGCGGTAATCCGCCTGAAATCGCAACAAAACATAAATGAAAACCGATCGGGTGTCTGAAGCGACGCCTCGAAAGGTGAACAAATAAATAGAAGGAACTTTAAAAGAAATGCCACAGTCGGACGTCTAAGCGACATCACGGAAAGGGCTTTGAAAGAAATGCCACAGTCGGACGTCTGAGCGACATCACATAAAGGGCTTTAAAAGAAATGCCACAGTCGGACGTCTGAGCGACATCACATAAAGGGCTTTAAAAGAAATGACACAGTCGGACGTCTAAGAGACATCACGGAAAGGGCTTTAAAAGAAATGCCACAGTCGGACGTCTGAGCGACATCACAGAAAGGGATTTTAAAGGAAATGCCACAGTCGGACGTCTGAGCGACATCACAGAAAGGGCTTTTATTCACAAGTAAATAATACTCATAATCAACATTCAATTCATGAAATTAAACGGGTTAGTCCATCCACAGGAATAATCATTTAGCCGGAATTAGCACTCATACGATTCACCGGAATCTCTGTCATCAAAAATGGCACTTGTCAGGATAAGATGATACTGATCTTGGACATAGATTAGATGATTCAAGGAATATATGACTCTGCAGAGTTTGTACAAAAATTTCCCACAGCCAACGGATTTCCGTAGTCACGAAGGACTAGTTCCGTTTACGGTATTTCGGAAGAAACACAGCTAACCAGTACACACCCATCCTACCTCTCGATGCTAGGAATCACCCTAGACATCGTCCAAGAAAAACTTTTGAGACGGGGAGATCACAATCTCGAATGGCATGGGATCAAATTTATATACGCACGCTCTAAGGGGTGCCCCCCTCTCGGTCCCAACCGGAAACACCCATGCCCCCTGACCGGAAGACTGGCTTTAATCCAGGGCCATGGAACCATCATCCCGGCCTCTCCTTTTGGTGTGTACCAGGAAAGCGGTTCGCAACTTACTAAACCATATTCCTTGCGGAAAACATGTGGTAGTACAGGGAAGGAAATGGGAGGAACTGGACCGATACAGCTTGACACTGCAGTCACTTAGCCTGGCATAAGACTGGCATGCTACAACACTGCCATCTTACCCATCCTCATGCCAACACATGGCCATTCATATTCGCATCCATCCACTTATGGTTCATCGAACGCACTTACCTCGACAATGCATGGAAATAACGTTCATCGGTATGCTCATCAACATGCCATGAGACTAACTAAAATGCAAAACATGCCAAGACACTCATCATATCAAAAGTTCAAACATGCTTGCCTGGTTCGGAGTAGTCGGAGCCTAGCTCGGTGAAGTTCGCGGCTCCGTTACCTCCTTCGGTATCTACGGTATAAAGAAATACATGCGCTATCGTAAATACCAAGAGGTGCACAGAAAGTTATACCAAAGTGGACAAAATTTTGAAGAGGACAGAAAAAGAATCAATCAAAAATACTATTCTGTTTTAAAGTTATAAAGGTTTTTGTCCAGGGACTTATCTGTAATCAAATAGAAAGTTTCCAGGGGCTAGCTTATAAAAACAGAAAACGCTTCGGCAGAAACTACGCCAGCCCAGAGGGAAAGCGCATTTGGCAGAAGGCGTTTTCAGAAAACGCTTCGTTTAGAACGGACAGAGAGGCTGACAACGGGTCCCACTTGTCATGTTTAAACTTTCAAATGGGAGGGACGAGGCTCGTCGGCGCCCGAGGGCTGCGGTGGTCGCCGGCGGCGATCCACGGCGAGGTAAGGGGATCGGAGGTTATCAACGTGCTCACCGTGTCCTTCCGCAACGGTGGGTGTTGGTGTTGGTCGCCGGGGAGCACCACGTCGACGGCGGTCTCAACTCCGGCGGACGGTGGTTCGGGCGTGGATGGAGCTCGTCGGAGAGGACTGCAAAGGCCAAATTGATGAGGGGGTTAGAGTACTGGGTGTGAGAGAAGGCTACGGACGAGGTTTGGGCGCCGGAGGTGGCCTCACTGGAGTGAATCGAGCTGAAGGCCGAGGCGGAGCAAGGCGGCCGGAGTCGAGGAAGAAGGGCCCCTCGAGGCTCTTCTAGTTGCTGGTCGGGGTCCAGTGAGGTGCTGGAGGTGTGCAGGGGCGAGAGGGAGCTTGGGGGCGTTATATATAGCCGGCCCGAGGCGGTTGCCGTGAACGGGATAAGTCCGGCGAGCGATTGCGGTGGCGCTGCGGTTGGGCAGTGGAATTAGGAGTTTGGGCATCGCCTAGGTGGAGTAGTGGTGCCATTCCAGGGTCCAGCTCAGCACGGGAGGGGGTTTTACGGCCTGTTCCAACGGAACGGCCGTGCGGCACGTCGGCAGCAGGGAGCGCGCCCTGCGCATGCCAGGCCACGGCGGCGGTGCTGCACGCGTGCGCTGGCAAGGGAGACGGCCACGCGGAGCTACCAGATGGCTTGGGCGGTGCTGAACGGCGTTCTGCCGTGGTGTGCCTTCTGTCGGCCGCCACGGGAGGTCCCGACGCCGCAGAAGACGCCGGCGAGGGCGGGCTAGCGCACCACCGACGCGAGGAAGGCTCCACGCACGCGTGTGAAGCTCCGGACAAGAGGGAGGGGCTGCGAGCATCGAGCCAAGCGTACTGTGAGCTTGTGACTGAACTCTGAAGAAAACGACACTGTAAAACTGAATTTTACTGAACTTTACTGAAAATGCAAAGAACAGTGCAGCTCAGGTGTTCGACAGAATGCTTTTGGCATCTAGGGATTTTTCCTTGAGCTGAAATTTGGTGGAGTGGCTTCTCATTGCTCTAGTAGGCTGCATGATTTTTGGTGGAACTTTTGGAGGAGTGTAGATATGAATTTCACCAAATTTGGCAAATCTAGTCCAAACTTGTAGTGAGTGAAATTTGAAATTTTTGAAAAGAAGAAGAGTGGATCAAGATGGTTCTAGGTTGTGGGTACTAAAGACAATCCAGGGAAGTTGGTTTGGGACAAAAACTCAACGGCAAAATGGCACTTGCTTTGAAAATCACTTAGGCTCAAAATAATTGGCAGAAATGTTTTGGGAGATAAAATAATTGAAATAAAATCCGAAAACTTGTTTGGACTTGTTGAGACAGAAGATTTAAATTGCTCAAAGGTGGAGAGAGGGGTTTTGAGAAGATTTACTATAGGAGACATGGTAAAACCATGGGTGGATTCAAAAAGAAAGAAGTCCCAAAACTCCTAGGGTTTCTTTATTTCAAATGAAAATGAAAAAGTTTGAGAGGGTAACAACCAGAAGGAAAAGCTCCCAAAACTTCAACACCAAATTTGAAAGGGAAAAGAAAATCCTTACCAAAGGAAAGGAAGTTTTTAAGAGGAAGGATTTCTGGAAAAGATTTTTTTTTTAAAAACCCTCTTTTAAAAATCCAACAAAGTTTTTGATGAAAACCAAATTAAAATTTTGGAGTGTCACACAAACCTCCTACTTATGATTAACCCTCTGCTACCTCTTGAGCATGCTTTGGTTTTACCTTGAAGAGGAAAGGGTGATGTAGCAAAGTAGCGTAAGTACTTCCCTCAGTTTTTGAGAACTAAGGTATCAATCCAGTAGGACACTACACGCAAGTCCCTCGTACCTGCACAAACAATCAAGAACCTTGCAACCAACACGATAAAGGGGTTGTCTGTCCCTTCACGGCCACTTGCAAAAGTGAGATCTAATAAAGATAATAAGATAAATATTTTTGGTATTTTTTTATATAGATTGAAAAGTAAAGATTGCAAAATTAACGGCGACAGAAATATCTAGTTGACGGGAAAATAATATAATGGAGAATAGATCCGATAAATTATCATCTAGCTCAAAAGATATGAGTGAAGCACATAGAGTATTCTAATAAATTCGGATTCATGCCTGTCTCACCAAAAGGTGTGTACAGCAAGGATGATTGTGGTAAACTAAAAGGCAAAGACTCAGATCTTACAAGACGCTCCAAGCAAAACACATATCATGTGGTGAATAAAAATGTAGCCTGAAGTAAAGTTACTGATGGACGAAGACAAAAGAGGGGATGCCTTCTAGGGCATCCCCAAGATTGGGCTTTTGGTTGTCCTTGAATTTTACCTTGGGGTGCCATGGGCATCCCCAATCTTAGGCTCTTGCCACTCCTTATTCCAAAATCCATCAAATCTTTACCAAAAAACTTGAAAACTTCACAACACAAAACTCAACAGAAAATCTCATGAGCTCCGTTAGTGTAAGAAAACAAACCACCACTTCAAGGTACTGTAATGAACTCATTCTTTATTTATATTGGTGTTAAACCTACTGTATTCCAACTTATCTATGGTTCATATCCCCAGATACTAGCCATAGATTCATCAAAATAAGAAAACAACACACGAAAAAGAGAATCTGTCAAAAAAAGAACAGTCTGTAGTAATCTGTAGGCTTCGAATACTTCTGTAACTCCAAAAACTGTACCAAATTAGGACAACCTAAATAATTTGTAATTTTGATCTACTACAATTGGAATCAATATTTTACCGCTACCTGGTTAAACATGAAATTATTCTCGTGAGCGCAAACTTTCTGTTTTTTTCAGCAATATCAAACAACAATCGTCCAAGAAGATCCTAAAGGTTTTACTTAGCACAAACACTAATTAAAACATAAAAAACACAATCATAAAAGAGGATAGATGATTTATTTATTACTAAATAGAAGAAAAAAGCAAAAATAAAATTGGGTTGCCTCCGAACAAGCGTTATCGTTTAACGCCCCTAGATAGGCATAAAAGCAAGAATAGATCTAGGTATTGTCATCTTTGGTTGGTATTTCTTCAATGGAACACTTATATCCCTTAGGAGTTTCCTTATTTTTATTAATGATCAAACTCCTAGGCAAGAAATCAAGAAATTCATTTGTAGCAAAAGGTTCCTTAATGATAGCGAAAAAGTTGGGGTGAACACTTATTGATTTCAGATCCGCATTTTCCTTACTAGAAGATTCACCTTTATTTTTAGGAACATACATGAACTTGGCAACTTTAGTAGTAGGAGGATTCGGGGTATTTTTCATGGAAGAAAAGGCAGGCCCTAAGTTTGTAATAATATCCTCAAGCTTATCAATTCTTCTGGAATCTTGATGTAACGCCCTCGATGCGGCTATATCTCCTACGTGTCGAAGCACGACTTAGAGGCATAACCGCATTGAAAGCAATGTCGCAAGTGAGGTAATCTTCGCAAACCACCCATGTACATAAATAAAGGGGAAAGATACATAGTTGGCTTACACTCGCCATGTCACACAAATACATAAATAAGTCATTACATTCATCCAATACACTCAAGGTCCGACTACGGAACCAAAATAAAGATCAACCCTCGAAAGCGACAAAGTCCTCGATCGCCCCAACTAGGCACCACTACTAATCATCTGGGAAAGACACGTAGTAATGGCGAGAGTCTTCATCGAACTCCCACTTGAGCTCGGTCATATCATCTGGAGCGGCATCATCGGTCCCTTCATCTGGTTTTGGAAGTAATCTGTGAGTCACGGGGACTCAGCAATCTCACACCCTCGCGATCAAGACTATTTAAACTTATAGGTAAGGCAAAGGTATGATGTGGAGCTGCAGCAAGCGACTAGCATATATGGTGTGTAACATACGCAAATGAGAGCGAGAAGAGAAGGCAAAAGCACGGTCGAATAACTATGATCAAGAAGTGATCCTAGAACAACCTACATCAAGCATTACTCCAACACCGTGTTCTCTTCCCGGACTCCGCCGAGAAGAGACCATCACGGTTACACATGCAGTTGGTGCATTTTAATTAAGTTAAGTTTCAGGTTATCTACAACCGGACATTAACAAATTCCCATCTGCCCATAACCGCGGGCACGGCTTTCGAAAGTTCAAATTCCTGCAGGGGAGTCCCAACTTAGCCCATCACAAGCTCTCATGGTCAACGAAGGATATTCCTTCTCCCAAGACAATCTGATCAGACTCGGTATCCCGGTTACAAGACATCCTCGACAATGGTAAAACAAGTCTAGCAACACCGCCCGAATGTGCCGACAAATCCCGATAGGAGCTGCACATATCTCGTTCTCAGGGCACACTCAGATAGGTCAAGCTACGAGTAAAACCAACCCTCGAGTTTCCCCGAGGTGGCCCCGCAGGCTACCTAGTTCGGACCAACACTCAGAGGAGCACTGGCCCAGGGGGGTTTAATAAAGATGACCCTTGGGCTCCGAAAACCCAAGGGAAAAAGAGGCTAGGTGGAAAATGGTAAAACCAAGGTTGGGCATTGCTGGAGGAATTTTATTCAAGGCGAACTGTCAAGGGGTTCCCATTATAACCCAACCGTGTAAGGAACGCAAAATCCGGGAACATAACACCGATATGACGGAAACTAGGGCGACAAGAGTGGAACAAAACACTAGGCATAAGGCCGAGCCTTCCACCCTTTACCAAGTATATAGGTGCATTAAGATAAACAAGATAATATCATGATATCCCAACAATAAACATGTTCCAACAAGGAACGATCTCGAATCTTCACCTGCAACTAGCAACGCTATAAGAGGGGCTGAGCAAAGCGGTAACATAGCCAAACAACGGTTTGCTAGGACATGGTGGGTTAGAGGTTTGACATGGCAAAATGGGAGGCATGAATAAGCAAGTGGTAGGTATCGTAGCATAGGCATAGCAAAAGAGCGAGCATCTAGCAAGCAAAGATAGATGTGATTTCGAGGGTATGGTCATCTTGCCTACAAAATTCTCAGAGTTGCCTTGATCCTCGTAAGCGAACTCAATGGGCTCCTCGTTCACAAACTCGTCTCCCGGCTCTACCCAAGCAAGAACAACAAGCAAAAAAACACAATCAAGTGGTATCAGATTTTCAAGTGGTATCGGATCGTCAAGGTCGACTCCCAAAGAAACGATAGCCACCATCTCATCGAAACATCGGGACACCTTTGCCTCTATCAAGTGGTATCAGATTTCCAGGTTGCTGGTGAGATTTTACAGTTTTTCATAGATTAGATCGAGTCTGTTCTTCATACCTACAGTCCATGAAAAAGCTACAAAAAAATTAGGGTTAGTTCATCATATCCGAACCAATCTGAGGCTTTGCATAATCTTTTGAGGGTTTTTGCTTTGTTGAATTTGCGGTTGCATCGTCGTGTCAAGTTGCTGGTCTAAGAGTCTAGTCTTTTAGAGTTTCGAGTTCTGGTCATAAGTTGTCACGCCGCCGCCGCACCATCATCATCGCCTTGCCATCTACCACCATTGCTTATCCGCCACCGCTCTGAATCCGTATCCATATACCACCACCAATCCGTATCCATATACCACCACCAATCTGTATCCATATACCACCACCGCTGCCATATACCACAACCATATATCCACCACCAATCCGAGTTCTTCTCATATTTGGTTTGTTTTTGAGATCAATCTAAATTCCGATTCGTGTTTCCTTGCCTGCGTAGGTCTCGGGAAAAAAAAGAGTCTGGAGACCCCCGGGCAGTTTTTAGGCCAGAATTTCGGCGACCAAAAATATATTTTCCCTATCCTATTTTTAGGCTTTTCTGAGTCTTTTGAGCCATGTGCCATCATAGTGATTTTTTGTCGCGCTTTTTCGTCGTCACTGCCCTAATTTCCGGAAAAAAAAAGTCGAAAAAAAATTTCAAGCCCATCCTATCAGTTTGACGAGGGAAGAGTTTTGAGACACTCTCCATTATAGTGATTTTTCGCAAAAAAAAGAGGAGCGCAAAAAAAAAGAGTGAATTTTTTTTCCGGAGTGTGCTTTTCCCTTGTTTACGTGCAGCGCCGTGATTTTGTTAGTGTTCTAGGCTTGCGGCTCTAGCACGGTCTAGCCTAGGACCAGCACAGTACCGTCGTTGAGCGTTTATTCCACTTTGCATCTCTGAATTGATTATTGCTGACCCTTTTTGCTACCATACTATAAGCCTTCCCAGCTCCACATACATCTACGTCGTGCGTTTGACTCTCCCTGGCAATCGCTCTATCCAAGCTTTTGAGAGTTTTGATTACAACGGTTGCCGATCACCGCCTGCTGCTGGTTAAGAACTGGTAAGAATTTGAGATTTGCTTGACGGATTTGTGACACCCGCCACCACCACTACTTGTTAGTAGTCTGTAGGATCATATTCTTGTGTGTTTCTATTGCTGCTAACCATGCCAGGATCACAAGCCGACGAGACTGACTGGGAGAACTTGATGAACAAGGAGCTTCATGATAAGTTTCAGCAAATGACGAGTGGACAGGTGCAAGATGTGCTAAACAGATTTGAAGAGGCCATGGAGAAGATAGATGGCATGAAGAAGACGTTTGAAACAAAGCTTGATAACAAGTTTGCTGAATTGCTTTCGCATTTTCCACCACCACCACCGGCTGCTCCTGCCGCACCTCTGCAACAACAGCAACAACACCGACTACCTCCATGTCGGGAAACAACCCTCCGCCGAGCGAGCCGTGTCCCTCTTCAGCCGGGCCAAACTGCTGGTGCTGCTGTTGATACTTATGTGGCTCCTACTGCTGATGTGGAGGAGGATGATTATGTGGGAGATTACGAGGATGAGGTTGATCAAAATCAGAACTGCGTGCCAGCACCAGCACAGCAACCACCAGGTCGTCCACATGCAAATAATGGCAATGGTAGGGCTCACCCTCAGGTACGAGATCATGACCATCTCCCTAAACTAAAATTGAATATTCCACCATTTGAGGGTAGATATGTTCCTGATATATATCTTACTTGGGAGTTAGAAACCGAACCACGATTTACATGTTTACAATATCCCGAGGAAAGACGTGTTCCTGCTGTTGTTTGTGCATTCACTAGTTTTGCATGTGTTTGGTGGTCTGATCATTGTAGATTATATCCTATTCTAGCTACTTGGGCTGCTTTGAAAACTGCTATGCGTACTCGTTGGGTTCCACCATATTATCAATGTGAATTACTTCAAAAAATGCAGCGATTAAGACAAGGAAAAAATTCTGTAGAAGAATATTATCAGGAATTGCAAACTTGCATGATTAGATGTGGTATTGTTGAGGAGAATGAAGCTATGCTTGCACGTTTTATGGGTGGATTAAATAGAGAGATTCAAACCATTCTAGAGTATAAGGAGTATACTAATATCACTCGTTTATTCCAGCTTGCTGTAAAGCTGAACGTGAAGTGCAGGATCGACAGGCATTGGCGCGTACTAACTTTTTTTGCAGGCCGACCTTCATCCTAGGCACCACGTGCATCATCTACCTCCACACGTTCTGCTACACCGGCACCTCCGTCGGCTGCCACCTCCAACCGTGATACAATAAAGCAGGCACAATCACCACTATCTACCAAGAGCACACCTTCTCGGCCTGCAAAGAGCTCTTCTTCATCCATGGCATCAACAGGGCAAACACATGATATTATTTGTCGACGTTGCAAGGTTGGAGGTCATTATGCGAGAGAATGCCCATCTAAGCGTGTGATGATTGTTACTGAGGATGGTGGGTATGAGTCCGCTAGTGACTATGATGAGGAGACTTTGGCTCTTATTAAACGTGACGAACACGGTGGAGACGATTCTGATCATGAGACGCAATACATGGCTCCTGAAGATGCTGACAGGTATGAATGTTTAGTTTCTCAACGTGTTTTGAGTGTGCAGGTTACACAAGCTGAGCAAAATCAGAGGCATAATTTGTTCCATACCAAGGGAGTTGTGAAGGAACGTTCTGTTCGCGTGATCATAGATGGAGGGAGTTGCAACAACTTGGCTAGCATGGATATGGTGGAGAAGATATCTCTCACCACAAGACCACATCCACATCCTTACTACATCCAAGGGTTCAACAACAGCGGCAAGGTTAAGGTAACACGTACTGTTCGTGTGCATTTTAGTATCTCTACATATGCTAATTATGTTGATTGTGATGTGGTACCTATGAAAGCATGTTCCTTATTACTTGGTAG
Organism: Triticum urartu; assembly: GCF_056163025.1. Lineage (NCBI taxonomy): Eukaryota > Viridiplantae > Streptophyta > Magnoliopsida > Poales > Poaceae > Triticum > Triticum urartu. The sequence goes on from NC_141873.1 coordinate 203,670,504, forward strand.
ACCATGGCAATTTGATAAAAATTCTGTACACCATGGTAGAAACAATCAGTATACTCTTGTTCATAACGATAAAAATATTACTTTGCTTCCTATGACTCCTAATTCCATTTTGAAAGATGATATTAATAGAGCTAATAAAGCAAAACAGGAGAGAAATAAGAGTGAAAATCAGATTGTGGCAAAAGAATTGAGCACCAAATGAAGCCTAATAATAAACCATCTATTGTTGTTTCTGAAATTAAATTGAAAAGTGCATGTTTACTTGCCACCAAATCTGATATTGATGAGCTAGATTTTAGCAAATCTGTTTGCTATGCTTTTGTGTGCAAAGAGGCATTATTTTCATTCGAGGACGTGCCTTCCTCTTTGCCCCCTGCTGTCACTAACATTTTGCAGGAGTTCGCTGACGTCTTTCCAGAAGACGTGCCACCGGGATTACCACCTATTCGAGGGATTGAGCATCAAATTGACTTAATTCCCGGTGCTTCGCTACCCAACCATGCACCATACCGTACCAATCCAGAGGAGACGAAGGAGATTATGCGTCAAGTACAGGAGCTGCTCGACAAAGGTTATATACACGAATCTCTTAGTCCTTATGTTGTTCCTATTATACTAGTGCCTAAAAAGGATGGTACGACACGTTTGTGTGTTGATTGTAGAGGCATTAATAATATTACTATTCATTATCGTCATCCTATCCCTAGGCTTGATGATATGCTTGATGAATTGAGTGGCTCTACAATATTCTCCAAAGTTGATTTGCGTAGTGGATACCATCAAATTCGTATGAAATTTGGAGATGAATGGAAAACAGCATTTAAAACTAAGTTTGGTTTATATGAGTGGTTAGTCATGCCTTTTGGGTTAACTAATGCGCCTAGTACTTTTATGAGACTAGTGAACGAAGTTTTACGTGCTTTCATTGGACGATTTGTGGTAGTCTATTTTCATGATATACTGATTTATAGCAAATCTTTGGAAGAACATTTGGAACATTTACGTGTTGTTTTTATCGCTCTACGTGATGCACGTTTGTTTGGTAACCTTGGAAAGTGCACCTTTTGCACCTACCGAGTATCTTTTCTTGGCTGTGTTGTTACTCCATAGGGATTTGAAGTTGATAAAGCCAAGATTGAAGCTATTGACAGTTGGCCGCAGCCCAAAACGGTCACACAAGTGAGGAGTTTCCTTGGCCTCACTGGTTTCTATAGGCGTTTTGTGAGAGATTTCAGCACCATTGCTGCACCTCTCAACGAGCTTACAAAGAAGGATGTGCCTTTTGTTTGGGGTACCACACAGGAAGAAGCCTTCACGGTATTGAAAGATAAGTTGACACATGCTCCTTTACTCCAACTTCCTGATTTTAATAAGACTTTTGAGCTTGAATGTGATGCTAGTGGAATTGGATTAGGAGGTGTGTTATTACAAGATGACAAACCTGTTGCATACTTTTTTGAAAAAGTGAGTGGGCCTAGTCTGAACTATTCTACTTATGATAAAGAATTATATGCTCTTGTTCGGACTTTAGATACATGGCAACATTATTTATGGCCCAAAGAATTTGTTATACATTCTGATCATGAATCTTTGAAACATTAAAAGTCAAGAAAAACTGAATCGTAGACATGCTAAATGGGTTGAATTCATTGAGACTTCCCCTTATGTCATTAAACACAAGAAGGGTAAAGAAAATGTTATTGCTGATGCATTGTCTCGTCGTTATACTATGCTTTCACAACTTGACTTTAAAATATTTGGTTTGGAGACCATCAAAGATCAATATGTGCATGATGCTGAATTTCAAGATGTATTGCAGAATTGTAAAGAAGGTAGAACATGGAACAAGTTCGTTGTTAATAATGGATTTGTGTTTCGTTCTAACAAGCTATGCATTCCAGCTAGCTCCGTTCGTCTTTTGTTGTTGCAGGAGGCTCATGGAGGAGGACTAATGGGACACTTTGGCGTGAAAAAGACGGAGGACGTACTAGCTACACATTTCTTTCGGCCAAAGATGAGACGGGATGTTGAGCGTTTTGTTGCTCGCTGCACTACATGTCAAAAAGCTAAGTCACGACTCAATCCTCATGGTTTATATATGCCTTTGCCTGTACCTAGTGTTCCTTGGGAGGATATATCTATGGACTTTGTTTTAGGTTTACCTCGAACAAAGAAGGGGAGGGATAACATATTTGTTGTCGTGGATAGATTCTCGAAAATGGCACACTTTATACCATGTCATAAAAGCGATGATGCTGTTAATGTTGCTGATTTGTTCTTTCGTGAAATTATTCGCTTGCATGGTGTGCCAAATACTATTGTTTGAGATCGTGATACTAAATTTCTTAGGCACTTTTGGAGATGTTTATGGGCTAAGTTGGGGACTAAACTGCTTTTTAGTACTACTTGTCACCCCCAAATTGATGGACAAACTGAAGTAGTCAATAGAACATTGTCTACTCTGCTTAGGGCTGTTTTGAAGAATAATAAGAAAATGTGGGAAGAATGCTTGCCTCATATTGAATTTGCTTATAATCGTTCATTGCATTCTACTACTAAGATGTGCCCTTTTGAAATTGTGTATGGTTTCCTACCTCGTGCACCTATTGATTTGTTACCTCTTCCATCTTCGGAGAAGGTTAATTTTGATGCTAAAGAATGTTCTGAATTGATTTTAAAAATGCATGAGTTAACTAAGGAAAACATTGAGCGTATGAACGCTAAATATAAACTTGCTGGAGATAAGGGTAGAAAACATGTTGTGTTTGCACTTGGAGATCTTGTTTGGTTACATTTGCGTAAAGATAGATTTCCTAATTTGCGCAAATCAAAGCTAATGCCACGTGTTGATGGTCCTTTTAAGGTGTTAGAGAAAATAAATGATGATGCATATAAACTTGAGCTACCTGTAGATTTTGGGGTTAGTCCCACTTTTAACATTGCAGATTTGAAGCCTTATTTGGGTGAGGAAGACGTGCTTCCGTCGAGAATGACTTCATTTCAAGAAGGGGAGGATGATGAGGACATCAATACCATTGTTACATCCACATCCCCTACTGTTACATATACTGGACCAATTACAAGAGCTCGCGCATGCCAATTAAATTACCAGGTACTTTCGTTTCTTGGTAATGATTCTAATGTTCATGAGAATATGATGCTGCCTAAATTGGATTCATTTGTTTGGCTTACAAATGAAGGTCCTAGCTTGGAGAAGAATGAACATTGGAGCAAGAACACGCATGGAGTTGATGGCATGTGCAAGGGGATCAAGAACGGAGTTACAAGTGATGATTTCAGGACTTTGAAGCCACCGTAAGGAGTGCATGAAGCCTTGGACGAAATATACAAGATGCCACTTCATAATATTCGTCCATAGGCTATTCTAGGTGCCGCGTCACCTTATTATTGGGCCAGGCCCATGTAATTTCGAAATACTTAAGTATAGGCTATTTTTAGAGTCCGTATGTGTGGGGAAACAAGAGTTAGGGTTGGTTTCGGACCCCACCCTCAAGGGCCACGAAATCCCCCCCCTCTTCCTCCATACATACAGCCCTTAGGGCGTCATTTAGACTTTGGGGTTTTTGTTTAGATTAAAAGTTCGCCATAGCTGCAACTTCTCGTACTTCGTTTGTGTCCAATGACCAGACCAAGATGTCACAGAACCCCACCTTGATCAATAAAGCTTTCATCCTATATTCGCAATATCCAGATTGCAATCTCAGTTTCTTGCTTGTTCTTCGTTTGCTTGCAGGAAACAGACCCTCGTGGTCAGGTTGATCGTGCTCCGGTGTGGTCAATAACCCCTCGGAAGTTGGTTTAGCGATTGCTAAGGCGCGACGTCTCGCACGTTCGTAGTCGGATCGTCAAGGTCGACTCCCACAGAAACGATAGCCACCATCTCATCGAAACATCGGGAAACCTTTGCCTCTATCATCCACTTCTCGGCATTTATTGTCGTATGTGAGGCCTTCCTCCGCATTACCCCTCACTTCGGCCTGTGGCTCAAGACCATTGATGTGAAGCCGAAGTCGGTCGAAGGGCAGTATGCAGAGTGCGGGGGTGCATTAATAAGCAAGATTGCCGGAGCTCCGTGGCCAAAAGGTTCCTTTACAGAGGTGTCCGGATTATGGCAACGGGAGTGGTTCTACATCACCGCTCCGAGAAGTGCCAAGTGGGTAGCTTTCCCCGCCTTTCGCTCGGGCCCTCCACCACAACTGATGTCATGGATCAGCAGGGGGTTGAGCTGGGGTCCAGCCAAGGATGTGCCCATACTTCAGAGCCGCATCTAGGATCTCTTTGAGGGAGATTTTAGTTTGGTTATGGTAGTGCAAGACATGCTGGTTCGTCAAGTCCAGCCTTGCAAACACAGGCCCCTCCATTTATGGGAATTCAACCCAGAAGGGCCGCACGCTATTTAGAATTTCCTTGGCCTGACGCACGAGGAGATGTACAAGTCGTTCTTTGGACCCCAAATAGAGTGTCCGGACACCTCCGAGGACGTGGGCTTGAGCAACAACCGCACCGCGGCCCAAGTAAGTAATTCTCCAGCCGAACACACTATCATTCTTTTATCATGACATCATTCTGAAGGATCGCTCTTTGACCAGGACTGGATAACAAAGGCGAAGATGATCCGGTGTTCGGCCCCCCCTTCCCGAAGGCTTGGACAATCCGGTGCTGGAAAAGATGCTTGAGCCAGCACCTTGTCCGGTGCCCTCAAAGGAAGATGAAGGGGGAATAGAGAGGGCCAAAGCGGGCCTCAACCGCTACCTGTTCCAACCGAGGGAACGAGCGCCTCTGTGAGGGAGGATAACCAAGGGAAGGAATCTGACATTCCCTCGCCCCGGGGGAGGAAGAAGACTACCTCTGATGACCCGAAAACCAAGGTTTCCAAACGGGAGAAGAAAACTCCACCAGAGGGTCCCGTCTAGGAGGGTGCTCTTGCCGCACAGTGTCCGTGCGGGGATCAGCCCTCTAACGAGCTGTAAGTAATCAAAAAGTACTTACTAGTGAAGATATTCTACCTTACTTCTGAGGAAGATAACCGAAGCATCTATGTTTCAGTTCGGATCTGAGCCCTTCTCAGCAGAGCTCGTCTTCGGGGGATCTTCTTCCGGAGATGATGGAGAGCGAAACGCCTCCCCCGGAATCCCCGGCTCAAGAAGTGGGCGGCCTTGAAGTGTCATCACGGAGAGTTTCTCCGGATCCGGCAAGGCCAGAAGGTAATCCCCTGGTCATCCGAAGCCCTCGATATCCGGCTCTTAAAGAGAGCAACCGAAAGAATCCGGCACCGTCTGGTATCCGGTCGGACGCATTGAGGGATCTGCTAGGGCGGGCCACTGTGTCAGAAGAGCACCGTACATTGATGGGTACGGTGATTGAAAGGATTTCGTCCACCGAAATCGGGTTGCATGAAGCCTTTATGAGTCTACAGACGGGCTTTGAGGTACGTGAAATGATATGCATCCACACATTTTTAGGTGTGCCCTGTGTAGATAGTAGCCCCTGAGACTCTGGTTTTCGTCGAGAATGGCGGCGAACAGAGGATCGTAGTCCCAGCTAATAACCAGACTGCTGTTATGTGCAGGTTTCTGAAGCTCTGGTGGCTAGCCGGACTGATGGGGTTGCCGAACTAGAACGACGACTGGATGCGGCGGATGCCGACATCAAGCTTGTTAACAAGCGGCTTGACGAGGCACAGGGTAGGTGATATTTATAGTGAATGTCACATAGTAAGAGCAGCGTAATGCCAGTATCTTTAATATGTTGTGACTGCAGATGGAGCTGCCACCGTGGAGGCCCTACGGGCGGAGCTTGCCTGAGCCAAGGAGCAAGCAAGGAGTAGTAATGCGGCCGATTTGAAGACGGTCGAAGAGTTGAAAGCCAAGAAGGCCACTCATAGCGAGAGCAAAGAGAAAATGGCCAAAATGGCTAAGAAGTTAAAAGACACTGCCGACCGCTGCCAGTTTCTTGAAGAAGAAAACCGGGCGAAGGCTACGGACCTTGAAAAGGCCACAATGGTGACCAAAGGTCTGTCGTGGATCATCTATGGCCAGAAAGGCCGAAGCCGAACAACTATTTTAGCTTGGTGCAGCAGTTCCTTGGTGAGGTGCCACTCATCAATGCGATGAAGAGGTCGGCGTGCATAGAAGTCTCGCGGATGGCCCTTGCCCGTGTCAAAACATACTGGGCGGAGATGGATGCCACCACTGTCGCGGCGCAGGGTTCGGCCATAGGCCGAGTGGCTGCCAAGCACTATTTTGAAGAAGTTCTTGAGGGCGCTCGTATGATAGAGGCCTAGTGCTCAAAGAATGTTATGTTTGAGTGACATGTATTCCCATTGTAAAAACAATGTTGTATTGAATTTATCAAGGCTGTATTTATACTTTTGCCTGAAAGTATTGTGATGCCTCCTATGCGGCCGTTTATGTATACATGTATATAACCTGAAAGATTACAGTCGTCGGCTTCAGCCCCCACGCATTAAATGCGGGGGTGTTCACAGACGACGTGTATTCACACTTAATCCAACGTCTTGGTCCTAATAAGGAGGTGATAGCGCAGCGAACTAAGCAACCGGACTATAATGCTTTAACACTTTCACTTAGCGATAGGAGTTTGACAGTGGGGCTACTATATAGCCCCTAGTGGCTCCGCACTCGTCCGGATTCGGGGTGCGTACATGCCTGGCCGGGAAACGGCCCTTCATTAATGTGGAGGAATCCCGAAGATTCCAATAGGTCATCGAGTGGTTGACCAGTCTCACGCTATATCATGACAGTCAGTTTTTGGCTTTCTCTACTGAGGTGCTCCTCCGGATGAAGCAGGGCACAATCGCAGTAGTTCTCCTGGTGCCGCCTTAGCCGATAGAGCGGAACGTAAGGCAGCAAAACACAGGAGCCTGGCAAACCCAACATTTGACCAAAGACATGATTCGGAGCTAATGCATATAAGGCCAAACTCGCGACGCCGAACACTCCCTAAGGTATTCGGTCTTTATGGTGTAAACCGGGTAGAAACATTACCCTTTGTAATAAGCCCCTGGTGTCCAGGTACGTGCATTACTCTGGCGTGGCCACATGCCAAGACGTCAACATCCTTCTCGGTTGTACTGAGAATCCGAGGGATGTAAATCAACAAGAGACAGTAAAAAAGGTTGACGCAGGGTCTTATTCTACAAAGAATCCTTGGAACAGGTCCCTACTGCACATCTGCGCCTGTGTCTCTGTTGTGCCATATCCTGGACGGGTGTAGGACGATGGTCATCTGAAAAAGAGAGGAACTTAATTGAAAATTTGTCGTGCAAAAGTTAAGTTATACTAAATAAACAATATATAGTTGAAAATGAGTAAAGGTGAGCCTTATTGCCACTTTTGCGCGCGCGTTGAGACCCTTGTATTGTAATAGAGGTATAGCCATCAAACCTGTATTAATTACATATAGGTGAGCCGGACTCGTCTAGCCGTGTCCGTCATCTGTACGACCTGTCAAATGCTTGAGTTGGTGAGGCCGTTTAGTGTGCGGCGGCCAAGGCGGCCGCACCGTCTTCGGCGCGCAAGGAGCGCTCAATATTTCCATTTACTGTAATGATGTCGCGTGGACCGGGCATATTGAGCTTGAGGGAAGCGTAATGCGGTATTGCGTTAAAGCGAGCGAAAGCTTCGTGTCCGAGTAGTGCTTGATAGCCCCTTTGGAACGGAGCGACGTGGAAAGTTAAGTTTTCTCTGCGGAGGTTGTCGGGGAAGCCGAATATAACCTCTAGTAGCAGGGAGCCCCTGTAGTGAGCCTCCGGGCCTGGCGTTACTCCTTTAAAGATAGCATTGTTGCGGCAAATTTTTGTTGGGTCTATCCCCATTTTGGGGACTGTGTCCTGATATATCAGATTCAAACTGCTGACGCCGTCCATCAGGACTTGGGTGAAGTGGTATCCGTCAATTATTGGATCTAATACCAAGGAAGCCCATCCTGCACGCCGGATACTTGCCGAGTAATCCCGATGGTCGAAGGTGATCGGTTGGGACGACCAGTGGCGGAGCTCCGCGGTAATAGGCCCTAGGGCATGCGTAACACCCCGGATGTAATTTACCTTATCTATACTCCAACTCTTGCCGTTTCCAGCCTAAGTTATTTTATTTTCCTCGTTGTCGGGTTTTTGTCTCCGTGTGTTGTTGCCTTTGTCTTGCATCTCATATCATGTCATCATGTGCATTGCATTTGCATACGTGTTCGTCTCATGTATCCAAGCATTTTCCCGTTGTCCGTTTTGCATTCCGGCGCTCCTATGTCACCCGGTGGTCCTTTCTACCTCTTTTTTGTGTGTGGGGGTTAAACATTTCCGGATTCGACCGATAGTTGTCATGTGTCCTTGGTTTACTACCGGTAGACCGCCTGTCCAGTTTCGTGCCATTTGGACTTCGTTTGATACTCCAACGGTTAACCGAGGGACCGAAAAGGCCTCGTTTGTGTTGCAGCCCAGCACCCTTCCAATTTGGACCAAAACCCACCTAAACCTCTCCCATCGTCTAGAGCGTTCAATCACGATCGCGTGGCCGCAAACCGCACCTCATTCTGAGCTTCCTAGCTCCCCTACCCCCATTTATAGGTCTCCCCTCGAAATTCCCGGCTCCCCTAACCCTAGATCGTTCTCTCTCCTCGCGCGCCGGACAAAGAACCGCTGATGGACATGTCCGTTGGCATCCCGCCGCCGCCACGTGGCACTGCCTGAGTCACCTGCCTGGGCGCCCACATCGCCGCCGACCCCGCGGGCCCACAAGCCTGTGCGGGGCCGGGAGCCGGCCCCCGCGCTACAGCGCCACCGCACCGCCAGCCCCTCGCGTTGCCTCGCCGCCTCCCGCGCCGGTGCACTCCGCGCCGGCCGAGCTCCCCCACCGCGCCGGCCGAGCTCTAGCGCCGCGCCTCCGCCGCCTCGCCATCGCCGCCGCGGCTGGCCCCCTCTTGCCGGAGAGCTCCTCCGCCGGATCCATCCCCTCCCCGCTCTGGTGGGTTCAAGACCGGCGACTTCCGGCTCCGGTGAACAGGAACTCCGGCACCGACCAACCTTGGTTTCCGCCCATCGATCCAGATCTGGATCTGGGACTTCTCGGTTGACTTTTCATCCCCGAACCCTAATTTTTTTTGCAAACTTTGGCATGTCATAACTCTCTCATCGTAGATCCGATTTGTGCGTGTAGCATATCAATATGTTCATATCGACGAGTCCATCATTTCATCTCATTGCATAATTTTCATTTGAGCTCATCTTGATGCTTGAAATTCTGTTGGAAGAGGGCTATGTGATGAATTTGGCAGATCTGTTTTAGCAAATGGCATTTTGTCATTTTTGCCATGATTAATGTGTGCATGATATGATCCTGAGCTCTATATGTGTTTTGTTATATTCCATGCCATCTTTACAGGGGTGCTTGCCATGTATTTTTGTGATATTTGTGGTGACTAGCACAAGCTTGCAAAGTAGCGTAATCGGTAAGTCCTTGTCCTGATTTTGTTGTTGTGCCATATGTTCATGTTGTTTCCTAGTGATCCCTGCCTCTTTTGAGGCTGATCAATAAGGATGTTTTGTTAACATTGTGGAGCTCTATGCATCCATGTCTTTGTTTGAAATTATGGAGCAACGTAGCTTGAGTCAATCGAGCGCTACTTTTGCTATAAAGTGAATCCTGGCAGATTATTGACATGTTTAGCGATTTTGCCGAGGACGTTGCTATTGATCCATGCATGCTATGTTGTTGTTCTTGCTATGTCTAGCTTCTATGCCATGTATTCCTGATGGGTGTATGCTTAGTTTGCCATGCCATGCTCTGTGGTGAGTGCATCGAGCTCGTAAACATGCCTACTCGTTAACTGTTTTGCATGCTCCAGTTTTTCACAAAGTCTGAATCTGTTTAAGTTTTTGCTATGTTCACATGCTTCCAATTGTATTTTCTGATCCCTTTTGGCTCAAGGTAACTAAGGGACTTTTGTTAAGTGCTTTGAGTAGCTTCATGTCATGCATTGCTTTGCCATGTTAAGTTCCTTTAGCATGTAGTTTTCATGCTCTAAAGTGTGCTTCCTGATGATAAATTCCAGTCTTGTGTTAATTTCACTAAGTCTGAAACCTGTTATCATTTGCTCTTTTTCCATGCTTGTTTGAACCTGTTAATGGATGATTTAGCCGTAGCTCAGTGTTCATCTTTTGTCAAGCTTCATGAGTGGATCCCTGCCATGTATTTTGTTGTCATGTTTGAGTGTTGTATCATATTTATCTTGATGCATTTAGTTGGTCACTTGCTGATTATCGCAAACCGGTGCCATATTTGTTTTGCTTGCCATTTCCAAACCGTGCATCCGATTCCGGTGATCTTTATATCGATTTCAACCTAAATCACCTCACCTTTCTAGTGGCACTCTTGGATTTCCAATTTGAGGCCAGTTTCAATCATGCCTTGTCAAATCTTGCATATGCATCACATACCGCATCCCGCGTAGCATACCATGTTTGCATCATGTTGTTTGTCTTGTTTTGCCATCCATGATATATGAGCTTGTGCATTTCATTAGCAAATTTGTTGTGATATACCTTGATGGCATATTCATACATCATGATCTTATTGCCTACCATCAATTGCATGATCACATCATATTGAGCATCCATTGCCATATTCATGCTTTTGATAAACCGTCTCACTATGACATCATTTTGCATCGTGGTTGCATTCATCATATTCTTGCTTTTTCTAGCATGAATGTTGTGCAAACATTTCCATATCTTTTGGATAAGCTTCATGCACCTTGTCATGATCAATCTTGTTGCACGGACTCATTCTTACATGATGGACACTTTGTGTGCTCTAACCATTGTATTTCCGAGTGTCGTTTGTGTTTGCTCTTTTTGCATGTATACCACTCCGGTGACACCTTGGAGTACTTGGATTGCGCAACGTCTTCCACTCCGTCCAACTACATGTCCGTCCACGACTACCGTTTCCATGGTGATGAGGATCACGATCCGAGGTCGGATCTTTCCCAAGGGAGGGGAGATGATGCGGAGCATCCCACGTTCATCCCCATGTACACTCTGACTATTCTCCAAACCCCAAGTGGACATATGACGAGACCTCGAACATACGCCATTGGACACAAGGTGAACTCGCTCCTCTCCGAACCATCACTTTCTACATGTGAGATATGGCTACTACCTCCAACGTGTGTTCTATGCATGATCAGGTACATGGAGGAAAGCCACGAAGTCACCACATCCAACGGAACAGCTAGCGAGGACGCCAAGTACAAGGACCAAGAGAAGAAGCTGCGCGAAGCTACAGCCACCAGACGACTGGCCCAGCCAGGGCGTCCGGCCCTTGAGGACCCGAGCCGAATCTACGGACGACCGGAGCCACCGGACGTCCGACGACTCCGAGCGCCCGGACGACCGCCACACACCGGACGTCCGACACCACCTGTCCAGAGCCGAAACGCCGGACGTCCGACATTCACCAGACGACCGGACCCTCGTGAGCCACCGGACATCCAGTACCTGTCGGACGTCCGACGCCTCTGCGCCCGCCCGTGTGTTGGGCCGAAGCCACTTACCCTTTCATTCGCCTAGACTATATATACTCCTCCACCTCCTCCTAGTTAGGGTTAGCGTTGTGATAGCTCATTTGAGAGATAGAGCTACGCTCATCCATTACGGATCTACTCCACGAGAGAGACCGCGGCCCTTCTACGGAGAAGATCCCCTTGGATTCAAGACCCCCTCTTGGGTGGCCCCATCAAGACCTCCTCATGGAGAAGAACCGGTTACCGTGTATCGTCCTTTGTTGACTTTGGATCTTGTATCTCTCTTTGTGTTTCGAGGATCTAGCACATGTGTGATCTATTTCTTGTTGGTTGAGTGTTTCTCTTGTGTTTCCCCTCGTTTTCCCCCTCGTGTTCTTCGTGTTTCTCTTTGGGATCCGCTCCTTTCGTGAAAGATCGGCCATCTAGGGTTCCACCCTACATCACTATGCCTATGCTACGATACGTACCACTTTCTTATCATGCCTCCCAAATTGCCATGTCAAACCTCTAACCCACCACGTAGGGTCCAACGTCTTCCACTCCGTCCAACTACATGTCCGTCCACGACTACCGTTTCCATGGTGATGAGGATCACGATCCGAGGTCGGATCTTTCCCAAGGGAGGGGAGATGATGCGGAGCATCCCACGTTCATCCCCATGTACACTCCGACTACTCTCCAAACCCCAAGTGGACATATGACGAGACCTCGAACATACGCCATTGGACACAAGGTGAACTCGCTCCTCTCCGGCGGTTACTGCTTCAGCGACCTTGAGAACTGCGCCCCGCTATAGTACCGGCCCGGCTGGATCTGGATCTGGTACTTCGAGGGTTGATTTTTTCGTCCCAAACTCTAAATTTTATGCATACTTTGACATGCCATAACTCTGCGTCCGTAGCTCTGATTCGTGTGTGTAGCATATCAAAATGTTCGTCACGACGAGTACATCATTTCATCTCATTGCATCATTTTCATTTGAGCTTATCTTGATGTCCGAAATGTTGTTGGAAGAGGGCAATGTGAGGAATATTTCAGATCTGTTTCAGCAAATGGCCTTTTGTCATTTTTGCTATGATTAATATGTGCATGCTATGATCCTGAGCTCTACATGTGTTTTGTTGTATGCCATGCCATCTTTATAGGGGTGTATGCCATATATTTTTGTGATCTTTATGGTGATTAGCACAAGCATGCAAAGTAGCTTACTCAATGATGCTGATTTCAGGGACTTAGAATTTCACCAAGTCCTTGTCCTGTTTTTGTTTTTATGCCATATGTTCATGTTGTTTCCTAGTGATCCGTGCCTCTTTTGAGCATGATCACTAAGGATGTTTTGTAGATAATGTTGTGCTCTATCCATCAGTGTCTTTTTTTTGCAATTATGGAGCACCCTAGCGTGAGTCAATCGATCTCTACTTATGCTATAAAATGTTCCTGCTAGATTGTTAACATGTTTAGCGATTTTGCCGAGGTTGTTGTTATTGATCCGTGCAAGCTATGATGTTGTTCTTGCTATGTCTAGATTCTATGCCATGTCTTCTTGATGGGTATATTCTTAGTTTGTCATGCCATACTCTGTAGTGAGTGCATTGACCTCGTAAACATGCCTACTCGTTAATCTGTTTTGCATGCTCCAGTTTTTCACTAAGTCTGAATCTGTTTATGTTTTTGCTATGTTCACATGCTTGCAATTGTATTTTCTGATCCCTTTTGGCTCAAGGTCACTAAGGGACTTTTGTTAAGTGCTTTGAGTAGCTTCATGCCATGCCTTGATTTGCCATGTTAAGTTCCTGTAGCATGTAGTTTTCATGCTCTAAAGTGTGCTTCCTGATGTTAAATTCCAGACTTGTGTTAATTTCACTAAGTCTGAAACCAGTACTCTTTTGCACTTTTGCCATGCTTGTTTGAACCTGTTAATGAGTGAATTAGCCGTAGCTCAGTGTTCATCTTTTGTCAAGCATCATGAGTGGATCTCTGCCATGTATTTTTTTGTTATGTTTGAGTCCTGTAGCATATTTATCTTGATGCATTTAGATGGCTACTTGTTGTTTAACGCAGACCGGTGCCATATTTGTTTTGCTTGCCATTTCCAAACCGTGCTTCCGATTCCGGTGATCTTTATATCGATTTCAACCGAAATCACCTCCCATTTCTAGTGGCACTCTTGGATTTCCAAGTTGAGGCCAGGTTCAATCATTCCTTTTTAAATCATTCATATGCATAACATATCGCATCCCGCATATCATACCATGTTTGCATCATGTTGTTTGAGCATTGCACGTGGTTGATTGTGTTACGTTTGCTTGTTGTTCTTGTTTGGGTAGAGCCGGGATACCAGTTCATGAACGAGGAGCCCGTTGAGTTCGCTTACGAGGATCAAGTCAACTCTGACAACTTTGAAGGCAAGATGATCATACCCTCGAAATCACTTCTATCTTTGCTTGCTAGATGCTCGCTCTTTTGCTATGCCTATGCTACGATACCTACCACTTGCTTATCATGCCTCCAAAATTTCCATGTCAAACCTCTAACCCACCATGTTCTAGCAAACCGTTGTTTGGCTATGTTACCGCTTTGCTCAGCCCCTCTTATAGCGTTGCTAGTTGCAGGTGAAGATTGGAGATCGTTCCTTGTTGGAACATTGTTTATTGTTGGGATATCACTATATTATCTTGTTATCTTAATGCACCTATATACTTGGTAAAGGGTGGAAGGCTCGGCCTTATGCCTGGTGTTATGTTCCACTCTTGCCGCCCTAGTTTCCGTCATATCGGTGTTATGTTCCCGGATTTGCGTTCCTTACGCGGTTGGGTTATAATGGGAACCCCTTGACAGTTCGCCTTGAATAAAACTCTTCCAACAATGCCCAACATTGGTTTTACCATTCGCCACATACCCTTTTTCCCTTGGGTTTCGCGGACTCAAGGGTCATCTTCATTTTAAACCCCCCCGTGCCAGTGCTTCTCTAAGTGTTGGTCCAACTGAGCGATGTCCGGGGCTTCCAGGGGCAACTCTGGGCTAGCCTACCCGATGTCTTGCTCATTCGGTGTGCCCTGAGAACGAGATATGTGCAGCTCCTATCGGGATTTGTCGGCACATCTGGGTGGTGTTGCTGGTTTAGTTTTACCATTGTCGAGGATGTCTTGTAACCGGGATGCCGAGTCTGATCGGAATGTCTCGGGAGAAGGAATATCCTTTGTTGACCGTGAGAGCTTGTGATGGCCTATGTTGGGACTCCCCTGCAGGGATTTGAACTTTCGAAAGCCGTGCCCGCGGTTATGGGCAGATAGGAATTTTTAATGTCCGGTTGTAGATAACATGAAACTTAACTTAATTAAAATGAATCAACCGCGTGTGTAACCGTGATGGTCTCTTCTCGGCGGAGTCCGGGAAGTGAACACGGTGTTGGAGTGATGCTTGACGTAGGTTGTTCTAGGATCACTTCTTGATCATAGTTGTTCGACCGTGCTTTTCCCTTCTCTTCTCGCTCTCTTTTGCGAATAGGTTAGCCACCATATATGCTAGTTGCTTGCTGCAGCTCCACATATATTTGCCTTACCCTTCCTATACGCTTAAATAGTCTTGATCGCGAGGGTGCGAGATTGCTGAGTCCCCGTGACTCACAGTTTACTTCCAAACCAGATGGAGGGACCGATGATACCGCTCCCGACGATGCGCTTGAGCTCAAGTGGGAGTTCGATGAAGGCTCTCGCCGTTACTATGTGTCTTTCCCAGATGATCAGTAGTGGTGCCCAGTTGGGCGATCGGGGACTTTGTCGCATGTGGGGGTTGATCTTTATTTTGGTACCGTAGTCGGACCATGAGTGTATTGGATGATTGTAATGTTATTCATGTATTTGTGTGACGTGGCGAGTGTAAGCCAACTATGTATCCTTTCCCGTTTTATCTATTTACATGAGTTGTTGTGAAGATTACCTTACTTGCGACATTGCTTGCAATGTAGTTATGCCTCTAAGTCGTGCTTGGACACGTAGGAGATATAGCCACATCGAGGGCATTACAGCTTGTTCCTCTAAAGGTGCCGCTTTGTATCTCCCTTTTATCACGTGTAACACGTTGACTGTTTTGACTTCTCATGGGAATTTCTTCTGTTCCCCTGTGCTTTGCTTGTGAGGCTCATCCTCGTCTTCACTTAGTGTATCCTGCCCCTTGTGTTCAGCGTTGAGCTTGCCAGACTGTTTGAAGACCTAACATTCTCTGTGGGTACAATTTGCAGGTTTATCAGGGGTGCTATGGATCTGACATATTGGTCCAGAATTTTGTTTAGGCTGGATAATTCATCTCTGTTACCTTTGGAGGGCGGCTTCTGCTACCCTGACCGAGAGCTTGTAAATCCAGCGTTCACCGACGTGCTCTTCGGGCTATCTTCTTTATCCCGGCGCTTATTCTTGCTGTGTCGTGATTTCGCATTTCCATCCCTGACTTCGGATGTACTTGGGTCGCTGGTGCTGCATCGGGCTAACCAGTTGTCCTCGCCCGCGCAGAAACGGGTCATGAGGCTTGTTAATGCTGCCATTGTTCTCGGCTTTTCTAGACCGAGGTGTCTAACAAGCCATTCGTCTCGAACGCTATGCTTGAAGGCTTCTAAGGCTTCAGTGTCCGGACAGTCAACTATTTGGTTCTTTTTAGTGAGGAACATGTTCCAAAGTTTTTGGGCTGACTCACCGGGCTATTGAGTTATATGACTTAAATCGTCTGCATCCGGTGGTCGGACATATGTCCCTTGAAAATTTGCCCGAAAGGCGTCTTCTAGCTCTTCCCAGCTTCCGATGGAGTTTTCGGGGAGGCTTTTAAGCCAGTGCCAAGCTGGCTCTTTGAGCTTGAGGGGTATGTACTTGATGGCGTGGAGATCATCTCCTCGAGTCATATGGATATGGAGGATGTAGTCCTCAATCCAGACCCCAGGGTCTGTTGTTCCTTCGTACGCCTCTATGTTTACGGGTTTGAATCCCTCTGGAAATTCATGATCCAGCACCTCGTCGGTGAAATATAGAGGGTGTGCGGCATCCCTGTATTTGGGTGTACCGTAGTATTCGGATGTTTGTTGTGTTGCATTGTATGTTGGAGCACGCCTGCATGGTCCATAGATGGATCTGGTTGTGCCGTCCTTTTGGTGTTAGCCCTTACATGGATCGCGTACTGGTTTATGTGCGGCGTCGATTGCCGCTTTATGTTGGCTATGAGGTCGTCTATCTGACCGGATGGCCGTTTTATTTTTAATTGTGGAGGACTAAGGCCTGCTCATCAAATTCGGGTAGCAACTTTCGCTTCGGATAGCTCTTTGTGTGGCGATTACTGCCGTATTTTGCTGCAGTGTTGAGTACTTCACTCCATTTGATTTTGAGTGTTTCTTGTGCAACCTTGAGCCTTTGCTTCTGTTTTTTCAGACTCCTCGTCGTGGCAACAAGCCTTTGGTGGGCATTATGTTGCTCCTGGCGCCTGTCCGGTGTGATGTCGTCCGGACTGTTATCTTCGACGGGGTTGGGTTGTTCGGCTTGATTTTCCGTGTTGTCATGGTCGGGCAATGGTTCACCCTGCTCTAACGCTCGGTCTATGTGATCGTTATTTCTGCCGAGGCAGGATTTGGAGCGGCGTTTACGCCGCCGCTTTGACTGCTGCTCAAGGGAACCACCCTTCGCTACGTCCTTGCATTCCTCATCGTTATTTTCTTTGGGTGTGTCCACCATGTATACGTCATGTGATGAAGTGGGCGTCCAGTGACCTGTGGGCAGTGGTTCCTCTTCGCCTCCCGCATCGTCGTCCATATCGTCGATGTTTTCGGAGTCGAAGTCGAGCATGTCGGTTAAGTCATCGACAGTGGCTACTAAGTGGGTGGTGGGTGGGCGGCGAATTTCTTTGTCATCCGCATCCCAATCCTGCCGGATGTAGTTCGGCCAGGACTCTCCTGACAAGGAGAGAGACCTTAATGAGTTCAGTATGTCGCCAAAGGGCGAGTGCTGAAAATATCCGCGGAGGTAAACTCCATGATCGGCGCCCAATCGGATTCGATGGGCGTAGGCGGTTCGGAGCCCGTGGCCGGAAAAGGATCCGGCAGTTTGACAACGCGGCTCTCGTGAAGGGTAAGGTCGATATTTGGCTCGATCGCCGCTGAGGATATGGCCTCCGTGACGGGGTCCATCCACCCGTCCATGGATGGCGCAACTGGCTCTGAATTGAGGCTCGGAGCGGCTGCCGGTGCGATCCACTGAATACGGTCCGATGGTAGAGCTAAATCGTACTCATCGTGACCGTGTGGCGCACAAGGCAGGGGCTTGAATCCGTCGAAGATCAAGTCTCCGCGGATATCAGCCGTGTAGTTTAAGCTTCCAAACCTGACCTGATGGCCAGGGGCGTAACTTTCGATCTGCTCCAGATGGCCAAGCGAGTTGGCCCGCAGTGCGAAGCCGCCGAACACAAAGATCTGTCCGGGGAGAAAAGTCTCACCCTGGACTGCATCTCTATCGATGATCATAAGAGCCATCAATCCCAACGGCGACGACACGGAGGAACTCTCAATGAAAGCACCAATGTCGGTGTCAAAACCGGCGGATCTCGGGTAGGGGGTCCCGAACTGTGCGTCTAAGGCGGATGGTAACAGGAGGCAGGGGACATGATGCTTTACCCAGGTTAGGGCCCTCTTGATGGAGGTAAAACCCTACGTCCTGCTTGACTTATTCTTGATGATATGAGTATTACAAGAGTTGATCTACCACGAGATCGGAGAGGCTAAACCCTAGAAGCTAGCCTATGGTATGATTGTATGTTGTCCTACAGACTAAAACCCTCCGGTTTATATAGACACCGGAGGGGGCTAGGGTTACACAAGGTCGGTTACAAAGGAGGAGATATACATATCCGTATTGCCTAGCTTGCCTTCCACGCCAAGTAGAGTCCTATCCGGACACGAGACGATGTCTTAAATCTTGTATCTTCATAGTCCAACAGTCCGGCCAAAGGATATAGTCCGGCTGTCCGGAGACCCCCTAGTCCAGGACTCTCTCAGCACCCAAAACACTTTTTCCGCCACCGCAAGTTTTTGTTCTCCCGAGATCCCATCTAGATGCCTTTCCAGCACTCTGCCAGAGGGGGAATCGATCACGTAGGGCTTATACATCAACCTTGCCGCCCCTCCGATGATGTGTGAGTAGTTTACCATATACCTATGGGTCCGTAGCAAGTATCGGTTTATTCTCTCTATTTGATCTTCGATACAATGTTCTCCTCGATGTTTTAGGAGATCTATTCAATGTAATTCCTGTTGTGGTGTGTTTTTTGGGACCCAATGAATTGTGAGTTCATGATCAAATTATCCATGGATATTATTTGAGTCTTCTATAAACTCTTCTATGCATGATTATTATGGCTTTCTATTTCCTCTAGTATATTGATTTGGTTTGGCCAACTAGATTGATTTATCTTGCAATGGGAGATGTGCTTTGTGATGGGTACGATCTTGTGGTGCTCAATCCCAGTGAAAGGAGACATGACACGTATTTGTATCATTTCCACTAAGGGTAAAACAATGGGGTTTATTCATATTGACTGAATTTACTTTGTCTACATCATGTCATCTTGCTTAAGGCGTTACTCCGTTCTTTATGAACTTAATACTCTAGATACATGCCGGATAGCGGTCGATGCGTGGAGTAATAGTAGTAGATGATGGCAGGAGTCGGTCTACTTGTCTCAGACATGGCCCTGGATATCATCATGATTATTCTCTTTTCTATCAATTGCCCAACAGTAATTTTTTTACCCACTGTATAATATCTTCAAGAGAGAAGCCTCTGGTGAAAACTATGCCCCCTGGGTCTATCTTTATCATATACTAAAATCCAAAAATACCTTGCTACAATTTTATTTACTTTATTTTTTTTGTTTATCTATTTATAACTACGAGATTTGATCGTTGCAATTAACTGCCAAGGGATTGATAGCCCCTTGTTTGAGTTAGGTGCAAGTATTTGTTATTTTGTGTGTAGGTACTGCTAACGAAGTGTTGCTTGGTGCTCCTACTGGATTGATAACCTTGGTTCTTTGCTGAGGGAAATACGTATCTCTACTGTACTACATCATCCTCTCCTCTTCATGGAAATCTCGACGCACCTCACAAGTAGCAGGAAGAATTTCTGGTGCCGTTGACAAGGAGACATCATCAACATCTATAAAGTACCATTTCATAAACTTTCATCTCCTTGCATTTACATTATTTACCATTTGCCTCTCATTTTCATCTCCGCCACTTCTAAAACATTTTGACAAAAAAAACCAGTTTGCCTTTTTGCTCGTTTTCTTGCCTTTTGCCTTCATCTCAAGACATCAAAAACAGAAAAGCAAAGGAAAAGTAAAGATATATGGATCCACTTAAAGTTTTCTACTTGGATCATCTTCGATCCATTTGTGCTCGTGCTGAAACGCCAACTAGTTTGGCTGAGGGAAAATCATTAGATAAGGATGCTCATTTTGTGCGTCACTGTTTTTCTAAAAAAGGGAGACTCTTATGGGATCAAATAAATTGTTTGCTATGCTATTCTTGGAATCTATGTGAATTTCATGATTTTACTTGTTGCATCGAGAACCCTAAAACGCACCTTCCCAACCTATGTGAGTTTAATTCTAAATGTATTTATAGTTACTATGATATCGAAAAAATTGAAGAATCTGTTGCTTTTAAGGGTGCTTATGAAGTTGCTTCTTTGATTGAAAAGTATGATGCTAGTCTCTCAAAATCTGAATTTGTTTCCATATTTAAATATTGCTATGAAAACCATGCTTCTAATGCATCTCTTAGTTAATTCATTGGCAGAATGTCTCCTGCTTTGGACGAGAATAATAATATGCAGGAATCTATAGATAATTATGATCTCATTGATTCACTTGACATATCCCTTTTTTGATGAATTTGATGCTTGCCATGCTTATGGCCATGATGCCAATATTTATGATGCTTATGGAGATGAACTTGTTAAAAGTGAAATTATTTCTACCGCAACCACAATTGATAGCCCCTTGAATGAAAAGCATGGCTAAAATGATGTTATTACAAATTCTACTAATGGCAATTGTGCTAATGATGTGCAAAGCTACAAGCTTGGGGATGATGATTTTTTTATGTCCACTACTTATTGCAAAAGTCATGATTGGGGTGATAATGCTTCTTATGATCTTGAAAATTTATTTAAGCCTCATGATGAATATCAAATTGATAATAAAATTTGAAATAATAGTGAAAGTGGGTTTGGAAGAGTGTCAACTTTAGAAAAAAAAGAATCCCACATATTTGGAGAGTGTTCAATATTATGAAATTATTGATAAAGTGGGTTTGGAGAGGTCATGACTTTAGTTAATGTTAATCCCACTATCTTGGAAGATTATAAGACTTTTATGCATGTGGAACATGAAGAGAAAATTTTATATTATAGCTATATTGTTGAATTTGATGATGACCCTACATGTAATTATTATGAGATAGGAAAATATGGTTGTAAAAATTATCATGTTACAAAATTACCTCTTGTTATGTTGAGATCGTCAATGTTTATTCTTCTCCCTTGCATACCCTAGATATTTCTTGTTTTCACAATTTGTTTGCTCATAAAATGCCTATACATAGGAAGTATGTTAGAATTAAATGTGTTTTTCACATGTATTATGGTGCTCTCTTAGTTATTCAATTCTTGTCTTTCCTATGAGCATCATTGAAATCTCAAAGCCTATCTTAATGGCTGTAAAGAAAGAGCCTGTTGGGAGATAACCCAATAGTTATCTTTCCTATTTTTTGGTGTGCACACAATTATGCTACTGTTATGGTTGTGTTTTTGTGTTTAAATTAGTGTTTGTGCCAAGTAAAGCCTTTGGGATGATTTGGATGATAGTTGCTTTGAGTTTGTTAAAAAAGCAGAAACTTTTGCGTCCTGTAGCAGAACTATTAAAACTCACCGGAGTGTGATAAAATTCTGATTTTTTTACTCATGATTGATATTCAAATTTAGCATGCTGTCTTAATGTTTCATAAGTTTGGAAGTTATATAAGTATAGTCATTCTTCAAATTACTACAAACTGTTCTACTTTTAATAGATTTTGTTTTCGTTGCATGTTTCCTTGTTTTGATGAATCTATGGATTGTATCGGGGGGTGGGAGGGTATAATCCATGGTGAAGTTAGAATTCAGTAGGTATTATGCAATATTAAAATATGAATGGCTTTACAACAATACTTAAAGTGGTTATTTGCTAATGGATCTCATGACTTTTCTGTTGAGTTTTGTGTGCTCAAGTTTTCAAGTATTGAGTGAGATCACGATGTATGAAGGAATAAGGAGTGGTAAGAGACTAAGCATGTGGATGCCCGAGGCA
Organism: Triticum urartu; assembly: GCF_056163025.1. Classification (NCBI taxonomy): domain Eukaryota; kingdom Viridiplantae; phylum Streptophyta; class Magnoliopsida; order Poales; family Poaceae; genus Triticum; species Triticum urartu. The sequence continues at coordinate 203,692,446 of NC_141873.1, forward strand.
CCCCCAAGGTAATACTCAAGGACTCCCAATCATCTAAGCTTGGGTATTCCCCAGATGGCATCCCCTCTTTCGTCTACCAACTATCGGTAATATTACTTGGAGCTATATTTTTATTCATCACATGATATGAGTTTTCCTTGGAGCGTCGAGCATTATATGAGTCTTTGCTTTGTTTTCTTTTTAGTTTGCCACAATCATATTTGCCGAACACACTTTTTTGAGAGGGACACACATTATTCGTGATTTGTTAGAATACTCTATGTGCTTCACTTATATGTTTTGAGCTAGGTGATTACCCACAAGTATAGGGGGTCGTTTGTAGCCTTCTTTGATAAATAAGAGTGTCGAACCCAATGAGGAGCTAAAGGTAGAACAAATATTCCCTCAAGTTCTATTGACCACTGATACAACTCTACGCACACTTGACGTTTGCTTTACCTAAAACAAGTATGAAACTATTTTGCAAGAATAAAACTACGAGTACTTTGCGAGAATAAAACTACAAATAAATTGTAAGGTAATAAAAGTGGATAGCTTTTGTAAACAAGAAAGTCATTTGTCCCTAGGAAATCAATAACATGTACCGGTAATCATTCTAGGGAGAGGCATGAGCTAACATACTTTCTATACTTGGATCATACACACTTATGATTGGACCACTAGCAAGCATCCGCAACTACTAAAGATCACTAATGTCGTGAAACCCAACCATAGCATTAAGTATCAAGTCCTCTTTACTCCCATACGCAACAACCCTCCTACTCGGGTTTAAGCTTCTGTCACTCTGGCAACCCACCATAAGCAAATCATGAACATATTGCAACAACCTATAGTGCGGACCCCTCACGTTTGCGAGAGATGGAGGGCACCGTAGGACAACAACATAAATAAAATATATAATCATACCAACCAAGATCACGATTAACCCACAGGACAAAACGGATCTACTCAAACATCATAGGATAGCCAAATATCATTGGGAAAAAATATATGGAGTTGAGCACCATGTTTGAGTAGAGATTATAGTGGGGAGAAGAGGTGTTACACCACTGTATAGAGGGGGAGAGAGTTGGTGTTGACGGTAGCAAGATTGTTGATGTAGATCGCCGTCACGATCCTTGCGCCAGCAGCACTCCGACGCCACCAGGAGAGAGGGGGAGAGAGCTCCCTCCTTCTTCTTCCTTGGCCTCCCCCTAGATGGGAGGAGAGTTCCCCCTCTAGCCCATGGCCTCCATGGTGGTGGAGGGGCGGGAGCCCCTCCGAGATTGGATCTCCCTCTCTGTTCTCTTTTGTTTCGCGTTCCCCAGATCTGACCCTTCATCGTTTCTTAAATTCTCGGAGATCCGTAACTCCGATTCCGCTGAAATTTTTACACGGTTTTTCCATAAATTATCTTTCTTAGGCCGGAAGAAGGGTCCCAACCAACTTTTGAGGAGGGCATAAGACACCTGGGCGCGGTAGGTGTGTCCGGCTTGCGTGGTAACTATGGGCCCTCGTTTGCATTGATTCCAAGTCCAAAAATCACATATAATCCAAAATAATTCTTTGTTAATTTTTATCGCGTTTGGACTTCGTTTGATATGGATTTTCTGCGAAACAAAAAACATGCAACAAAGAGGAACTGGCACTGGGCACTGGATCAATATGTTAGCCCAAATAAATCATATAAAATGTTGCCAAAAGTGTATTAAAGTTGTATAATATTGGCCTGAAGCAATAAAAAAATATAGATATGACGGAAGCGTATCAGCATCCCCAAGCTTAGTTCCTGCTCGTCCTCGAGTGGGTAAATGATAAAAAAGATAATTTTTTATGTGGAATGCTACCTAGCATAAACTTCATCATATAACTAATCATGACATAAATATTAAGACACGAATGATTCAAAGCAATAGTCTGTAATTTGACATAAAGACATCAATACTCAGGCATCCCAACAAACAATCATGTCTTTCAAAATAACAATGCTAAAGAAAGCTATCCCTACAAAATCATATAGTCTTGTCATGCTATGTCTTCTTGACACAAAGTATTTATGATGCACAACCCCAATGGCAAGCCGAGCAATTGGTTTATACTTTTTAATGCGCTTCAGCTTTTTCAACCCTCACGCAATACATGAGTGCAAGCGATGGATATAGCACTACGGGTGGAATTGAGTATGATGATAGGGGTAAATATAGAGAAGACAAAAAAGTAAGAAAGTCTCACATCGACACGGCTAACCAACGGTCTATGGAGATTCCCATCAATTGATATCAACGTGAGGAGTAGGGATTTCCGTGCAACGAATGCACCAAGATCTATAAGCGTATGAAAGCTCAATATGAAAACTAAGTGGGTGTGCATCTAATCTAATAATGAAAAATTCCCACTAGTATATGAAAGTGACAAGATTGGAGACTCTCCATATGAAAAACATGGTGCTACTTTGAAGAACAAGTACATGGTGCTACTTTGAAGCACAAGTGTGGAACTACCATGCCCCTTCTCTCTTTGTTTAATTTTTTTCTTTTTTCCTTTCTTTTCTTTTTTTCCATTTCCTTTTTTCTCTCATTGTCCGAAGTCTCATCCCGACTTGTGGGGGAATCATAGTCTCCATCATCCTTTCCTCACAAGGGCAATGCTCTAAATATGAATAATGATGATCATCACACTTCTATTTACATATAACTCAAAAGAAATAAAAATTACAACTCGATGCCTATAAAAAAGTATGACTCTATATGAATGCCTCTGGCAGTGTACTAGGATATGCAATGATCTAGCATAACAACGATATAAAAAAACGGACAAGCCATGGCAATATCATGCTAGATATCTTACGATCATGCAAAGCAATATGACAATGAATGCTCAAGTCATCAAAACAAAAGCGGTGGAAGTTGCATGGCAATATATCTCGTAATTTCTATGGAAGGGCCATAATAGGTAGGTATGGTGGCTTTTTTGAGGAAGATATAATAAGGCATATGTGTGATAGACTGTATCATATCACGGGGTTTGGATGCACCTACAAAGTTTGTACCACATCTCGAGGTCAGAAAGGGCAATGCATGGTACCGTAGAGGCTACCAAATTGCGGAAAGGTAACAGTGCGTATAGTGCATGGAGTCACAATAGTCATAAAGAACTCATATACTTATTGCAAAATTTTATTAGCCCTCGAAGCAAAGTACTACTACGCATGCCCCTAGGGGGATAGATTGGTAGGAAAAGACCACCACTCGTCCCCGACCGCCACTCATAAGGAAGTCAATCAATAATAAATCATGCTCCAACTTCATAGCATAACGAGAGACTATGCGTGCATGCTTCGGGAATCACAAGCCTTAACACCAATATTCTTACTAACCACAACCGTTTACTAGTACTTCCCACATATTCCATCTCGATATGACAAGTTTTATGTAGGCTTTTATGACTAACCATGCAATTGACCAATTCCTGTTGACTCTCTAAATAGATATAAGTGAAGCATGTGAGTTTAATTGTTTCTATAAAAGATCATGCTCTAATAAATATAAGTGAAGTAAAAGTGCATTCTACAAATAACAGTTTTCTATGTGAAGAGTGTCGGTGTACAAAAGAAGGGGCTCTCCTTTACACCCCTTTACTTGTGCACGGGCAGTCAGAGCCGCGCATGCGGCCGCACTGAGCAGGGCAGGAGAAGGAAGCCGGAGCGCAAGACAACTGAAGCAACGCCAACACCAGAGGCACAGAGAGCAAAAGGGCGAGGTGGACTCCCCCGACAAGACCCTTGCCGGGGCAAGTTGCCTGACGCCAGCAGAGCACGCCACCCTTGAGCCCTAGGGTTTCCAACACCATCAAATACATTGAAACCAAGGCTCGGGAGGCACCTCCATGGTGGCATGCAGATCTTTGTGGAGATCATAAATACACAAGATCAGATGAGGACCAGAAGACGATTGAGGGAGTCCTGGATGAGGGGGTATCCGGACAGCAGGATTATATCCTTTGGCCGGACTGTTGGATTATGAAGATACAAGATTGAAGACTTCGTCCCGTGTCCGGATGGGACTCTACTTGGCGTGGAAGGCAAGCTAGGCAATACGGATATGTATATCTCCTCCTTTGTAACCGACCTTGTGTAACCCTAGCCCCCTCCGGTGTCTATATAAACCGGAGGGTTTAGGTCCGTAGGACAACAGAGAATCATACGATAGGCTAGCTTCTACAGTTTAGCCCTCTCCGATCTCGTGGTAGATCAACTCTTGTACTACTCATATTATCAAGAATAATCAAGCAGGACGTACGGTTTTACCTCCATCAAGAGGGCCCGAACCTGGGTAAAACATCGTGTCCCTTGCCTCCTGTTACCATCTGCCTTAGACGCACAGTTCGGGACCCCCTACCCGAGATCCGCCGGTTTTGACACCGACATTGGTGCTTTCATTGGGAGTGCCTCTGTGACGTCGTCGTAAGGAAGGATGCCTCATCTCGTTGTTAAAAACAACATTACCACCGGGGGAGCCCTGGCTGTCGGCCAAACTCTCTGGCTAGGTAGTTTCGTCATGACCGCCTGTTCGGCTGCTGCACCGACGATGACTTCTCGGGTCATCGAAAACAGCCTCCACGTCGGCTCGGAATTCACCGAGCGGATGGATCCAATGGAGCTCTCTTCCCTAAACGAGCTCTTGGATCACATCGCCGCTTTGGGAGTCGCTACGGACTATGATCGGATTGGGCTTAAACCCGATCAAAGGAAGATTAACTCTCCACCGGTCACCCATCATGTTGTGGTGGTAGAGGAATAATGCGGCGATTCTTCCTCTATCTTGAGGACTAACTATGTCCGAATTCCTGAGCTCTCCGAGCCGGATACCTGTTTACGGGAGGACATCACCCAAACCCTGAACCTAGAGTGAGGCAACGGGCTAGACTCATCGGGCAACATCTCGAAATCCGAACATCCAAGATCGAAAACTCCTCGGCCCCTGGGTCTCAGATCGGGTAGGGGTTCGGACTCAAAAACACCCACCCACCCAGACATAAACGATCTTTCCCACATCAGGCAAGAGGCCCATGAAACAGTACATCATTATTGGGCCAGATTCCTCCTTGTGATGCAGTCTCACTTTTCTGCAATAACTGCACAGACAAGGGAATCCTTAACGCCATAAGTCGCCGTGACATATCATGCTTCGCCGACTTGGCGTCCATAGTACGAAAGTACTCTGTGATGGAAAGTGCCTGAAAAACCGAAACGAAATTTTGGGATAATTCGGCTCCGAATATACACCCAGTCCGAGGTAAAAGGGTGCACTATCATAAGACACCCGAGTTAATTACAAAGAAGCAAAAACCCTCTACAAGGCATGATAGAGGCGAGGGTGTCCCGATCTTTCAATGAGATGATAACTATCGATTTGGTGGAGAAGACTTTGACGATCCGACTACAAACGTGCACGACGTTGCGCCTTAGCAATCGCTAAACCAACTCCGAGAGGTTATTGACCACGTCGGAGCACAATCAACCTGACCACGAAGGTCTATTCCTACAAGCAATCAAAGAACAAGCAAGAATATGATAAAGCAATCTGAATATTGCGAATATATATGAAGTATTGATAATGGTGGGGATCTGTAAGTGGTCTTGGTCTGGTCGTTGGACACAAACGAAGTACACGAAGTTGCAATGGCTAACTTTTAAATAAACAAATCCCAAGCAAAAAGCTACTAGATGGATCTACTTATATAGGAGCAAGGGGTGGCGGCCAAGGAGGTGGGAGGACGTACCAAGGCAGCCTAAAACTAACCCTAGGTCGTACAAGGCTCATGGGCCCAAGTGGAGGTGATGCAACACCTTTGGGCTTGTAGTTTGACTCGGATTCTGCTGCAATGTCAGATTGTTTCGTCTATAACTCAATACTCCGGACGAATTTGAAGGTTAATGCAATTGGGTTGGAAAGAGCACGAAATCTAGTTTCCAACAAAAAAAAGATCACCCAATTCGGAGTCCGTATGAAAAAGTTGTTGGCGTTTTGATTCAGGTATGTCTGTGTAGTCCGAATCTGAATCCAGAACGTGAGAGACTTGGACTCTATCTTCTCTTGGCCCAAAAGTGACGTGAGAGGACTTTTTGAACAGAACCTAAACTTCTCCTTTTCTCTTATCTTCATATTTGTATTGTACAAATGTCCCATACACCTGCAATTACACAAAACACAAAAGTGTGTGAAGTATTTTTGTTCTAGATAACATAAATAGATTATTGAATAGTTTGCATTAGAAATCACCTGACAAATATGCATGTATGCAATATTATTGGTCGTATCCAAGGTATTCATGTCCTCATCATCCTCCCCTTTTTTAAAACAAAGCCTTCCTTGGCGTTGCTTAATCTGAAATGTGGCTAACAAAAGAGACAAGGTGTACACGTTGTATATGTGTATGTCATCCATTTTAACTTCCCTTGATTTTTGCACCTATGACACATGTATACATGAGTAACTTTCATAGTTCATAAAATCTAAAGCCAAAAAATTATCACAAGAAGTAGAAGGCATGAAAATAGTGCAACTCAGTTTGCACATATAAGTGAAGCTCTTATTCATTTCAAATGATTGGCAATGTTCATCATTAAACCATCCCAACTTTGGTGAATAAACATTACTTGCATCAAATTTACATGCTACAACATGCTTAAATAAGCAAACATGCAATAAGTCATTGAACACAGAATCATCACCAAGATTGGAGGTCATATCAAAATGATTAAACATTGGTTCTTTTGCATCAACAGTTAATTCAATGGGTGCACTCAAAATTGTTGATATTTCAGTCGTTTGATCACATGACACATTCATGACAGTAACAAGATTCTCTAAAATAGGTGGTGTGCTCAAATCAACAGATAACTCAATACATGACGCATTCGAGTTAAGTAGGCATGCATCATTCTCATGTGAAGTTATATCATCAATACCTTTACTGTTACCTTGTCGCAAAGATGTAGGTGATGTAGGTACAGACGTTGACAATGTACCATACTCTTGAGATGATGCCGCACTCACAATCCGAGGTGCAACGGTGGAGGAACCAACCGGTGGTGGGGAGCATGAACTGGAATAGTAGTTGTTGTAGTCACCTAATGCATCCTCCTGTATCTATCTCTCAAAGGTACAAGCACGGACGTACATACCAGTAATGCAACGAGGAATATACTGAAATCTTGCCTGAATATCATGGTTCAAACCACCAAAGAATCTATTCATTGTATCATTCTCAGATTCTTCTATGTCACAATGATGCATATAAGATTTGAACTCTTGGTAGTAAGCATGAACAGTGTTGTTGCCTTGTTTAAATTGTTCAAATTTGCGAAGCAATTCACAACGATAGTAAGGAGGTAAAAATTGTTGTCTCATTATAGCTTTCAAAACTTTCCAAGTCGTGGGTTGGTTATCAATGTTTTTCTTACAATATACACTCCACCAAACAGAAGCAAAGCCAGTAAATGCTCTAGTGGCTGCTCGCACTCGCTTAAGTTCAGAAAAGTCATGGTGACTAAAAACTTGTTCTACTTCAAGCTCCCAAGCTAGATAAATATCAGGATTAAATCTACCCTCAAATGATGGTAAAGAGATAACCTGACCATGTGCATGTGTGTGTTTTCCCACATCTCGTGATGGTGAAGATGTGTCCGTCGTCAAAGAACTTCTATCTCCGGAATCTGTCATGATTAGTAGAAAAAAGAAACAAAATTCGAGAATAATGTTCCTATAAACTACTATGATGTGGTTGTAAAGTGCTCACAGTAAAGCAAATATCAATATCTTACAAGTTCTTACCATGCGGCAGGTGGTGACAAGCAACCAACGGTGTCAAATAACTCCGAAGATTGTGTAAAGCGATTGCCAGGGGAGCATACATATACACGGTGTAGAAATATGTGGAGCTGGGTTGGCTATATTTGGTCGCAAAAGATTAGCAATAATCAATTCAGAGATCCAATGTTGAATAAACGCTCAACGATGGTACTGTGCTGGTCCTAGGCTAGACCGAACTAGAGACGCGAGCCTAGAACACTAATGAGGTCACGCCGTAGCACAACTAGCATCAATAAAGGATATGAAGTTGCTCTGGGCAGCAAGATATAAGTGAAGATCACAACGGCAATAAAGATAAAGATATGAAACAACAGCCAAGAAGGATATATCAACAACTTTCTCTCCAACTTTCCTCTGGAAAATTTTGTGCCAATTTTTTTATAATTTTTCAAGAATGATATTGACTCAAGCTTTCTAATGCAAAAGGAATCACTCAATTCCGAGTTGATATGAGGAGTCAAAAAATTCTAAAACTGGCCTGAAACACTGGGATAAGTTGTGTTCGTGAACTTCGGAGGGCAAAAAGACCTATTTAGAAGCCGATTTTGAGGTGCCAAATATTAAACTAGCTTATGCAACTATTTAGAAGTGGCTCGTAGCTAGCTTTCATTTGAGTACTCGCGGAGCCAAAACGGACTTCATATGAGGAAGTTATGCCTGTTTTACTGAACAGTGCACAAAACAGATTCCAATCCGAATTCAACTACGAGATTGAGTCTAGAAAGATCCGAATTTTGTTTTTTTCTCTTTTTTTTATTTTTTTTCCTCACACTTTTTTTCCTTTTCTTTCTCTTTTTTTCTCTAACTTTTTTTTTACTTTTTTTTCTCTTTTTTTCTCTTTTTTTTCTCTCCCTCTTTCCAAACAAACTAGATAAGATGCAGATTGGATCTAGCGAAGATGTGAACGACCTCAACTATGATTGTGACAATGAACGATGGGTAGCATGTGGAGGAAATTGATGGATGGGTGGTGGACAGCGGAATGGATAACGATGCAGCGGCGGCGTGACTAATGTGAATAGAACTCGAAACTCTAAACGAACTAGACACTAAGACCAGCAACTCGACACGACGATGCAACCGATAATTCAACTATGCAAGCAATGAAAAGAAAATTGCAAAGGCTCAGATTGGCTTGGACAAAGGATGAATAGATCTAACCTTTTTTTGTGGCTTTTTCTTGGACAATGGGAAAGAAAATAAATCTAATTTAGGAAAAACTGGAAATTCTCACCGAGCAACCTGAAAACTAATACCACTTGATAGAGGCGAGGGTGTCCCGATCTTTCGATGAGATGATAACTATCGATTTGGTGGAGACGACTTTGATGATCCGACTAGAAACGTGCACGACGTTGCGCCTTAGCAATCGCTAAACCAACTCCGAGAGGTTATTGACCACGCCAGAGCACAATCAACCTGACCACGAAGGTCTATTCCTACAAGCAATCAAAGAACAAGCAAGAATATGATAAAGCAATCTGAATATTGCGAATATATATGAAGTATTGATAATGGTGGGGATCCGTAAGCGGTCTTGGTCTGGTCGTTGGACACAAAACACAAAAGTGTGTGAAGTATTTTTGTTCTGGATAACATAAATAGATTATTGAATAGTTTGCATTAGAAATCACCTAACAAATATGCATGTATGCAATATTTTTGGTCGTATCCAAGGTAGTCATGTCCTCATCAAGGCATGGAACCGTATTGGAGGGATGGCTTAATGGACCCTGCAAAATTCATAGCACAGCGGATACCATACCAACGCACAACCTTAAAGCATGTTGGATACTTCGGCAGGTGGCCAAAAGTGGTGAGGATCTTCTCATCCCAAATACCACAGAGCACCATCCCGTGGATAACAATATGCTATTAACAGTTTTTTAAACCTTCGCATCAAATAATAGGCGCAAGCAAACACTCCACAGCCTCGCCGAAATCTGCCACGTATCAGCAATGAATCCATGGAGTGACACGGCTATTACCTTCAATGCCAGTGACGAACCTAAATTCCGAACTGCTCGAGCACCAGCTGCACTGTTCCTCAGTCCAATTGTGGACGGCTTTCGACTCACCAAAGTACTCATGGACGGCGGCAGTGGACTAAACCTCATCTACGAGGAAACTCTTCAAAAAATGGAAATAGACTGGAACCACATTGAGCAAAGCATCACAACCTTCAGAGGAATCATCCCCTGATGTAGGGTGGAACCCTAGATGGCCGATCTTTCATGAAAGGAGCGGATCCCAACGATGAACACGAAGAACACTAGGGGGAAAACTAGGGAAAACAAAAGAGAAACACTCAACCAACAAGAAATAGATCACACATGCGCTAGATCGATGAACACAAAGGAAGATACACGATGATCCAAGGTCAACAAAGGACGATACAAAGTAACCAGTTCTTCTCCTAGAAGGAGGTCTTAATGGGGCCACCCAAGAGGGGGTCTTGAATCCAAGAGGATCTTCTCCGTAGAGGGGCCGCGGTCACTCTCGAAGAGACGATCCGGTATGGATGAGCGAAGCTCTATCTCACAAATGAGCTAAACCAACGCTAACCCTAACTAGTAGGAGGGGTAGGAGTATATATAGTGCTAGTACAAGTTGGGGGCGAGTTGGAGGGGTACATGGGCCCTTGGCTCGTTCACTGTGCGCAGAAAGGCGCCGGATGTACGGGCTGGGGGCCGGATGTCCAGGGCTTCGCGAGGCGCCGGATGTCCGGGGCTCGGGCTGGATGTCCGGGCTAAAGTGCAAAACTTCTGTAGTCTCTGGTTAGGCGAGGATGGATTTTCGGGCTGGGGGGTCGGATGTCCGGGGCTTCGTGGGAGGCCGGATGTCCGGACTTGGGGGGCGGATGTCCGGGCCCTATAGCTTTTTTGTGGCTAGTCTACTGCTGTGTTGTCATGTCTCCAGCAGCCGGATGTCTGGAGCTGGGTGCTGGATGTCCGGGCCCTGGAGCTGTCTTTGTCTCCTTCCGGTGGTTCTCTTCACCCATGGACTTGGCGGCTTGTCCGTCTTCACGTGCATCTTCGGGAGGCTCCTCTTGACACCTGATCAGACATAGCATATCAAACTTTGGTAGTAGCCATGTCTCGAGTGGATCATATGTGATATCACTAAGGAAGGAAGTCACCTCGTTCTCGAGAGCTCTAGCTCTAGCTCGTATCATGGGTCCTCTTGGCTCTTGATGCGACGATGGTAGGTCCATGGGGATGATCATGGGATGCTCCGCATCATCTCCCCTCCCTTGGAAAAGATCCGACCTCGGATCGAAATCCTCATCACCATGGTACGGGGAGAGATCGTTGATGTTGAAGATGCCGCTCACGGAGTACTTGTCGCGTGGGATGTCGATCTTGTATGCATTGTTGTTGTAGCGTGCAAGCACCTTGAAGGGTCCATCCGCTCGGGGTAGTAGCTTGGACTTGCGTTCATTGGGGAAGCGATCCTTGCAAAGGTGTAGCCACACAAGATCTCCAACATGGAACATCATGGGTTGCTTGTTGACGTTGAGCTTGGTCGCGAGTCATTGTACTTGGCGCTCGATGGTGTTCCTTGTATCTTCATGCATCTTCTTGAGGAAGTTGGCTTGGGCACTCGCGTCCAAGTTTGTGCGCTCTTGAAGCGGTAGAGGTAGAATGTCCAATGGGGACAATGGGTTGAAGCCATAGACGTCCTCGAAGGGGGACTTGCCGGTAGTCGAATGTCTTGCTCGGTTGTAGGCGTACTCGGCGATGGGTAGGCACTCTTCCCACTCCTTATCAACACTCGTAGGAGGGTGGAAAGTGTACGGTTGGTCACCTCCATTTGGCCGTCGGTTTGTGGATGGTATGCCGAAGAGAACAAGAGCTTGATTCCGAGCTTGGCGCACAAGGTCTTCCAAAAGTAACTCAAGAACTTGACGTCGCGGTCCGAGACAATCGTCTTTGGCACTCCATGAAGGCGCGAGATTTCCCTACAAAACAAATTTGCAATATGTGAACCATCGTCTATCTTGTTGCAAGGAACGAAATGAGCCATTTTGGAGAAACGGTCCACAACAACAAAAACAGAATCCTTGCCATTTTGAGTTCTAGGCAAACCAAGCACAAAGTCCATGCTAATATCTTCCCATGGCTGATATGGAATTGGAAGTGGCATATAGAGGCCATGAGATTGGGCTTTGGACTTAGCTTTGCGACATGTAGAACACCGGTTGGTGAAGCAATTGACGTCGCGATGCATCTTGGGCCAAAAGTAATTCTTGGAGATTGTAGCGAATGTCTTGTCGCGTCCAAAGTGTCCCATGAGTCCGCCACCATGAGATTCCTGCAAAAGTAACAAACTCAAAGAGGACTCGGGGATGCAAAGTTTGTTATCTCTCATAAGGTATCCATCTTTAATATAGTATCGATTCCAAGAAGTATGCATCAAACACTTGGTGTAGGGTGTAGCAAATGTAGGATCATGTTCATACAATTCTTTGATATGCTCAAAACCAATGACATTCAACTCAGGAGTAGTGACAAGCATGCATATACGGGAAAGCGCATCCGCCACAACATTTTCTTTACCCTTAATGTACTTGATGACATAAGGAAATGATTCAATAAATTCACTCCATTTTGCATGACGCTTGTTCAACTTAGTTTGACCCTTAAGGTATTTAAGTGTTTCATGGTCGGTATGGATGATGAACTCATGTGGACGAAGGTAATGTTCCCATTCATCCAAAACTCGCACTAAAGCATATATCTCTTTGTCATAGATGGGGTAATTGAGTTGGGCTCCGGATAGTTTCTCACTAAAGTATGCAATGGGGCGCTTCTCTTGCGTTAACACGCCTCCTATTCCATTACCACTAGCATCGCAATGAATTTCGAAAGGTTTGTCAAAGTTGGGTAATTCAAGCACGGGGGCATGAGTAAGCAAATTCTTAAGCTCATTGAAAGCAATATCTTGAGATGGTCCCCAAACAAAAGGTGCATTTTTCTTACTCAAAGCATGCAAAGGTGAAGCAATAGTGCTAAAATCTTTCACAAATCTACGGTAGAAAACGGCTAAACCAAGAAAACTATGGACTTGATGCAAATTGGTTGGTTGGGGCCAAGTTTTAATAGCATTGATCTAGAAACTACAAAACCCAAGAAAACAAGCTTGTCAACACCAAATAGGCATTTTTCCATATTAGCATAAAGTTGCTCTTTTCGAAGAGTTTGTAGCACGGTGCGAAGGTGGGTGACATGCTCTTTGAGAGATTTGCTAAACACAAGGATATCATCGAAGTAGACAACAACAAAATTCACCAATGTAAGGGTGAAACACGTAATGCATAAGACGCATGAAAGTACCGGGTGCTTCCGATAAACCCATAGGCATGACTAACCACTCAAATAGACCAAACTTTGTTTTGAAAGCGGTTTTCCATTCATCACCCTCTTGTATGCGGATTTGATAGTAACCACTTTTAAGATCAATTTTGGAAAAGATAGTGGCACCGCTAAGTTCATCAAGCATATCATCAAGGCATGGAATGGGGTACCTATATCTAACAGTGATAGCATTGATAGGTCTACAATTGGAGCACATGCGAAAGCTACCGTCACGTTTTCGCACAAGAATGACCGGTATGGCATAAGGACTCAAACTTTCACGCACATGTCCATGGTCTATGAGATGCTTTACTTGCCTTTGTATTTCTTTGGTTTCTTCGGGGTTGACGCGGTATGGAGCTTTGTTGGGAAGCGGCGCTCCGGGGATGAGATAAATTCGGTGCTCAATGCCTCGTAGTGGAGGTAGACCCGGAGGTAGCTCATCGGGGAAAACATCTTGGAATTCCTGTAATAGCGAAGATAAACCAAAGGTAGATCGTGAGAGTTGTTAGTTCTTGTGACCTCGTCCTTGCACAATAGGACATAGTGTAGGACACTTGATGGGTTCTCACACACTTGTCTCATCTCATGTTTGGTGGCAAAGAGAACTACGTTTTTCTTGTCGCTCATCGTGGAGGCACTGAATTTGGGCTTGTGGCACTCACTCTCTTTTTGGTGGTTCGCTCTCTCACTATTTTCTCCATGATGGGTGGCTTGCTTGTCGGCGAGCACTTGGCTTGGAGACATAGGTCGTAGCACGAACTCTTTCCCTTTCATCTTGAAGCTATAGTGATTTGTACGCCCATTGTGAATGACACCATGGTCAAATTGCCATGGCCGTCCAAGGAGGAGGTGGCAAACGGTCATCGGAAGGACATCACATTCCAATGTGTCTTCGTAGGCGCCTATCTTGAAAGAGACTTTTACTCTATGCTCGACTTGTATGGTGCCGGTATCACTTAGACATTGAACCTTGTAGGGGTGAGGGTGCTTCATCTTGACCAATTGGAGCTTGGAGCAAAGTTCTTCACTTGCTAGGTTGTGGCAACTACCTCCATCGATGATGACCTTGACGGAACGTCCATTGATGCCGGCCTTTGTGTGGAATATATGGCATCTTTGATCTTCGTCTTGTTGATGTTGAAGAGTCAGGACCATGGAGACAACAAGAGCGGGACTTGAATCTTCATCGCAAAAGACTTGGTCATCTTCATCTTCATTGTTCACTTGTCTGTGCATGGCCACTTGCTCAAGAGCTTCCATTTCTCCTTCACTCATGGAGTCATAGGTTCCATCGTCGTTGAGGATCATGGTACGCTTGTTTGTGCACTCGAAGGACTTGTGGCCTCGACCTCCGCATGTGAAGCATTTGATAGAACTTGTCTTGATGGTCTCATCGGGTGGAGTAGATGATGATGGAGCTTTCTTGAAGTTGCTTGTAATAGGAGGACGACTTGATCTTGTCAAAGCTTTCTTGTAACTTGACTTGTCGCCGTTGCTTGTAGAAGGCTTGGTTGAGGTAGAAGGTGTTGGAGTCGTCGAAGCTTGATTGTTGGAGAGGCCATAGGACTTGGATGAGAACTTGGCATACTTGAAGTCGTCTTGTACTTGCCGTTCCGCTTTTGTAGCTTGATGCACTAGCTCGATGAGGTTCGAGTATGGTTGGAAATCAGCGATCTTCTTGATAGGATGATTGAGTCCATTCAAGAACCTTGCCATAGTTTGCTCATCATCTTCTTTGACATTGGCTCGTATCATGGCAATCTCCAATTCCTTGTAGTACTCTTCAACGCTCTTGGTACCTTGCATGAGTTGTTGAAGTTTCTTGAAGAGGTCGCAGTTGTAGTAGTTTGGCACGAATCGTGCTCTCATGACATCCTTCATTTGTGTCCAAGTGGTGATGGGTGGTTCACCTCTTGCCGCTCGGAGCTCAATGACTTGTTCCCACCAAATGAGGACGTAGTCCTGGAATTCAAGGGATGCCATTGCGATCTTATTCTCTTCTTCGTAGTTGTGCAAGGGGAAGATTTTGTCAACCTTCAATGCCCATGAGATGTACTCTTCGGGGTCATTGCTTCCATTGAACTTGGGCATGGTGAACTTTAGCTTGCCGTAATGTTGCTCTTCATTGTGCTGGGGTCGGGGGTGAGGACGCCCATGTCGTTAAGGATTGACAATGTTAGCGTGCTCTTGGCGAAGTTGGATGTCTTCCTCATGTTGCTCTTGGCGAGGATTGGGTCCATTGTCTTCTTGCTCTCGATGGACTTGATGTTGTTGTCTCGCTTGAGGGGGAGCTTGTCTATCTTGACGAGGAGCTTGTCGATGCACACGTCTTTGGTAAATTCTTTCTTGAGCTTCATGGAGTTGTTGTTGTTGGCGTTCTGCCTCGGCGTCTTGTGCATCTTGATGTTGTCGCACTCATTCCTCTTGTTCTTGTTGTCGTTGGCGTTGCTATTCTTGTGCTTGTGCGAGAGCGGATTGGTTTTGGCGATGTCGATGCTCTTGAGAGTCGGTGTCATGTAGAGGATTGCGATTTGCTTAACAATCTTGACGTGCTGCACGACGAAGAGTGTTCGATGTCGGTGTACTTGAACCGGAGATGGTGTCGTCGGAGTGTTGACTTGAGCGGCTCCGTCTTGATGATGACGAAGTAGAAGAGCGGACCATCACGGTTCGGATATCTTCTTTGAGGGAACTCATAGATGTGTCGAAGTAGTCCCTTGTACGTTGCTCGGATTGTCGTAAGTCGGTGGCGAGGTTGTCGATGCGGTCGCCCAAAGCAAGTTGCTCTTGACGCAAAGCCCGTTGTGCACCAAATAGTTGATTCTTGGTGACGAAGGAAGACATGTCGTCGTCTTGTTCAAAGAAGAGTGGATTGGTAGAAGTACTTGGCCTATCCATCATTCCAAACAAAGATATGTGAGTGGGAGAAAGGGAAGAACCAATACCCAATGTACCTTGACCGATGTTGACAATGGATCAAAGATGACTCCAATGTGTAGCAAGGAAATAGCACAATTGGTACCAATTCTTGTCGGTTCTCACACCTACACAAGTAAAAGCTTATGGTGGAACTCGGTTAGGAATGGTGGCACAAAATTTGATGCAATTGTAAGTGAGACTCAATAATGTTGGAAAAGATTCACAAATTTGCAAATGCAACAAGTAGACCAATAGCAAGATATGGTACACGGAAACACACACGCTAAGATGGGGTTATGCAACCAAGGATGAGCCAAAATGTGGAATTCACCAAGATGCTCGTGTTGCACAACACTAGAGAGACGCTAGCACGATTGCACAATAGGCGGATATGAACTTGTGCACAACTTACTAAGAAAAAATGCAACGACTTCTATCCCAAGTATGCTATATGTATGATGTTCCTATGCTTTGATCCAAGGTGATCGAGTATGAAAATCTTAATGTTGTATGATGCTATGGTTCTTGCTTATAAGCTCTTTGCTTATTTGTCCTCTTTTGCTTAAAAGCTTGTTTGGCTCTTTGATGTTGGAGCTCTTTTCTCATGCACTGCTTCACGAACCAAGATAGCAATTGTGTATGCGACAACAACTTTTTGACACAAGTGATGATGCCGAGATATGCAACACGGTGATAGTATGTATGTTATGGGAAATATGAACACTAATGTGCACAAGTCACGTTGCCGGCAATACTCCAGGGCTAGTCTCGATGGGTAAGTGACGCAAAAGTAAGGCCATGGGGTTATCAATGCAATTGCAAAAGAGTAGGATGATATCACGATACCAAGTTGATGTCCAAGGTTAAGGTGATACCGATGTGATGTAGCCGTTCGTAGTAGTCCTTGGCGAAGATGAGCGGTGGTGATGTTGATGTTGAACCGTACCTAGATAGCCGAAACACAAAAGGACACGGAAACCACAACTCAAATTCTCAAAGCAAAATTTGGCAAAATTGTCAGGGTTGGTAGCGGGAAGGGCTATGGTGGTGCTATGCGGAAGTGGTGGATGTATGCGGGAATGTATGTGGCACCGGGAAAAAATTTGGCGAAAGTTAGGCAGGAAACGGATGGTGGATGGGTAGTGTTGCTGCCAGGGGCCGGATGTCCGGGGGTGATGGCCGGATGTCCGGGGTGCCGGATGTTCAGGTTGTTCGGGCTGGATGTCCGGGCTCAGGATCCGTGGACGAATTCGAAGAACACCGCGTGGAGAGGTCAAATCCGGGGCAAAATTCGGGCGATTTTGTGGATAGAAATTGGGGAAAAGGTGGGGGAATGCTAGATCTACCTACAACACACGAAATTCGCGGATCAAATCCAACAAAACTTCATCACACCAACAAATCACAAAAAAAATTGGGGCTATTTTTGTGGGGAATTTCCGAATTTAGGACGCAATCAACAAAATTATGCTAGCAACACAATGGGGAGGCTCTGAAATCGTGATCAACGTGGCTCATGATACCAAGATGATGTAGGGTTGAACCCTAGATGGCCGATCTTTCACGAAAGGAGCGAATCCCAACGATGAACACGAAGAACACTAGGGGAAAACTAGGGGAAACACAAGAGAAACACTCAACCAACAAGAAATAGATCACACATGCGCTAGATCGATGAACACAAAGGAAGATACACGATGATCCAAGGTCAACAAAGTACGATACAAAGTAACCGGTTCTTCTCCTAGAAGGAGGTCTTGATGGGGCCACCCAAGAGGGGGTCTTGAATCCAAGAGGATCTTCTCCATAGAGGGGCCACGGTCACTCTCGAAGAGACGATCCGGTATGGATGAGCGAAGCTCTATCTCACAAATGAGCTAAACCAACGCTAACCCTAACTAGGAGGAGGGGTAGGAGTATATATAGTGCTAGTACAAGTTGGGGGCGAGTTGGAGGGGTACATGGGCCCTTGGCCCATTCACTGTGCGCAGACAGGCGCCGGATGTCCGGGCTGGGGGCCGAATGTCCGGGGCTTCGCGTGGCGCCGGATGTCCGGGGCTCGGTCCGGATGTCCGGCTGAAGTGTAAAACTTCTGTAGTCTCTGGTTAGGCGAGGCCGGATTTCCGGGCTGGGGGGCCGGATGTCCGGGGCTTCGTGGGAGGCCGGATGTCCGAGCTTGGGCGCCGGATGTCCGGGCCCTGTAGCTTTTCTGTGGTTGGTCTGCTGCTGTGTTGGCATGTCTCCAGCGGCTGGATGTCCGGGGCTGGGTGCCGGATGTCCAGGCCCTAGATCTGCCTTCATCTCCTTCCGATGGTTCTCTTCACCCAAGGACTTGGCGGCTTGTCCATCTTCACGTGCATCTTCAGGAGGCTCCTCTTGACACCTGATCAGACATAGCATATCGGACTTAGGTAGTAGCCATGTCTCGAGTGGATCATATGTGATATCACTAAGGAAGGAAGTCACCTCGTTCTCGAGAGCTCTAGCTCTAGCTCTAGCTCGTGTCATGGGTCCTCTTGGCTCTTGATGCGATGATGGTAGGTCTATGGGGATGATCATGGGATGCTCCGCATCATCCCTAGTCGGGAAGCACGCTGTGCTGGGAAAATCACACTAGATGTGGTATTCGGCACGCCGGAGGACTATAGGTCCGAAGAAATTACATTCCAAGTGGCCCCGTTCAGTAGTGGATATCACGCCCTTCTAGGACGGGAGGCGTTCACAATCTTCCAAGCCATACCCCATTATGGGCACATGAAGCTCAAAATGCCCGGGCCCAACGGAATCATCACTCTCGCTAGTGATCCGGACACAGCACTCCGCGCCGAAAACAAAACAGCCGTATTGGCCCTCGAAGCATTATCCGAAGCCCTTTCGGCCGAGGAATTAACTGCGCTACGCTCCGCGGTGGACAGGGATGACGTAATACTTGACAAGAGATCCAAGTCCACCTCTTTTAAACCAGCGGATGAAATAGTCAAATTCCAAGTCCACCCAACGGACCCTACAAAAACAGCCTCCATCGGGGCACAGTTAAACCCCACCGTGGACGCCACACTACGAGATTTCCTGCGTAAAAATTGGGACATATTGGCCTGGCACCCCTTAGACATGCTAGGAATCCCATGCGGGCTGGCCGAGCACAGCCTCAATATCCTAAAAGGATTCAAGCCAGTCAAGCAGGCTCTTCGGCGTTTCTCTGAACCTAAGAGACAGGCCATGGGAGAGGAACTAGCCTAGTTATTGGAGGCCGGATTCATTAGAGAAATAAAACATCTGGATTGGCTAGCAAACCTGGTGATGGTACCAAAGAAGGACAAATCCTGGCGCCTATGTGTCGATTTCAAGGACCTCAACAAGGCTTGCCCAAAGGATCCCTTCACCCTCCCCCGCATTGAACAAATTATTGATGCTACCGCAGCACACGAGTCATTGTGTTTCCTCGAAGCATACTCCGGCAACCACCAAATCAATATGGCGGAGTCTGACGAAACCGCAACGGCATTTATAACACCATACGACCCCTTTTGTTTCAACACAATGCCTTTTGGGCTCAAAAACGTCGGCACAACATATCCGCGCATGATCCAGACATGTCTGGAGAAACAGATCGGCAAAACAGTAGAGGCATACATAGATGATGTGGTCGTTAAAACCAAACACGTCGACTCTCTGATAGACGAATTGAGGCTCACATTCGATAACCTCCGAACATACGACATCAAGCTCAATCCGGAAAAATGCGTATTCGGCATACCAGCAAGAAAGCTCCTGGGCCACGTTGTCTCCAGTAGAAGGATTGAAGCTAATCCGGCCAAAATCTGAGCTCTGTCACAGTTGGCTATCCCAACGGACCTCAAACAAATCCAGAAACTAGTTGGATGTGTGGCGGCTCTAAGACACTTTATCTCCCACTTAGGAGAAAAGGTATTACCCGTTTATCGCCTCCTTCAGCGCACCGAACACTTCGAGTGGACGGACGCTGCCATAGCCGGATTGGAAGAAATAAAAGCCATACCGGCAACCAACCCAATCCTGGCTGCGCCAAACATCGGCGAACCAATGCTGTTGTACATTGCGGCAACTCATCAAGTTGTACGCGCAGTGCTCGTCGTCGAACGAGAAGCTGACGGACATAAATTCCCTCTTCAAAAGCCGGTATACTATGTATCCACTGTCCTCAATCCATGCAAATCACGGTACCCACGTTATCAAAAGATAGCCTATGCGGTATTCATGGCATCCCGGAAGCTACGACACTACTTTCAAGAGTGTTCGATTACAGTAGCCTCGGAAGTACCACTTAACGATATTATAAACAACCATGACGCTACGGGCCGGATTGCCACATGGGCCATTGAGCTCCTCCCGTTCGACATAACATACAAACCTCGGTGATCCATTAAATCGCAAGTATTGGCCGACTTTGTCGCTGAATGGACGAAAGCCGAACTCCCTAAAGAGTACGGCACATAGTCCAATTGGATCATGCACTTTGACGGTTCTAAAATGTTGGCTGGTCTAGGGGCTGGCGTTGTCCCGACGTCCCCAACCGGAGATACCGTTCAGTACGTATTGCAAATATTGTATACAGACTCCAACAACGCAGCCGAATACAAAGCTCTGTTGCATGGTCTTCGGATGGCAGTCTCCATGGGCATTCAACGCCTGGAGGTGCGTGGGGATTCAAACCTCGCAATATCCCAAATAAATGGATACTTTGATGCCAAGGATCCGAAAATGGAGGCCTATCGAAACGCCGTCCTAAAGATGTCAGCTCGGTTCGAGGGGCTCAAATTTCACCATGTGGCTCGGGAAAACAATCAGGCGGCGGATATCCTCGCCCGCATCGGCGCAAAATGCGACGCGGTTCCCCCCAACATCTTTTTGGAGAGGTTGTTTAAAGCCATCGGTGGTATGGGAAGGGGACACCGGTAACAATAGTCCGGACCCGGCCAAAACAACCGATACCGAACACTCTGACATAATTGGAGGCTCTGCCACCGAAATAACACCTTCAGCCCACATAATAATGGCCGTCATCGCCCCGTGGACAGAACCATTCCTGGCCTACCTAACTAGGCAGGAACTTCCCGAGGACCAAAATGAGGCACGCTGCATAGTGCGGTGATCTAAAGCGTACAGGGTCCACGAGGGAGAGCTATATAAGAAAAGCACTACTGGAGTCTTTCAAAGGTGCATCTCCGAAGAGGAAGGGCAGAAGGTTTTGGCAGAAATTCACGCCAGACTTGGCGGCCACCACGCCGCAGCCCGGGCCCTTGTAAGCAAGTCCTTCCGTACAGGTTTTTATTGGCTGACGGCCCGGGCAGACGCACAGGACTTGGTCCAACACTACGCCGGTTGCCAGCTTTTTGCAAACCAAAGCCATATGCCACCCACCGCCCTCCAAACAATCCCCATTACCTGCGTTTCGCGGTGTGGGGGCTTGACATGGTTGGACCCCTTAAAGGGGGAACCCATAAGAAAAAATACTTACCGGTCATGGTGGATAAATTCACCAAATGGATAGAAGCCAAACCTGTTAAGACAGCCGAATCCGGACCAGTGATAGACTTCATATCCGGGGTCATACACCGTTATGGCGTCCCTCGCAGCATCATCACTGACAATGGCATGAATTTCACGGTCAACGAGGTAAAACTCTGGTGCAGCTCGATTATGCTTCCGTCTATCACCCACAAACCAACGGCCAAGTTGAGCGAGCAAATGGTCTTATCATGAGCGGCATTAAACCCAGATTAGTGCGGTCCTTAACGGAGTCTAACATGCACTAGGTAGAGGAGCTCGACTCCGTACGCTGGGGGCTGCGGACCACGCCAAATCGTAGTATCGGATATACACCCTTCTTTATGGTGTACGGCGCAGAGGCAGTCCTGCCCTGCGACATAATTCATGACTCACCTCGAGTGCGCATGTACGAAGAAAGAGAAGCCGAGCTCGATCGGCGGGACAGTCTAGACACCCTAGAGGAGGAGCACGACGTGGCAAAAGCCCGTTCCGCATTTTATCAACAACAGGCTCGCAGATACCAAAGCAGAGAAATACGGGCCAAAACTTATAACGTTGGTGAATTAGTTCTATGCGTGCCGGAGAAGAAAAAGTCCAAGCTCGAGCCCAAATGAGAAGGTCCCTTCATTATTGACCAAGTTCTTTCCGGTGGAGCGTACCGTCTGCAGGATGCATCGAATAATTGACTTGAGCTGAACCCATGGAACGCAGCCAGGCTCCGAAGATTGTACGCCTAGAGCCGGACTCTATGTTTGTCTCCTTCCTCTGTCCATTTTTTGAATATATATTATCTGTCTTTTTTCTCTCTCTTTCTTTTATTCTTTCTCACGGCCTTCAAGGGCCAGCTTGTGCCTCGTTTGCACATTAGAGATGCGCTAACCGCGCTCATTATACCTGGGGCTTCTTACACAGAAGCTTAATTATCCATCTGGGCTTCATGCCTAGCACATGTGTTATTCTTCCACATGTACCTTTTCTTCACCATTATATGCATCGATATGACTTAACTTTTGGCCAAGCTGGGTTCTTGTGATGCGGAGCATCCTATGGACATCACCATGTCAAGAGTTCATTCAGCAAGTGACACGTGCGACATCTACTTCACATACATAAAGGTGAATCCTCTCCTTTACATGTGCTCACTTGACCCCTTCGAGGATGGTATACTACTTGACCCTCCATCGTGCATGCATAGGTATTGTCGGAGCTTCACGGATGACGAGGAGGAGTGCAAGAGCCAAGGATCACCTACACCATCCGCGAGGGAAGCCTGGAAGAGAAGACGCCAGAAGAAGAGTTGTCGAAGAAGCTCCAGCCACCGGACGACCGGTCAGGTCCGGACGTTCGGCACCTGAAGATCCACCGGACGACCGGTCTAGACCGGACGACCGGTGTCCCTACACCCGAGCCAAACGAGCGGACGTCCGACGCCATCGGACGACCGGTCCGGACCGGAAATCCGCTACACCAGCATCCCCGCCAGAACGAGCGGACGACCGGCCCTTCTGGACGTCCGGCCGCTCACGAGCCACCGGACGACCGGTCCCCAACGGACGTCCAGTACCTGGTTGTGTCCAGTTGTGGGCTGAGGCCCATGTACCCCTTCACTTCACCCCCATTTGCACTAAGACTGTAAATAGACCTCTCCCTCCTCCTTTCTAGGGTTAGCATTGTGATAGCTCATTTGAGAGATAGAGCTACACTCATCCATTATGGATCTACTCCACGAGAGAGACCGCGGCCCCTCTACCGAGAAGATCCCCTTGGATTCAAGACCCCCTCTTGGGTGGCCCCATCAAGACCTCCTCACAGAGAAGAACCGGTTACCGTGTATCATCCGTTTTTGACTTTGGATCTTGTATCTCTCTTTGTGTTTCGAGGATCTAGCACATGTGTAATCGAATCTTGTTGGTTTGAGTGATTCTCTCGTGTTTTCCCTCGTGAATCCCCCTCGTGTTCTTCGTGTTTCTCTTTGGGATCCGCTCCTTTCGTGAAAGATCGGCCATGTAGGGTTTCACCCTACATCATCTTGGTATCATGAGCCAGGTTGATTACGATTTCGGAGCCTCCCCACCATTTTCTAGCCTTCTTTTGCTTGATTTCGTCCTAAATTCGAAATTCCACACCAAAAATAGCCCCAATTTTTTTTGTGATTTGTTGGTTTGATGATGTTTTGTTGATTTTGATCCATGGATTTGCTTGGTTTCGAGTGGATCTAGCATCTCCCCAAGTTTCCCCATCTTTCATCCACGAAATCTCATCAATTTTGTCCCCAAAATCCCCAAATTCCGCCCAAAATCGCGTCCCGGATCTGAAATCTCACGTTGACCCCGACCACCGGACGACCGTCACTTTACCGGACGTCCGAAGCCCCTGGAATGACCGGACGTCCATCATCCACCGGACGACCGGAACCCGTAACCCGGATGGAAATTTGCGGATTTCCGAGCTCACCGGACGTCCGGCCACCGGACATCCGTCCATTAGCGGACGTCCGCTACCTGTAAAAAACTGACTTCGGCTGATTTTTGTTTCGGCCATAACTAATTCATCCAAACTTCGATTTTGACATTCTTTAGCTCGTTTTGAAGCTCTTGACATCCTCCTTCCCACAAAAATACAACCAAAATCTTTTGACTCCATCAAATTTTGACAATTTTGGCATCTTTGCTAGGGCTTCCACAACATCATCCGCTACACCACCACCCTTCCGCAACCTAACCAATTATGTTCCCATCACATTAGTGGTTGCTTGAGGAGTGATTTGAGTCTCCTAAGGTTTCTAGGCTACTTAGGGACGGTTTCTTCTTCATCAACCACCACCACCACTTCCGCATAGGCTTGACCACTATACACTTCCGCCACCCCAACTTAACCCAATTTTGGTTGTGTTGTGAGTTGTGTCTCCTAAGGTGTTTCGGCTACTTAGGGACCGTGCTTTCAACTCCGACACCGTCTATAGTCCATTAACATAACCTCCACTCCCGCTACCACCATTTGACTTTTGTCCTTGAGATTTTGAGTTGTGGTTTTTCCGTTTCTTAAGGTGTTTCGGCTACTTAGGGATGAGTCTCCATCATCTTGGTATCTCCATCAAGATCACCGCAACTCATCATCACCACGGACGGTAACCTCCATATCATCTCGATGGCGACCATGATAGAGGCAAAGGTGTCCCGATGTTTCGATGAGATGGTGATGCGGAGCATCCCACGTTCATCCCCATGTACACTCCGACTACTCTCCAAACCCCAACTGGACATATGACGAGACCTCGAACATACGCCATTGGACACAAGGTGAACTCGCTCCTCTCCGAACCATCACTTTCTACATGTGAGATATGGCTACTACCTCCAACGTGTGTTCTATGCATGATCAGGTACTTGGAGGAAAGCTACGAAGTCACCACATCCAACGGAACAGCTAGCGAGGACGCCAAGTACAAGGACCAAGAGAAGAAGCTGTGCGAAGCTACAGCCACTGGACGACCGGCCCAGCCCGGACGTCCGGCCCCTGAGGACCCGAGCTGAATCTACGGACGACCGGAGCCACCGGACGTCCGACGACTCCCAGCGCCCGGACGACCGCCAGACACCAGACGTCCGACACTCTCCAGCGCCCGAACGACCGGCGCCGACCGGACGTTCGACACCACCTGTCCAGAGCCAAAATGCCGGACGTCCGACATGCACCGGATGACCGGACCTTTGCGAGCCACCGGACGTTCGGTACCTGTCGGACGTCCGACACCTGTGTGCCCGCCCGTGTGTTGGGCCGAAGCCACTTACCCTTTCATTCGCCTAGACTATATGTACTCCTCCACCTCCTCCTAGTTAGGGTTAGCGTTGTGATAGCTCATTTGAGAGATAGAGCTACACTCATCCATTACGGATCTACTCCACGAGAGAGACCGCGGCCCCTCTACGGAGAAGATCCCCTTGGATTCAAGACCCCCCTCTTGGGTGGCCCCATCAAGACCTCAACACGGAGAAGAACCGGTTACCGTGTATCGTCCGTTGTTGACTTTGGATCTTGTATCTCTCTTTGTGTTTCGAGGATCTAGCACATGTGTGATCTATTTCTTGTTGGTTGAGTGTTTCTCTTGTGTTTCCCCTCGTTTTCCCCCTCGTGTTCTTCGTGTTCCTCGTAGGGATCCGCTCCTTTCATGAAAGATCGGCCATTTAGGGTTCCACCCTACATCATCTTGGCATCAGAGCTTAGGTTTATCACGAATTTGGAGCCTCCCCGTTGTGTTTTCTAGCCTAATTTGGTTGTGTTCTTCCCCAAATTTGAAAATCCCCACCAAAAATAGCCCAATTTTTTTTGTTATTTTTTGTGTTTTGGTGGTTTGATGATGTTTTGTTGATTTTGATCCATGGATTTGCTTGGTTTCAAGTGAATCTAGCATTTTCCCAATTTTCCCCACTTTCCATCCACGAAATCTCATCAATTTTTACCCCAAAATCCCCAAATTCCGCCCAAAATCGCGTCCCGGATCTGAAATCTCGCGTTGACCCCGACCACCGGACGACCGTCGCTTTACCGGACGTCCGGAGCCCCTGGAACGACCGGACGTCCTTCATCCACCGGACGACCGGAACCCCTAACCCGGATGGAAATTAGCGGATTTCCGAGCTCACCGGACGTCCGGCCACCGGACATCCGTCCATTAGCGGACGTCCGCTACCTGTAGATATCAACTTCGGCTGATTTTTGTTTCGGCCATAACTAATTCATCCGAACTCCGATTTTGAAGTTCTTTAGCTCGTTTTGAAGCTCTTGAGATCATCCTTCCCACAAAAATACCACCAACATCTTTTGACTCCATAAAACTTTGACAATTTTGGCATCTTTGCCTAGGGCTTCCACCACATCATCAGCTACACCATCTCCGACTTCCGCAACCTAACCAATTTTGTTCCCCGTAGCATTAGTGGTTGCTTGAGGAGTGATTTGAGTCTCCTAAGGTGTCTAGGCTACTTAGGGACGGTTTCTTCTTCTTCAACCACCACCACCACTTCCGCATAGGCTTGCCACTATACACTTCCGCCACCCCAACTTAACCCAATTTTGTTTGTGTTGTGAGTTGTGTCTCCTAAGGTGTTTCGGCTACTTAGGGACCGTGCTTTCAACTCCGACACCGTGTATAGTCCACCACCATAACCTCCACTTCCGCATTACCTAGTGCAACACCACCGCATTCCGCTACCACCATTTGACATTTGAGATTTTGAGTTCGCGGTTTTTCCATTTCCTAAGGTGTTTCGGCTAATTAGGGACGAGTCACCATCATCTTGGTATCTCCATCAAGATCACCGCCACTCATCATCACCGCGGACGGTAACCTCCATATCATCTTGGTATCGTGGTATCCCTCCATTGTATATTCCCTTGCCATTGCATTGATAAACCCTAGCCCATTTTGTGTTACTTTCCTATCGAGACTAACCATTTGAGTATTTCCGGCAACGTTACTTGTGCACATTAGTGATCTACACCATACATTGCATACATACCATATCATATTGGCATCATATCATCTCGTGTGCCTCAAGTTTGTTCCCGCATATATACAATTGCTACCTTGGTTTGTGCATTTCGCAAAGTGGCCATACAAAAAAAAGAGAATAAGCTTTTAAGCAAAAGATAAAGAGCAAAGAAGCTTGTAAGCAAGTGCCATAGCATCATACCATATTACACATAAGATTGTCATATCCAATCATCTTGGATCAAACACTGGGAACCATACATACATAGCATACTTGGGATAGAAAGTTATCCATTTTGCATCTTATAGGTTGTGCACAAGTGTCGTATCCGCCTATAGAGCAATCGTGCTAGCGTCTCTCTTGAGTTGTGCAACACGAGCATTTTCTGTGGATTCCACATTTTGTGCTCATCCTTGGTTGCATGACCCCATTTATCTATCCATGTGTGTGTTTCCGTGAGCCACCCATATTGCTATTGGTCTACTTGTTACACTTGCGAATTTGTGAATCTCTTTCAACATTATTGACTCTTGCTAACATTTTGCATTAAATTTGTGTGCCACTATCCTCACCGAGCTCCACCATAAGCCTTACTTGTGTAGGTGTGAGAAACTGACAAGAATTGGTACCAATTGTGCTATTTCCTTGTCCACATTGGAGTGATCATTGATCCACTTTCAACATCGGTCAAGGTACATTTGGTATTCGTTCTTCTCTTTCTCCACTCATATTGGCTCGAATCTTGTGATGGATAGGCAAGGCATTTCATCTCCGGTATTCCACAACAACGACAGCATGTACAACTACATCAACAACAAGCTTTCCGCACAAAAGGAGGAGCAAGATGCAAGGATGGAGGAGATTCGGACCTTGTTGATCAACCATTCTACCCCTTCATCATCCTCAAGGCGGCGACGTTCAAGTCACAAGTGTTCGGAGCGCAAAAACGATGCAAGCGTGAGTCGTCCTCGTCCACATCTCCATGGCGACCACCATCACGTTTGTGATCCACCTCGTCATGAAGGGCAAGTCACCTCCAAGCAACATGTGCACGACGACGACGAACGACATCTACATCGAGCTCAAGCACGACAACGACAACATCATCATGAAGATGCTCGAGATGCGCCTACCTACAAGTCGCAACAAGCCCTACTTCACGCCAAGTCCAAACTTCGTTACCACAAGAGAAGACCGCGAGACAAGCACCACCAAGACGGAGCTACGGCTACACCAACCACTTTGGCATCTTCGCCAAGCGAATTCAAGTCATCTTCGCCTTCAGATATATGGCATCTTCGCCAACAAGCACCTCAAGACTATGCTCAAGAGAAGCTCCCCAAGCTCAAGTCCGAGACATCCACGAGCTACTACGACCTCGACATCGACCACACGATTCCTTTCTATGGGACTCAAGAACCCGAGGAGTATCTTGAGTGGGAGCATTTGATGGACAACTACCTCAAGATACATCAAGCTCCTCCCGAAGATCAAGTGAAGTGTGCCACAAGGAACTTCCACGACTACGCGTCCACATGGTGGCTTCACGCACCTTCGGAGACCTACGACATGATTTGGCCCAAGACGAAGAGAGCTTTGCGGCGAGAGTTTGTGCCTCCAACCTACACGGAACAACTTCAACGCCAATTGCAGAATACTATCCAAGGATCCAAGTCCATCAATGAGTACTTCAAGGAGATGAAGATTTCCTTGCGACGAGCTGGCATGGACGACCCCATTGCAATGAAGTTCCACTTCATGATGGGATTGCACAACGACATCTCCAAGACGATCTTCCTCGAGAACAACAAGTCCCTCGATGACAACTACATTGGTGCTCTCAAGGCGGAACGAGAACTCATGAAGGCCAAAGTTTCTCTACCCCAAGCTCACTTCGCTACGACCAAGCTCCATGAGAATGAGCATGAGGATAGTACCACCAAGATGTCTAAGCCCGACGAGCTCCAAGATGATACTCCCAAGTCCGACGCCATCCCTCTTTGTGGCATTGACGATGCCGAGTCCTCCATGACTCTTTTTCAAGATGGTACGACGACGAGTATGACTACGGAGACCCTCAAGGACTAAGCTTTGGAGGCGAGCAACACGGTGGTGAGCAAGGATGATGCTTCCATCTTAGGAGGCGAGTGTGATGATGTTCCATCTTCGGCCTTCATCCACGGCGAGAGTGATGTTGTGCCATCTTCGGCCTTCATCCACGACGACGACTACGAGACGGTTGAGCATGGGATTTTCCCTTCGACCACGGCGACATGTGATGACTTGAGTGACTTTAGCCACCATATTGAGAGTGAGAGCCACAACCGCCACCTCTTGAGTGAGATGAGTGACTCCACCATATGTGAGTTTGAGTGCACCTATTTTGAGGGAGTGAGTGAACCACCACATAGAGAGAGTGAGATAGTTGATAGGTCATGTGAGGCCACTTTTAACACTAACGACTTGATCTCTACCTCTATTGTGTCTTCTCATTTGGTGCTAGGTCCCTTATTTGATGACGCGCCGATTCTCGACGACTTCGTCCTACCTTTGGACACGATGATGGCCATGGTGGAATATGATGCACCCCCCACATGGTTCCATCACAATGATGATCTTGACCACCATTCGGTCTTACCCACCTCACCTGCACCACATGAGTGGAATGACAAAGGTAACATAGGTGAAGGTGATGCTCTTGTCCCACTAGTGGACTATCATGACATTGATTGCTTGCATGATGTTGATCAACCTATTTCCTTGCTTCATGCTAGTGTGACTTCCCCATGCGATGATTTACCCATTTGTGATGAGTATGGTGATTGCCATGTGGAGTCTATTAGTTGTGATGCCACGCTACATAGGATTTCTTGTGCTAATTCTCTCGGTCACATCACGTTTGCTAATCCCCTTGACTTGTCGTATGCTATGCATGAGATCAACCACATGTCATATTTGCAATCTCTTCATAGTGACTATGCATATGCTATAAAAATGAACCCAATTTGCACATATGGCATAGATGACAAGCCCACGGTTATCGGCATTTGTTTTTCTTGTGATGATATTGATATGCTTCCCTTGCATCATTTATCTCATATGCCATGCCATGACCACCTAGCTTCGGATATGCATTGTTTTGGGTGTTGCCCATTTTCTCCATATGATGTTTCCAATATTGCTCATGAGGAGACCACCATAGTTTCCTCATACATTTTAGGAGATTTTGATCACTCCCATACATTACAGGATCCTCATACTTATGTGCACAATATGCTTCCCATGAATAAACAAGCTATTTATGTGCCATATACTTGTATGTTCAATTTGCATCCCCATCATTTTATACACAATAACTATCCTTTCATGATGGATGACATGTTCTTATACCATGCATCAAATTTCTTTGAGCGATGCTTATCTTGTACTAACTCACACGTGCAAATACACATCATGATGGATGATGTGTACATTTACCACGCGCACAATTTCTTTGGTTTGTGTCTCTTTTGTGTAGGTACCCATGAATTCTTGTCAACCTCTCAATCCCACGAGTTGACAAAATGAGCTCTAGAGAGCAATGATGACTTGGGATCCCATGGATTGCCTTTCCCACCGCTCTCTTCAAGCGAAGTCTTCGCACATTTCTTCTACATGACCCTCACTTGGCTATGGGTTATTGTCCACTACATATTCTATGCCCATCTTGCCATGTTCACTTTGCATGATATGCTCATTCCCATGACTTTGCCATGCATTTGTGACCCATGGTTTGCATTACACATGATGATTGATTGTCATACTTGTATTTGTATTTGCATGCTTGGTGGAGATATTGCTTGCTATTGCTATGTTTGCTTTGTACCCCATGCCTATGATGATAATTTCATCTTGCTTTGTGTTCATGCTTGCGATATGTCATGTGCATTGCCTATGCCTATTATTTGCTCTCATGACATGATTGCCATGATTTACTCTAGTATGTTGCATCTTCGCACTACTAGCTTGCACGACTTGATTACTATGCTTGACTTGATTGCCTCACACATGATGAAAAATTGCTCTTTCTACTGTGTTGAGTGCCACACTATATTCACTACACCCCATGCACATTATGCTTGGATTGTCTTGCACTTGACCCATGTGTTTAGACACTTCATTTTACTTGGTGTTGTGAATGATTCATATGCCTACCATCGACCTTACATTGCGAAATTTGTGAATGCTTGCTATGAACTTGAGGTAGATGCTTCTTCTCTTGTCACACATATTTGCATCACTACCTCACATTCACATGCTTGTTTCCATGATGTCCTTCTTTGTGCTCAATTTATGTGCTTACATGCCATGTCACAATCCTTTGTCACACCATATGTTATGCTTGATGACAACACTTGTTGGGTGAATCACCTCTTGAATGCTTGGTTTTGCACTAACGCTAACCGCATTTGTTTTTCCAAGTGTTTGTTCTCCTTGCTCCTTTTGAAGGACTCACGAGACGGTGCGACATTGAAGAGTGCCCATTTCAAGCTTCAAGATGACGAGAACTTGGTGATCGACCACTACTACACGGCAATGCCATCTCTTTCCCATGGTGATTTGGATTTCGATCCGAGGTCGGATCTTTCCCAAGGGGGAGGGGATGATGCGGATCATGCTATGGACATCACCATGTCAAGACTTCATTCGGCAAGTGACACATGCGACATCTACTTCACATACATAAAGGTGAATCCTATCCTTTACACGTGCTCACTTGACCCCTTCGAGGATGGTATACTACTTGACCCTTCATCGTGCATGCATAGGTATTGTCGGAGCTTCACGGATGACGAGGAGGAGTGCAAGCGCCAAGGATCACCTACACCATCCGCGAGGGAAGCCTGGAAGAGAAGACGCAAGAAGAAGAGCTGTCGAAGAACCTCCAGCCACCGGACGACCGGTCGGGTCCGGACGTCCGGCGCCTGAAGATCCACCGGACGACCGGTGTCCCTGCACCCGAGCCAAACGAGTGGACGTCCGATGCCACCAGACGACCGGCGACCGGACGACCGGCAACCGGTCGATCGGTCTGGACCGGAAATCCGCTACACCAGCATCCGAGCCAGAACGAGCGGATGACCGGCCCCTTCCGGATGTCCGGCCGCCCACGAGCCACCGGACGACCGATCCCCAGCGGACGTCCGGTACCTGGCTATGTCCAGTTGCGGGCCGAGGCCCATGTACCCCTTCACTTCACCCCCATTTGCACTAAGACTATAAATAGACCTCTCCGTCCTCCTTTCTAGGGTTAGCGTTGCGATAACTCATTTGAGAGATAGATCTATGCTCATCGATTACGTATCTACTCCACGAGAGAGACCGCGTCCCCTCTACGGAGAAGATCCCCTTGGATTCAAGACCCCCTCTTGGGTGGCCCCATCAAGACCTCCTCACGGAGAAGAACCGGTTACCGTGTATCGTCCGTTGTTGACTTTGGATCTTGTATCTCTCTTTGTGTTTCAAGGATCTAGCACATGTGTATCGAATCTTGTTGGTTTGAGTGATTCTCTCGTGTTTTCCCTCATGAATCCCCCTCGTGTTCTTCGTGTTTCTCTTTGGGATCCGCTCCTTTCGTGAAAGATCGACCATCTAGGGTTTCACCCTACATCAGCCTGGCTCTTGTATTTATGTCCTATGTTCTCATTAATTCGGCTAGGGCATAAGGGGAGCACCTCTGTGATTGTTACTGCCAGGTCAGCCGGACGTGTACCTCAAACTGGGTGAAGCCGAAAGCTAGCATTCTTAAGGGAATATTCGGTCGGTGAACAAAAGATGATTTTGATTTATTTATTTTCCATATGTGCCCCAGATGTTTTTTCCTGCGTTTCCTCTCGCAGTCCGGACATGCATTTTAGGGCATGCGTACCCAGGGAAAGGAACCCTTAAGGGAACTATTCTCCCTGGAAGATGTTTCTTACTACCGATGTAATATAACATAACTAGTTGGGCACTTGTCTGTTCAAGCACTAATGACCCCTATGCCTGGTCTCCATGCATAACCCGGTTCTTATATAACTGAGCGGGTATTCAGATACACTTCGGACTATCGGGTCCCGAGGTTGAAGCGAAAAGGTCCGCCATGACAAATGATCTACAATCCGGCTAGAAGACATTATACATGTCATTTTAATTACATAGTCATGTAGACTGACTAAATTCCTCTTCTATACCATCCAACAGGCGGTCTAGCCTACAATCCTGTTGGGAATACTTTCCGGCTAATTCTACTTGCCCATAGACTAAGCTAATAGGGATCTCTTTCCCCTCGGGCCCCACAGGTCCGACCTCGGCCATGTGATTCTAGTCAGCTTTGGTATACCGCGTCTTCACCATGGCCCAGGCTTCCCTGGCACCCTGACGGTAGGCAGATATCTTCCATAATCGGAAGTGTCGCCGTGCTCCCTTAAGCTTCTCCACAAGCTCTCCAACGCCTTCTGGCAGGGAGACGGATGTCCACAAGGCCTGGGCAATACCTTGCATCACCTGCCGAACTTGTTCATGCAGTTCTGAGAGCTCGGATAGAATATCACCCGCAGACCCGGGCATCTCCTCCGCGGGACGACCCGTCAGCATACCTACAGACATAACTCTGTTAGCCGGCTTCTTCGCCGCCCCCTTTATTAAGGGTTTACTCAAGCACTTACTAAATATGCCCCGTCGAAGCCGCTTATTCTCCTTCTCGGAGTCCGCCAGCTGGGCTCGAACGTCTTTCAGTTCCACGCTCAGCTTAGTATTGGCGTCTTGGAGATTGTTTTTCTCCCGCCCAACCTCAGTCAGCACGCGTTCGCCAGCCTTTAGCTGTCGTACGGCGTGCTGCTCCTCCGGATTCTCTCCGGACTTATCTGCAACATCTATTATTAGATCTACAGCCATGCCGCACGCTATATGGTACCTATCATTCTTTGAAAGAAATGTTACCAGCTGGGGACTTTTTAGGTTCCTTCAATGCGGCAACAACGGCCCGAAGTTGGGTCTTGCATTCCTCCAGCTCCTGTGACAGTTGACTATTCTTCTCTGTAAGAACCTGCACAATAAGATGATCCTTAAATCAGTTCTGCTAACTGTTTCAAGTCTCAGGGGTTACTGATACATATAATCATCAGATTTTCTTACCCGTACATCCTTTACATACAGGTCCGTGGCTCTTGCTAGACTACTTTGAGCAGCACGGAGGTACGCCTCTCCAGAATTGAAGGCATCAAATGCCTCTGGTGAGAAGCAAGTGTCGCGGAGTACGGCCCGGCGACGCCTATGATTCATGGCGCTCTCCACTTCTGAATGTGTAGCGGATAGCCTATCCACATCCTCTGTAGGGGGACTATCCGGCATTCTCCCCATGTCAGCTTCCGCCTCCATGTCCGGTCCTAGAGCCCGACTGGTGGAAGCATTATCGGCAGCCTCGCTGGACATATTCCAACGAGTGTTTTTTCTGTTAAAGAAACATGGACGTCATTACATTTCAAGAAAGACGACAACCACGGAGCGGGGTTTCTATCATACCTCTGCGCCGGCGTCTCCGTCCTAACTGCCTTCCTTTTTGGCCTGCCCGGCCTCGGTGCCTTTTGTTGGCAAGTTGCTGTTGGTTCCGTCCCGAATGCCTTCCCTGTAAAATCACCATATGTATATGGTAGGTGAAGTGTCTAAAAGGGGATCCTAGTTTTTGGAGTTGGGATTTTTGGTTTTTCTTACATGCGACGCAGGAAGCAGTCCGGGATAGTCGGCCGTAATGGCCACCATGGCGTCATCACAACTTAATTGATAGAGCTGCCGGTCTATCAGCTCCACAAATATGACCGGATCTTCTTCGAGTCCGGCATTGAGAGCCCGTTCAGGGTCCTCTGGTTGTGGAGATGGGCTGCTGACCTCCCTTATGGCTTTTCGCAGTTCCTGCCGCAAAATGGCAAGGTGAGTACCTACGACAAAAAATGCGGGAAGAACGGGAGTAAGGAGATATAACTCACCCAGCTTGGGGGGTTGTACATGGAGAATCCATCCCGTGGCTTCATGCAGATGAACTCCTCTTCCTCTCCCTTGAACAATTCGGACAAAATTTTTGCTAAAGTGGCGGCGTCGTCCGGACCCTTATACCCGCAATGGGTGGCGTCATCTTCCCCGTTAAAACACCACAAGGGGTGCCCTCGATATTGAAATGTTGCACTCCCCGCATTATGCATATTGACATAACCTCGGTTACTGTCAATCCCGATTGAGCCAGCGCTTTAATACGGTTCATCAGGTAAAGGACTTCTCCGTTGTCTTCCTCCTGGGGGCTCCGTGGCCACCAACTTCGGCGTTTCTTCAGAGGAGCATTGCTGAACTCGGGAAGACCATGCCAAACAGGATCCGGAAGGGGGACGTTGATGTAGGGTAGAACCCTAATCTCCCAATCTTTCACGAAAGGAGTGGATCCCATGAAGAACACGAGGAACACGAGGGGGGAACGAGGGAAACACAAGGGGAACACAAGAGAATCACTCAACCAACAAGAACAAGTTACACATGCGCTAGATCCTCGAATACATAGAACGATACACGAATCCACGGACAACTAAGGACGATACAAAAGGGTAGCCGGTTCTTCTCCGTGAGGAGGTCTTGAATCCATGGGGGGATCTTCTCCGCGAGAAGTTCTTGAATCCAAGTAGATCTTCTCCGAAGAGGGGCCACGGTCTCTCTCGTGGAGTAGATCCGGATGGATGAGCGAAGCTCTATCTCTAAGTATGAGCTAAACCAATGCTAACCCTAGAAAGTTGTACGGGATAGAGTATATATATTCTAGGTGACGAAAGGTTACATGGGCCTCGGCCCAAGTGGCTGCGCGCAGGCAGGGCC
The DNA here is from genome assembly GCF_056163025.1 of Triticum urartu. Classification (NCBI taxonomy): domain Eukaryota; kingdom Viridiplantae; phylum Streptophyta; class Magnoliopsida; order Poales; family Poaceae; genus Triticum; species Triticum urartu. The sequence goes on from NC_141873.1 coordinate 203,728,473, forward strand.
GAAAGTTCCGGGCGCCGGAGGTTCCGCGGAGGGTCCGGCCTAACCAGAGAGTTGGCGCAGAGGAGATGTGCTGGCATCCGGGGGTTCATGTCATTGTCTTGCTCTATGAAGAGTGGGTTGGTAGAAGTACTTGGCCTATCCATCATTCCAAGACAAATGTGACTGGTAGAAAGAGAGGAGCGAGTACCAAATGTACCTTGACCGAAGTTGAAAGTGGATCGAGGATCACTCCAACATAGGACAAGGAAATAGCACAATTGTTACGAGTTCTTATCGGTTTCTCACACCTACACAAGTAAAAGCTTTTGGTGGAGCTTGGTTAGGATGGTGGCACAAAATTTGATGCAATTGTAAGTGAGCTTCAATAATGTTGGAAAAGATTCCCAAGATGCAATGTAACAAGTAGACCAAGCATATAAGGTACACGGAAACACACACGCAAAAAGATAAGTGGGGTTGTGCAACCAAGGGTGAGCCAAAATGTGGAATCCACAAAAATGCTCTTGTTGCACAACACTAGAGAGACGGTAGCACGATTGCACGATAGGCGCATACAAGAACTTGTGCACAACCTACTTAGCAAAAATGCAACGACTTCTATCCCAAATATTTTGAATGCAAGGTGTTGTTGATGTCGAACCGTACCTAGATAGCCGAAACACAAAAGGATACGGTACCGCAAGTCAAATTCTCAAACCTTAAAGTGGCAATTGTTTCGGAGAGCAAAACGGTCCAAAGATGGTGAGTTATGCGGAAGTGGTGGAGGTATGCGGAAGTATATATGGCATATGGTGAGCACCGGAACAAAAGTTGGTGGAATTTGGGCGGAGTTGTGGAAGTAGTGCGAACTTTCTGTCGAAGCCGGAAGTTCCGGGCAAGACGGAGGGTCCGGGGTCCGGAGGTTCCGGGGAAGGCCGGAAGGTCCGGGGGCCGGAATGTCCGGGCTGGACCGGAAGTTCCGGTGGTCGGGATTATGCCAAGAACAGAGACTTGGAGAACGTGGATTTTGGCGAAAAAACCTGGGGAGAAGCCCAAATCCGAAGGGGAAAAAGAAGAAATTGGAGGACAAGAAGGGTGGGGAGGCTAGATCTACGAGCCACACACAAAATTCATGGATCAAAACCAACAAAATCTCAACACACGAAAAAATCACAAAAAAAAAAATTTGGGGCTATTTTTGGTGGGGATTTTCGGATTAGGACGAAAAACAACAAAATTAGGCTAGAAACACAACGGGGAGGCTCCGAAATCGTGATCAACCTTGCTCTAGATACCAAGATGATGTAGGGTAGAACCCTAATCGCCCAATCTTTCACGAAAGGAGCAGATCCCGCGAAGAACACGAGGAACACGATGGGGGAACGAGGGAAACACAAGGGGAAACACAAGAGAATCACTCAACCAACAAGAACAAGTTACACATGCGCTAGATCCTCGATTACATAGAACGATACATGAATCCACGGACAACCAAGGACGATACAAAAGGGTAGCCGGTTCTTCTCCGTGAGGAGGTCTTGAATCCACGGGGGGATCTTCTCCGCGAGGAGGTCTTGAATCCAAGTGGATCTTCTCCGAAGTGGGGCCGCGGTCTCTCTCGTGGAGTAGATCCGGATGGATGAGCGAAGCTCTATCTCTACGTATGAGCTAAACCAAAGCTAACCCTAGAAAGTTTTACGAGATAGAGTATATATAGTCTAGGAGACGAAAGGGTACACAGGCCTCGGCCCAAGTGGCTGCGCGCAGGGAGGGCCGGAAGTTCCGGGCTAGGCCGGACGTTCCGGGCGCCGGAGGTTCCGGGGAGGGTCCGGCCTAACCAGAGAGTTGGTGCGGAGGAGATGTGCTGGCATCCGGGGCCGGAAGGTCCGGGCTGGCCGGAGGTTCTAGGCGCCGGAAGGTCCGGGACGGGGTCCGGGCTAACCCGAGAGTTGGCACGCCTGGGCTGGTCGAAGTCATCGGCGGCCGGAAGCTCCTGGTCGGGGGGCTAGAAGTTCCGGGCTCTGGTCGGAAGTTCCGGGCTGTCCAGAGTGTTGACGCCTATCTCTTCTTCTACAGTCCTCGGCCCCGAGTCTTGAGCGTTGTACCTGATGACACATAGTATCTCGGACTTAGGCAATAGCCATGTCTCACTTGAAGAGGGAGCAAACTCAAGTAGGAGTGATGTCACCTCGGATTGAATAGCACGTGCCCTAGGCCTTGTCATTGGTCCACTTGGAGCTTGGATAGTTGAGGTGCCGTCCAAGGGGATGGTCGTGGGATGCTCCGCATCATCTCCCCTCCCTTGGGGAAGATCCATCCTCGGATCGAGTTCTTCATCACCATGGAAGGGAGAGAGATCTTTGATGTTGAAGATGTCGCTCACGTTGTATTTGTCGCGCGGGAGGTCGATCTTGTAAGAATTGTCGTTGTCTCGTGCGAGCACCTTGAAGGGTCCATCTGCTCGAGGTCGAAGCTTAGACTTGCATTCTTGTGGAAAGCGCTCCTTGCAAAGGTGTAGCCACATGAGATCACCAATGTTGAAGACCATAGGTTGCTTGTTGACGTTGAGCTTGGTCGCAAGGCATTGTACTTGGCGCTCGATGGTGTTTCTTGTATCTTCATGCACCTTCTTGATATGGGTCGCTCTTGCACTTGCGTCCAAATTGATTCGCTCTTGGAGTGGTAGAGGTAGAATATCCAATGGTGACAAAGCGTTGTATCCGTAGACGACCTCGAAAGGGGACTTGCCGGTTGTTGAGTGTCTTGCTCGGTTGTAGGCGAACTCGGCGATGGGTAGACACTCCTCCCACTCCTTGATGTTCTTCTCGATGAGTACTCGAAGTAGAGCGGAGAGTGTGCGGTTTGTCACCTCCGTTTGGCCGTCGGTTTGAGGATGGTAAGCCGTGGAGAAGAGTAGCATGATTCTAAGCTTGGTGCATAGGGTCTTCCAAAAGTAGCTAAGGAACTTGACGTCGCGGTTCGAGACGATGGTTTTTGGCACACCATGGACACGCAAAATTTCCCAACAAAAGAGATTAGCAACATGTGAAGCATCGTCTATCTTGTGGCAAGGAACAAAATGTGCCATTTTTGAGAAACGGTCCACAACGACAAATATAGAATCTTTCCCATTTCGAGTTCTAGGCAAACCAAGGACAAAGTCCATGCTAATGTATTCCCAAGGTTGGTACGGAATAGGTAAAGGCATATAGACACCATGAGATTGAGCTTTGGACTTAGCTTTGCGACATGTAGAACACCGGTTGGTGAAACGATTGACATCCCGAAACATCTTAGGCCAAAAGTAGCTCTTCGAGAGCGTGGAGAACGTCTTGTCTTGTCCGAAGTGTCCCATTAAGCCTCCTCCATGAGATTCCTGCAAAAGCAACAAACGAAGCGAGGACTCGGGAATGCAAAGTTTGTTGGCTCTCATAAGGTAGCCATTTTTCATGTAATAGCGTTCCCAAGATGTATTCAAAAAACACTTAGCATAAGGAATGGCAAAAGTTGTATCATGCTCATATAAGTCTTTGATATGCTCGAAGCCAATGACATCTAACTCAAGTTGCGTGACGAGCATGCAAATGCGGGAAAGAGCATTCGCTACTATGTTTTCTTTCCCCTTGATGTACTTGATGACATAGGGAAAAGACTCAATAAATTCACTCCATTTAGCATGACGCTTGTTCAACTTAGTTTGTCCCTTAAGATACTTGAGAGTCTCATGATCGGTATGAATGATAAACTCATGGGGATGAAGGTAGTGTTCCCATTCATGCAAAACACGGACTAAAGCATATAGCTCTTTGTCATAGATGGGATAATTGAGTTGTGCTCCGGAAAGTTTCTCACTAAAGTTAGCTATGGGGCGCTTCTCTTGCGTTAACACACCTCCTATGCCATTACCACTAGCATCGCAATGAATTTCAAAAGGCTTGTCGAAGTTGGGTAAAGCAAGCACGGGAGCATGAGTAAGCAAATTCTTAAGCTCATTGAATGCAGTATCTTGGGATGGTCCCCAAATAAACGGCGCATTCTTCTTGCTCAAAGCATGCAACGGCGAAGCAATGGTGCTAAACTCCTTCAAAAAGCAACGATAGAAACCAGCAAGACCAAGAAAACTACGAACTTGATGCAAGTTGGTTGATTGCGGCGAAGTCTTAATAGCATTGATCTTGGACTCATCTACATGAACACCCTTAGAAGAGACCACAAAACCCAAGAAAATGAGCTTATCAACACCAAAAAGGCATTTATCCATATTAGCATAGAGACGCTCTTTCCTAAGAGTTTGCAAAATGGTGCGGACATGGGTGACATGCTCTTGGATAGATTTGCTAAACACAAGCATGTTATCGAAGTAAACCACAAGAAATATACCAATGTAAAGGCGAAATACATGATTCATAAGGCGCATAAAAGTGCCCGGTGCTTCCGAGAGACCCATAGGCATGACTAACCACTCATACAAACCAAACTTGGTTTTGAAGGCGGTTTTCCATTCATCACCCTCTTGTATGCGGATTTGATAGTAACCACTTTTAAGATCAATTTTAGAAAATATAGTGGCCCCGCTAAGCTCATCAAGCATATCATCTAGGCGTGGAATGGGGTACCTATAGCGAACGGTGATAGCATTGATAGGTCTACAATCGGAGCACATGCGAAAGGTACCGTCACGCTTTGGCACAAGAATGACCGGTACGGCACAAGGGCTCAAACTTTCACGCACATGTCCATGGTCTATGAGATGCTTTACTTGCCTTTGAATTTCTTTGGTTTCTTTGGGGTTGACGCGGTAGGGAGCTTTGTTTGGAAGTGGCGCTCCGGGGAGGAGGTTGATGCGGTGCTCAATGCCTCGAAGTGGAGGTAGTCCCAGAGGTAGCTCATCGGGGAAAACATCTTGAAATTCCTGCAAAAGAGAAGACAACACTAGAGGAAGAGTGTGAGAAGTGTTAGTTTGTGGTGCATTGTCCTTGCACACGAGGACGTAGTGTAGGACAATAGATGGGTTCTCACACACTTCTCTGATCTCACGTTTGGTGGCAAATAGAACTAGGTTCTTGTTTTCGCTCATCGTGGAGGCACTTGAATTTGGCTTGTGGCGCTCACTCTCTTTTTGGTGGCTCGCTCTCTCACTATGATCTCCACGATGGGTGGTATGCTTGTCGGCGATCATTTGACTTGGCGACATTGGACGGAGGACGTACTCCTTGCCCTTCATCTTGAAGATGTAGTGGTTCGTTCGGCCATTGTGGACGACTCCTCTATCGAATTGCCATGGCCGTCCAAGGAGAAGATGGCAAACGGTCATTGGGATGACATCGCATTCCAAGGTGTCTTCGTAGGCACCGATTTTGAAGGAGAGTTGTACTCGGTGCTCGACTTGGATAGTGCCGGAGTCACTAAGCGATTGCACTTTGTATGGATGTGGATGCTTCGTCTTGGGCAAATGGAGCTTGGAGCAAAGTTCTTCACTTGCAAGATTGTGACAACTCCCTCCATCGATGATGACCTTGACAGATCGTCCATTGATGCCGGCCTTGGTGTGGAATATGGTGCATCTTTGGTCTTCATCTTGGTGATGTTGGAGAGTCAAGACTTTGGAGACAACAAGTGCGGGGCTTGAGTCTTCATCACAAAAGACTTGTTCTTCTTCATTGTTCACTTGGCGGTGCATGGCGACTTGCTCAAGGGCTTCCATTTCTCCTTCGCTCATGGAATCATAAGTGCCATCGTCATTGAAGATCATGGTGCGCTTGTTGGTGCACTCATAGGACTTGTGGCCCCAGCCTCCGCAAGTGAAACACTTGAGGGAGCTCATCTTGACGACTCATCGGTAGGGGTTGATGATGACGAAGCTCTCGGCTTGAAGTTGCTTGTAGTAGGCGAAGCTTTCTTGGAAGTCGACTTGTCGATGTTGGAAGTAGACGGTCTTGTAGTCGGTGTTGGAGTCGTTGAAGCTTGGTTATTGGAGAAGCCGTAGGACTTGGATGAGAACTTGGCATACTTGAAATCATCTTGCACTTGGCGTTCCGCTTTGGTAGCTTGGTGCACGAGCTCGATGAGATTTTAGTATGGTCGGAAGTCAGCGATCTTCTTGATAGGATGATTGAGTCCATTCAAGAAACGTGCCATAGTTTGCTCATCATCTTCCGTCACATTGGCTCTTATCATTGCAATCTCCATCTCTTTGTAGTATTCTTCAACGCTCTTGGTTCCTTTCTTGAGTTGTAGGAGTTTCTTGAAGAGGTCGCGGTTGTAGTAGGTAGGCACAAAGCGTGCTCTCATGACATCCTTCATTTGTGCCCAAGTAGTGATGGGTGGATCACCTCTTGCCTCGCGGCGCTCAATGACTTGTTCCCACCAAATGAGGACGTAGTCTTGGAACTCAAGGGATGCCATCGCAATCTTCTTCTCTTCTTCATAATTGTGCAAACGGAAGATCTTGTCAACTTTCAATGCCCATGAAAGGTATTCTTCGGGATCGTTGCTTCCGTTGAACTTGGGCATGGTGAACTTGAGCTTGCCGTAGCGTTGCTCTTCCTTGTGTTGGGGTCAGGGATGATGACGCCCATGTTGAAGATGATTTTCCAACTCGTGGTGCTCTTGACGCGGAGGGTAGTCAACCTCGTGTTGCTCTTGTCGCGGAGGATTCCCATTGTTTTCATGCTCTTGATGAACTTGATGGTCTTGGCGAGCTTGTGGAGGAACGCGTCGAGCTCGAGGGGGCACTAGATGATGCATGCGAGCTTGAAATCGTCGCTCATGAATTTCTTCGCGAGTGCTTCCTCTTCTTCACGGGCTTGTCGGCCTCGGTCGGCAATGGCTCGACTCGCATCGCGTAGAGCTTATTGTGCCTCAAGTGCTTGAGCGTCATGGAGTTGTTGTGCTTGACATTGAGCCTCGGCATCGTGTGCATTTTGGTGGAGACGCGCGCATTCTTCCTCTTCATGTTGGCGTTGTTATTGTCGTTCGCGAGCCAGCACAAAGGCTTCTTCTGCTTGACGTCGTCGGGGCTCTTGAGAGTCAGTATCCCGAAGCGGATTGAGGTTTGCTTGACGGTCGGTGCGCACGGCTCGACGAAGAGTATTCGATGTCGGTGTACTTGAGTCGGCATGGCGACTTGAACGACTCCTTCTTGAAGTGGAAGAAGAGCGGTTGAGCAACAAAGCAGGAATCTCGTCCATCCTTGCGTCATTCTTTTGCTTGTGATCATCGAGCTTGTGGTCGAAGTAGTCCCTTGTATGTTGCTCAGAAAGTCGCAAGTCGGCGGCAAGGTTGTCGATACGTTCACTCATAGCTTGTTGCTCTTGATGCAAAGCACGTTGTGCACCAAAGAGGTGACTCTTGGTGACGAAAGAGTTCATGTCATCATCTTGCTCCATCAAGAGTGGGTTTGTAGAAATACTTGGCCTATCCATCATTCCAAGACAGATGTGAGTGGTAGAAAGAGAGGAGCGAGTACCAAATGTACCTTGACCGAAGTTGAAAGTGGATCGAGGATCACTCCAACATAGGACAAGGAAATAGCACAATTGTTACGAGTTCTTGTCGGTTTCTCACACCTACACAAGTAAAAGCTTTTCGTTGAGCTTGGTTAGGATGGTGGCACAAAATTTGATGCAATTGTAAGTGAGCTTCAATAATGTTGGAAAAGATTCGCAAGATGCAATGTAACAAGTAGACCAAGCATATAAGGTACACGGAAACACACATGCAAAAAGATAAGTGGGGTTGTGCAACCAAGGGTGAGCCAAAATGTGGAATCCACAAAAATGCTCTTGTTGCACAACACTAGAGAGACGCTAGCACGATTGTACGATAGGCGGATACAAGAACTTCTGCACAACCTACTTAGCAAAAATGCAACGACTTCTATCCCAAATATTTTGAATACAAGGTGTTGCTATGGTTCTTGCTTAAAAGCTTGGTTGGCTCTTTGATGTTTGAGCTCTTTTCTCATGCAATGCTTGAGGAACCAAGATAGCAAGTGAGTATGCGATGACAACTTTATGACACAATAGATGATACCAATATAGGCAACAATGATGTATGTATGCTATGGGAATATGATCACTAATGTGCACAAGTCTCGTTGCCGGCAATACTCAATGGCTAGTCTCGATGGGTAAGCAACACAAAGGAGTAAGGCTATGATGGCTATCAATGTAGTGGCAAGAGTGATATGTCCAATACCAAGATGAGGTTACCGGTCTTGCTTCCGGTATGGTGTCAAAATGGTGGCACGAATACCAAGTCGTAGTCAAGGTGGTCGTTGTTGATGACGCGTCCGTGGCGAAGATGAGCGGCGGTGATGTTGATGTCGAACCGTACCTAGATAGCCGAAACACAAAAGGATACGGTACCGCAACTCAAATTCTCAAACCTCAAAGTGGCAATTGTGTCGGATAGCAAAACGGTCCAAAGATGGTGAGTTATGCGGAAGTGGTGGAGGTATGCGGAAGTATATATGGCATATGGTGAGCACTGGAACAAAAGCTGGTGGAATTTGGGTGGAGTTGTGGAAGTAGTGTGAACTTTCTGTCGAAGCCGGAAGTTCCGGGAAAGACGGAGGGTCCGGGGTCCGGAGGTTCCGGGGAAGGCCGGAAGGTCCGGGGGCCGGAATGTCCGGGCTGGACCGGAAGTTCCGGTGGTCGGGATTCTGCCAAGAACAGAGACTTGGAGAACGTGGATTTGGGCGGAAAAACTTGGGGAAAAGCCCAAATCCGAAGGGGAAAAAGAAGAAATTGGAGGACAAGAAGGGTGGTGAGGCTAGATCTACGAGCCACACACAAAATTCACGGATCAAAACCAACAAAATCTCAACACACAAAAAAATCACAAAAAAAATTTGGGGCTATATTTGGTGGAGATTTTCGGATTAGGACGAAAAATAACAAAATTAGGCTAGAACCACAACGGGGAGGCTCCGAAATCGTGATCAACCTTGCTCTAGATACCAAGATGATGTAGGGTAGAACCCTAATCGCCCGATCTTTCATGAAAGGAGCAGATCCCGCAAAGAACACGAGGAACACGAGGGGGGAACGAGGGAAACACAAGGGGAAACACAAGAGAATCACTCAACCAACAAGAACAAGTTACACATGCGCTATATCCTTGAATACATAGAACGATACATGAATCCACAGACAACTAAGGACGATACAAAAGGGTAGCCGGTTCTTCTCCATGAGGAGGTCTTGAATCCACGGGGGGATCTTCTCCGCGAGGAGATCTTGAATCCAAGTGGATCTTCTCCGAAGAGGGGCCACGGTCTCTCTCGTGGAGTAGATCCGGATGGATGAGCAAAGCTCTATCTCTACGTATTAGCGAAACCAACGCTAACCCTAGAAAGTTTTACGGGATAGAGTATATATAGTATAGGAGACGAAAGGGTACACGGGCATCGGCCCAAGTGGCTGCGCGCAGGGAGGGCCGGAAGTTCCGGGCTAGGCCGGATGTTCCGGGCGCCGGAGGTTCCGGGGAGGGTCCGGCCTAACCAGAGAGTTGGCGCGGAGGAGATTTGCTGGCATCCGGGGGCTGGAAGGCCTGGGCTGGCTAGAGGTTCCGGGCGCCGGAAGGTCCGGGACGGGGTCCGGGCTAACCCGAGAGTTGGCACGCCTGGGCTGGTCGAAGTCATCGGCGGCCGGAAGCTCCGGGTCGGCCGGAAGGTCCTGGGGCCAGAAGTTCCGGGCTCTGGCCGGAAGTTCCGGGCTGTCCAGAGTGTTGACGCCTATCTCTTCTTCTACAGTCCTCGGCTCCGTGTCTTGAGCGTTGTACCTGATGACACATAGTATCTCGGACTTAGGCAGTAGCCATGTCTCACATGAAGAGGGAGAAAACTCAAGTAGGAGCGATGTCACCTCGAATTGAATAGCACGTGCCCTAGCCCTTGTCATTGGTCCACTTGGAGCTTGGATAGTTGAGGTGGCGTCCAAGGGGATGGTCGTGGGATGCTCCGCATCATCTCCCCTCCCTTGGGGAAGATCCGTCCTCGGATCGAGTTCTTCATCACCATGGAAGGGAGAGAGATCTTTGATGTTGAAGATGTCGCTCATGTTGTATTTGTCGCGCGGGAGGTCGATCTTGTAAGCATTGTCGTTGTATCGTGCGAGCACCTTGAAGGGTCCATCTGCTCGAGGTCGAAGCTTAGACTTGCGTTCTTGTGGAAAGCGCTCCTTGCGAAGGTGTAGCCACACGAGATCACCAATGTTGAAGACCATAGGTTGCTTGTTGACGTTGAGCTTGGTCACAAGGCGTTGTACTTGGCGCTCGATGGTGTTTCTTGTATCTTCATGCACCTTCTTGATATGGGTCGCTCTTGCACTTGCATCCAAATTGATTCGCTCTTGGAGTGGTAGAGGTAGAATATCCAATGGTGACAAAGGGTTGAATCCGTAGACGACCTCGAAAGGGACTTGCCGGTTGTTGACTGTCTTGCTCAATTGTAGGCGAACTCGGCGATGGGTACACACTCCTCCCACTCCTTGATGTTCTTCTTGATGAGTACTCGAAGTAGAGCGGACAGTGTGCGGTTTTTCACCTCCGTTTGGCCGTCGGTTTGAGGATGGTAAGCCGTGGAGAACAGTAGCTTGATTCCGAGCTTGGCGCATAGGGTCTTCCCAAAGTAGCTAAGGAACTTGACGTCGCGGTCCGAGACGATGGTTTTTGGCACACCATGGAGACGCAAAATTTCCCTACAAAAGAGATTAGCAACATGTGAAGCATCGTCTATCTTGTGGCAAGGAACAAAATATGCCATTTTTGAGAAACGGTCCACAATGACAAGTACAGAATCTTTCCCATTTCGAGTTCTCGGCAAACCAAGGACAAAGTCGATGCTAATGTCTTCCCAAGGTTGGTACGGAATAGGTAAAGGCATATAGAGACCATGAGATTGAGCTTTGGACTTAGCTTTGCGACATGTAGAACACCGGTTGGTGAAACGATTGACATCCCGAAACATCTTAGGCCAAAAGTAGCTCTTCGAGAGCGTGGAGAACGTCTTGTCTTGTCCGAAGTGTCCCATTAAGCCTCCTCCATGAGATTCCTGCAAAAGCAACAAACAAAGCGAGGACTCGGGAATGCAAAGTTTGTTAGCTCTCATAAGGTAGCCATTTTTCATGTAATAGCGTTCCCAAGACGTATTCAAAAAACACTTAGCATAAGGAATGGCAAAAGTTGTATCATGCTCATATAAGTCTTTGATATGCTCGAAGCGAATGACATCTAACTCAAGTTGCGTGACGAGCATGCAAATGCGGGAAAGAGCATTCGCTACTATGTTTTCTTTACCCTTGATGTACTTGATGACATAGGGAAAAGACTCAATAAATTCACTCCATTTAGCATGACGCTTGTTCAACTTAGTTTGTCCCTTAAGATACTTGAGAGTCTCATGATCGGTATGAATGATAAACTCATGGGGATGAAGGTAGTGTTCCCATTCATGCAAAACGCGGACTAAAGCATATAGCTCTTTGTCATAGATGGGATAATTGAGTTGCGCTCCGGAAAGTTTCTCACTAAAGTAAGCTATGGGGCGCTTCTCTTGCATTAACACACCTCCTATGCCATTACCACTAGCATCGCAATGAATTTCAAAAGGCTTGTCGAAGTTGGGTAAAGCAAGCACGGGAGCATGAGTAAGCAAATTCTTAAGCTCATTGAATGCGGTATCTTGGGATGGTCCCCAAATAAACGACACATTCTTCTTGCTCAAAGCATGCAAAGGCGAAGCAATGGTGCTGAAATCCTTCACAAAGCGACGATAGAAACCCGCAAGACCAAGAAAACTACGAACTTGATGCAAGTTGGTTGGTTGCGGCCAAGTCTTAATAGCATTGATCTTGGACTCATCTACATGAACACCCTTAGAAGAGACCACAAAACCCAAGAAAACGAGCTTATCAACACCAAAAAGGCATTTCTCCATATTAGCATAGAGACACTCTTTCCTAAGAGTTTCCAAAATGGTGCGGACATGGGTGACATGCTCTTGGATAGATTTTCTAAACACAAGAATGTCATCAAAGTAAACCACAAGAAATATACCAATGTAAGGGCGAAAGACATGATTCATAAGGCGCATAAAAGTGCCCGGTGCTTCCGAGAGACCCATAGGCATGACTAACCACTCATACAAACCAAACTTGGTTTTGAAGGCGGTTTTCCGTTCATCACCCTCTTGTATGCGGATTTGATAGTAACCACTTTTAAGATCAATTTTAGAAAATATAGTGGCACCGCTAAGCTCATCAAGCATATCATCTAGGCGCGGAATGGGATACCTATAACGAACGGTGAAAGCATTGATAGGTCTACAATCGGAGCACATGCGAAAGGTACCGTCACGTTTTGGCACAAGAATGACCGGTACGGCACAAGGGCTCAAACTTTCACGCACATGTCCATGGTCTATGAGATGCTTTACTTGCCTTTGAATTTCTTTGGTTTCTTCGGGGTTGATGCGGTAGGGAGCTGTGTTTGGAAGTGGCGCTCCGGGGATGAGGTCGATGCGGTGCTCAATGCCTCGAAGTGGAGGTGGTCCTGGAGGTAGCTCATCGGGGAAAACATCTTGAAATTCCTGCAAAAGAGAAGACAACACTAGAGGAAGAGTGTGAGAAGTGTTAGTTTGTGGTGCATTGTCCTTGCACACGAGGACATAGTGTGGCACACTAGATGGGTTCTCACACACTTCTCTCATCTCACGTTTGGTGGAAAATAGAACTAGGTTCTTGTTTTCGCTCATCGTGGAGGCACTCGAATTTGGCTTGTGGCGCTCACTCTCTTTTTGGTGGCTCGCTCTCTCACTATGATCTCCACGATGGGTGGTATGCTTGTCGGAGATCACTTGACTTGGCGACATTGGACGGAGGACGTACTCCTTGCCCTTCATCTTGAAGATGTAGTGGTTCGTTCGGTCGTTGTGGACGACTCCTCTATCGAATTGCCATGGCCGTCCGAGGATAAGATGGCAAAGTCATTGGGATGACGTCGCATTCCAAGGTGTCTTCGTAGGCGCCGATTTTGAAGGAGACTTGTACTCGGTGCTCGACTTGGATAGTGCCAGAGTCACTAAGCCATTGCACTTTGTATGGATGTGGATGCTTCGTCTTGGGCAAACGGAGCTTGGAGCAAAGTTCTTCACTTGCAAGATTGTGACAACTCCCTCCATCGAAGATGACCTTGACGAATCGTCCATTGATGCCGGCCTTGGTGTGGAATATGGTGCATCTTTGGTCTTCATCTTGGTGATGTTGGAGAGTCAAGACTTTGGAGACAACAAGTGCGGGGCTTGAGTCTTCATCACAAAAGACTTGTTCTTCTTCATTGTTCACTTGGCGGTGCATGGCGACTTGCTCAAGGGCTTCCATTTCTCCTCCGCTCATGGAATCATAAGTGCCATCGTCGTTGAAGATCATGGTGCGCTTGTTGGTGCACTCATAGGACTTGTGGCCTCGTCCTCCGGAAGTGAAACACTTGAGGGAGCTCGTCTTGACGGTCTCATCGGTAGGGGTTGATGATGATGAAGCTCTCGGCTTGAAGTTGCTTGTAGTAGGCATAGCTTTCTTGGAAGTCGACTTGTCGATGTTGGATGTAGACGGTCTTGTAGTCGGTGTTGGAGTCATTGAAGCTTTGTTATTGGAGAAGCCGTAGGACTTGGATGAGAACTTGGCATACTTGAAATCATCTTGCACTTGGCGTTCCGCTTTGGTAGCTTGGTGTACGAGCTCGATGAGATTTGAGTATGGTAGGAAGTCGGTGATCTTCTCGATAGGATGATTGAGTCCATTCAAGAAACGTGCCATAGTTTTGTCATCATCTTCCATCAAATTGGCGCTTATCATTGCAATCTCCATCTCTTTGTAGTATTCTTCAACGCTCTTGGTTCCTTGCTTGAGTTGTTGGAGTTTCTTGAAGAGGTCGCGGTTGTAGTAGTTAGGCACGAAGCGTGCTCTCATGACATCCTTCATTTGTGCCCAAGTAGTGATGGGTGGATCACCTCTTTCCTCGCGGCGCTCAATGACTTGTTCCCACCAAATGAGGACGTAGTCTTGGAACTCAAGGGATGCCATCGCGATCTTCTTCTCTTCTTCATAATTGTGCAAATGAAAGATCTTGTCAACTTTCAATGCCCATGAAAGGTATTCTTCGGGATCGTTGCTTCCGTTGAACTTGGGCATGGTGAACTTGAGCTTGCCGTAGCGTTGCTCTTCCTTGTGTTGGGGTCAGGGATGATGACGCCCATGTTGAAGATGATTGTCCAACTCGTGGTGCTCTTGATGCGTAGGGTAGTCAACCTCGTGTTGCTCTTGTCGCGGAGGATTCCCTTTGTTTTCATGCTCTTGATGAACTTGATGGTCTTGGCGAGCTTTTGGAGGAACGCGTCGAGCTCGAGGGGGCACTAGATGATGCATGCGAGCTTGAAATCGTCGCTCGTGAATTTCTTCGCGATATGCTTCCTCTTCTTCACGGGCTTGTCGGCCTTGGTCGGCAACGGCTCGAATCGCATCGCGTAGAGCTTGTTGCGCCTCAAGTTCTTGAGCATCACGGAGTTGTTGTGCTTGACGTTGAGCCTCGGCATCGTGTGCATTTTGGTGTAGATGCGCGCGTTCTTCCTCTTCATGTTGGCGTTGTTGTCGTTGCCAGCGCAAAGGCTTCTTGTTCTTGACGTCGTCGACGCTCTTGAGAGTCGGTATCCCGAAGCGGATTGAGGTTTGCTTGACGGTCGGTGCGCGTGGCTCGACGAAGAGTGTTCGATGTCGGTGTACTTGAGTCGGAATGGCGACTTGAAGGACTCCTTCTTGAAGTGGAAGAAGAGTGATTGAGCAACAAAGCGCGATTCTCGTCCATCCTTGTGTCATTCTCTTGCTTGTGATTGTCGAGCTTGTGGTCGAAGTAGTCCCTTGTACGTTTCTCGGAAAGTCGCAAGTCGGCGGCAAGGTTGTCGATGCGTTCACTCATAGCTTGTTGCTCTTGATGCAAAGCACGTTGTGCACCAAAGAGGTGACTCTTGGTAGAAGTACTTGGCCTATCCATAATTCAAAGACAAATGTGAGTGGTAGAAAGAGAGGAACGAGTACCAAATGTACCTTGACCGAAGTTGAAAGTGGATCGAGGATCACTCCAATGTAGGACAAGGAAATAGCACAATTGGTATGAGTTCTTGTCGGTTTCTCACACCTACACAAGTAAAAGCTTTTGGTGGAGCTTGGTTAGGATGGTGGCACGAAATTTGATGCAATTGTAAGTGAGATTCAATAATGTTGGAAAAGATTCACAAGATGCAATGTAACAAGTAGACCAAGCATATAAGGTACACGGAAACACACATGCAAAAAGATAAGTGGGGTTGTGCAACCAAGGGTGAGCCAAAATGTGGAATCCACAAAAATGCTCTTGTTGCACAACACTAGAGAGGCGCTAGCATGATTGCACGATAGGCGGATACAAGAACTTGTGCACAACCTACTTAGCAAAAATGCAACGACTTATATCCCAAATATTTTGAATGCAAGGTGTTGCTATGGTTCTTGCTTAAAAGCTCATTGCTTATCTTTCCTCATTGCTTAAAAGCTTGGTTGGCTCTTTGATGTTTGAGCTCTTTTCTCATGCAATGCTTGACGAACCAAGATAGCAAGTGAGTATGCGATGACAACTTTGTGACACAAGAGATGATACCAATATAGGCAACAATGATGTATGTATGCTATGGGAAGTATGATCACTAATGTGCACAAGTCTCGTTGCCGGCAATACTCAATGGCTAGACTCAATGTGTATTGAACGCAAAGGAGTAAGGCTATGATGGCTATCATTGTAGTGGCAAGAGTGATATGTCCAATACCAAGATGAGGTTACTGGTCTTGCTTCCGGTATGGTGTCAAAATGGTGGCATGAATACCAAGTCGTAGTTGAGGTGGTCATTGTTGATGACGCGTCCGTGGCGAAGATGAGCGGCGGTGATGTTGATGTCGAACCGTACCTAGATAGCCGAAACACAAAAGGATACGGTACTGCACCTCAAATTCTCAAACCTCAAAGTGGCAATTGTGTCGGAGAGCAAAACAGTCCAAAGATGGTGAGTTATGCGGAAGTGGTGGAGGTAGGCAGAAGTATATATGGTATATGGTGATTACCGGAACAAAAGTTGGTGGAATTTGGGCGGAGTTGTGGAAGTAGTGCGAACTTTCTGCCGAAGCCGGAAGTTCCGGGCAAGACGGAGGGTCCGGGCTCCGGAGGTTCCGAGGAAGGCCGGAAGGTCCGGGGGCCGGAATGTTCGGGCTGGACCGGAAGTTCCGGTGGTCGGGATTCTGCCAAGAATAGAGACTTGGAGAACGTGGATTTGGGCAGAAAAACTTGGGGAAAAGCCCAAATCCAAAGGGGAAAAAGAAGAGATTGGTGGACAAGAAGAGTGGGGAGGCTAGATCTACGAGCCACACACAAAATTCACGGATCAAAACCAACAAAATCTCAACACACGAACAAATCACAAAAAAAATTGGGGCTATTTTTGGTGGGGATTTTCGGATTAGGATGAAAAACAACAAAATTAGGCTAGAAACACAATGGGGAGGCTCTGAAATCATGATCAACCTTGCTCTAGATACCAAGATGATGTAGGGTAGAACCCTAATCGCCCGATCTTTCACGAAAGGAGCAGATCCCGCGAAGAACACGAGGAACACGAGTGGGGAACGAGGGAAACACAAGGGGAAACACAAGAGAATCACTCAACCAACAAGAACAAGTTACACATGCGCTAGATCCTCGAATACATAGAACGATACACGAATCCACGGAAAACTAAGGACGATACAAAAGGGTAGCTGGTTCTTCTCCCTGAGGAGGTCTTGAATCCACGGGGGGATCTTCTCCGCGAGGAGGTGATGGGGACATTGATACCATTGTTACATCCACATCCCCTACTGTTACATATACTGGACCAATTACTAGAGCTCGCGCACGCCAATTAAATTACCAGGTACTTTCATTTCTTGGTAATGATTCTAATGTTCATGAGAATATGATGCTGCCTAAATTGGATACATTTGTTTTGCTTACAAATGAAGGGCCTAGCTTGGAGAAGGATGAACATTGGAGCAAGAATACGCATGGAGTTGATGGCATGCGCAAGGGGATCAAGAACAGAGTTACAAGTGATGATTTCAGGACTTTGAAGCCACCAGAAGGATTGCATGAAGCCTTGGACGAAATATACAAGATGCCACTTCATAATATTCGTCCATAGGCTATTCTAGGTGCTGCGTCACCTTATTATTAGGCCAGGCCCATGTAATTTCGAAATACTTAATTATAGGCTATTTTTAGAGTCCGTATGTGTGGGGAAACAAGAGTTAGGGTTGGTTTCAGACCCCACCCTCAAGGGCCACGAAATTCCCCCCCCCTCTTCCTCCATATATACATCCCTTAGGGTGTCATTTAGACTTTGGGTTTTGTTTAGATTAAAAGTTCGCCATAGCTGCAACTTCTCATACTTTGTTTGTGTCCAACGACCAGACCAAGACATCACAGAACCTCACCTTGATCAATAAAGCTTTCATCTTATATTCTCAATATCCAGATTGCAATCTCAGTTTCTTGCTTGTTCTTCGTTTGCTTGCAGGAAACAGACCCTCGTGGTCAGGTTGATCGTGCTCCGGCGTGGTCAATAACCCCTTGGAAGTTGGTTTAGCGATTGTTAAGGCGCGACGTCTCGCATGTCCGTAGTCGGATCGTCAAGGTCGACTCCCCCAGAAACGATAGCCACCATCTCATCGAAACATCGGGACACCTTTGCCTCTATCAGGAGGTCTTGAATGCAAGTGGATCTTCTCCGAAGAGGGGCCGCGGTCTCTCTCGTGGAGTAGATCCGGATGGATGAGCGAAGCTCTATCTCTACGTATGAGCTAAACCAACGCTAACCCTAGAAAGTTGTACGGGATAGAGTATATATAGTCTAGGTGACGAAAGGGTACATGGGCCTCGGCCCAAGTGGCTGCGCGCAGGCAGGGCCGGAACTTCCGGGCTAGGCCGGAAGTTCCGGGCGCCGGAGGTTCCAGGGAGGGTCCGAGTTGGCGCGGAGGAGATGTGCTGGCATCCGGGGGCCGGAAGGTCCGGGCCGGCCAGAGGTTCCGGGCGCCGGAAGGTCCGGGACGTGGTCCGGGCTAACCCAAGAGTTGGCACGCCTGGGCTGGTCGAAGTCATCGGCGGCCGGAAGCTCCGGTCGGCCGGAAGCTCCAGGGGCTAGAACTTCCGGGCTCTGGTTGGAAGTTCCGGGCTGTCCAGAGTGTTGACGCCTGTGTCTTCTTCTACAGTCCTCGGCTCCGAGTCTTGAGCGTTGTACCTGATGACACATAGTATCTCGGACTTAGGCAATAGCCATATCTCACTTGAAGAAGGAGAAAACTCAAGTAGGAGTGATGTCACCTCGGATTGAATAGCACGTGCCCTAGCCCTTGTCATTGGTCCACTTGGAGCTTGGATAGTTGAGGTGGCGTCCATGGGGATGGTCGTGGGATGCTCCGCATCAGACATCCTCCATATAAAACCATTCCGAAGGCCAGTCTTCGGACGTCTTCTTCGGAGTATCGGATAGGTATCCGGTTTCGGCGATGTGCCATATTTTGGCTCCGCCCACGGCGATGTGCGAGGGACGAGGCAAAATAACCTTTTCCAGAGCTCGAAATGAGCCTCGCAGCCCAGGAATAACTCACAGAGGGCAACATAGCCGGCGATGTGTAAAATGGAAGCAGGGGTGAAATTATGCAGTTGGAGGCCGTAAAACTCCAGGAGCCCGTGGAGGAACGGATGAATCGGAAATCCGAGTCCCCTCAATAAATAAGGGACAAGGCATACCCGCTCCCCCATAGAGGGGCTTGGGAAGCTCTCCGCTTGCTCCCCGCCATTGTAGGTGGCGAGCCTGGCTTGGACGGGCACCATATACGCCGGAGGGAGAAATCCCTTGGTCTGCAGTTCGACTAATCGACTGTGTGGGACTGAACACCTCTCCCAATCACCGGGCTTAGGGCTACGGGGCGGGAGGAGGTGCTGCGGAGGTCGGCCATGCTGGAGTGGATTTTTCCAAAGCACACTCCGATGGATTCTCGCTGGGGGAGGATGGTATGGATTGGATCTAAGAATCCCCATCCCTTTAATAGACAATTTATTTATCTGGCTAGGGGGGCAAATGTAAAAACGCCCTGGCGCCTCGCATTCATTCAACGCGTGGGAGATAGCCCTTATTGGGCGCAGAAGCCAAGAGGTTCAACATTTATGGGACCGGACACTGCTTAACAAACGTTCAAAATTTGGAGAAGAACCTGCCTTGCAATGCCGAAGACAACACTGCGTGCAGGACTCATCGTCATTGAAGCCTGGTTCGGGGGCTACTGAGGGAGTCCTGGATTAGGGGGTATCCGGACAGCCGGATTATATCCTTTGGCCGGACTGTTGGATTATGAAGATACAAGATTGAAGACTTCGTCCCATGTCCAGATGGGACTCTACTTGGCGTGGAAGGCAAGCTAGGCAATACGGATATGTATATCTCCTTGATGTAGGGTGGAACCCTAGATGTCCGATCTTTCACGAAAGGAGCGGATCCCTACAAAGAACGTGATGAACACGAGGGGAAACACGAGGAGAACACGAGAGAACTCACTCAACCAACAAGAATAGATCACACCTGTGCTAGATCGATGAACACAAAGGTAAGATACAAGATCCAAAGTCAACAACGGACGATACAAGAGGTAACTGGTTCTTCTCCGTGAGGAGGTCTTGAATCCACAAAGGGATCTTCCCGTGAGGGGTCTTGAATCCAAGGTGATCTTCTCCGTAGAGGGGCCACGGTCTCTCTCGTGGAGTAGATCCGTAATGGATGAGCAAAGCTCTATCTCACATATGAGCTAATCCTTTGCTAACCCTAAAACATAGGTGGAGGGGAGTATATATATTCTAAGGGGTGAAGGGGTACATGGGCCATGGCCCAGATGCGCTGCACGCAGGCAGGGGGGCGGATGTCCGGGCCTTCCGGAGACGCCGGATGTCCGGGCGCTGGGGCCGGATGTCCGGGCTGGCGGGGTCCAACCTTGTTGCTCTCTGGAATGGCGGGGTCCGCATTTCCGGGAAGGAGGCCGGATGTCCGGGGGCTCGGGACACGCCGGATGTCCGGGCTGGTCGCCGGATGTCCGGGGGCTCGGGAACGGCCGGATGTCCGGGCTGGCGAGGCTGGATGTCCGGGGCCTGGGAGCTTTTCTCCGTCTTCTTCCGTCATCGCTTCCATGCTTCCCTCGCGGATGGTGTAGTTGTTCCTTAGCGCTTGCACTCCTCCTCAACATCCGTGAAGCTCCGACAATACCTATGCATGCACACGGGAGAAGTGTCAAGTAGTATACCATCCTCGAAGGGGTCAAGTGAGCACGTGTAAAGGAGATGATTCACCTTTGCGTATGTGAAGTAGATGTCGCATGTGTTACTTGCCAAACGAACTCTTGACATGGTGATGTCCATAGGATGCTCCCCATCATCTCCCCTCCCTTGGGAAAGATCCGACCTCGGATCGAGAACCAAATCACCATGGGAAAGAGATGGCTTCGCCGTGAAGAAGTGGACGTTCACCAAGTACTTGTCATCTTGAAGCTCGAAATGGGCACTCTCGAATGTCGCACCGTCTTGTGATTCCTTCAAAAGGACTAAGGACAACAAACACTTGGAAAAACAAATGTGGTTAGCGTTAGTGCAAAACCAAGCATTCAAGAGGTTATTCACCAAACAAGTGTCGTCGTCATGCAAAGCATATGGTGTGACGAAGGATTGTGACATGGCATGTAAGTGTATCAATCGAGCACAAGCAAAGATATCATGGGGACAAGCATGTAAATGGGAGGTAGAGATGCAAATATGTGTGTCAAGAGAATAAGCATCTACCTCAAGTTCATAGCAAGCATTCACAAATTGCTCAATGAAAGGTCTATGGTAGGCATATGAATCATTCACAAGACCAAATAAAATGAAGTGTCTAAACACATGGGTCAAGTGCAAGACAATCCAAGCATAATGTGCATAGGGTGTAGTGAACATAGTGTGGCACTCAACACAAAGCAAGATCATAGTATCATCATAGGAATGGGGCACAAAGCAATCATGGCAATAACAAACAATATCTCCACCACGCTTGCAAATACACATACAAGTATGAGAATCAATCATCATGTGTAAAGCAAAGCATGGGTCACAAATGCATGGCAAAAGCATAGGAATAAGCATATCATGCAAAGTGAACATGGCAAGATGGGCATATGATATGTATTGGACAATAACCCATAACCATGTGAGAGACAAGTAGAAAAGATGCGCGTAGTCGTTGCGCGAAGAGAACGGTGGTAAGGATAGTCCACGGGATCCCAAATCGTCGTTGCTCTCAAGAGCTCGTTTCGTCAACTCGTGGGATTGAGAGGTTGACGAGTATACGTGAGTACCTACACAAAACAAAGACAAAGGGAAAATTGTGTGTGCGTTGTAGATGTACACATCATCCATCATGATGCATACGTGCTTGTGTTGGTTAGCACAAAATATCCAATGCTCAAATAAATGAGATGCGTGATATAGAAACATGTCATCCATCATGAGAGGTTTGTTATTATGTATAGCATAATGGAGACTCAAATTGTGTAATGCATCACAAGAAATATGTAGAGCATTGTTATTCATGGAATGCATATGGTGCAAGCAATTATGAGAATCATGCAATGTATGGAATGCATCAAAATCTCCTAATATGTATGAGGAAACTATGGGGGTCTCCTCATGAGCATTAATGGAAACATCACACGGAGAAGATTGACAACATCCCAAACAATGCATATTTGGAACAATGTGATCATGGCATGGCATAGTAGATGAATTGCGCAAATCATGTAAAGGAAGCATGGCAATGTCATCGCAAGAGAAACAAAAGCCAATGACCATCATCTCGTCATCTATGCCATAAGTGCAAATGGGATTTATTGTAACAGGGCATGCATAGTTACTGTGTTGAGATTGAAATGATGCAATATGGGATATCTCAGTCATAGCATATGACAAGGTTAATGGATTGTCAAACATGATGTGACCAAAAGAATTTTCACATGATATCCTATGGAGCATAACATCACAACTAGGCAACTCGACATGCTCGTCATCATATTCATCATAAATAGGTAAGTCATGACATGAAGAAGTCGCACTAGCATGAAGCATGGGTATAGGTGTGTCAACATCATGCAAGCAATCATTCGTAAAATAGTCCACTAGTGGGATAAGAGAAGCACCATCACCTATGTTACCTTGGGAGCATCGCTCATGTGTTGTAGGTGAGGTGTCGAAGACCAAGTCGTGGTCAACTTCATCTTGATGGAACCATGTGGGGGGTGCATCATCGTCCACCATGGCCATCGTCATCCCCATTGGAGGTATGGAATCGTCGAGGATAGGTGTGTCATCATGTAGGAGACCTGGCACCAAAGAAGAAAACACACTAGGAGTAGAGGTTAAGTCCTTAGATAGCAAAGTGGCCTCACATGCCGTGTCAACTACCTCACTCACTAAGTGTTGTGGCTCACTCACTCCCTCTCGGATGCTCTCACTCATATGGTTGGTGGAGTCACTCAAATGGCTCTCAACCTCACATAGGATGTGTGGCATGCTCTCAAGTGTGGGGCTAGTGGTGGTCACACTCATCCTCTCATAGGAAATGCTCTCAATGTCACGTATGGTGGAGTCACTCATGTCAGTCATGTGGTGGTGGCTCTCCTCGCATGGCAATCGGGGCATCTCGTCACATGTCGTTGTCAGAGAGATGTTGGTGCAAATGTCTCCATGCTCAATCATGTTGTGGTCGTAATCGTGGATGAAGGCCGAAGATGGCACATCATCACTCTCGCCTCCTAAGATGGAAGCATCATCCTTGCTCGCCACCTTGTCGCTCGCCTCCAAAGCTTGGTCCTGGAAGGTCTCCGTAGTCGTACTCGTCGCCGCACCATCTTGAAAAAGAGTCAAAGTAGACTCGGCATCATCAATGCCACAAAGAGGGATGGCGGTGAAGTCGAACTTGGGAGCATCGCCTTGGAGCTCGTCGGGCTTGGACATCTTGGTGGTACTATCCTCATGCTCGTTCTTATGGAGCTTGGTCGTCGCGAAGTGAGCTTGGGGTGGAGAAGCTTTGGCCTTCATGAGCTCTTGTTCCACCTTGAGAGCACCAATGTAGTTGTCGTCGAGGGACTTGTAGTTCTTTAGGAAGATTGTCTTGGAGATGTCGTTGTGTAATCCCATCATGAAGTGGAACTTCATCGAAATGGGGTCGTCCACGCCGGCTCGTCGCAAGGCTTTCTTCATCTCCTTGAAGTACTCGTCGATGGACTTGGATCCTTGGATGATGTTCTCCAATTGGCGTTGAAGTTGTTCCGTGTAGGTTGGGGGCACAAACTCTCGCCGCAAAGCTCTCTTCGTCTTGGGCCAACTCATGTCGTAGGTCTCCGAAGGTGCGTGAAGCCACCATGTGGACGCGTAGTCGTGGAAGTTCCTTGTGGTGCACTTCACTTGATCTTCGGGAGGAACTTGATGTAGCTTGAGGTAGTCGTCCATCAAACGTTCGCACTCGAGATACTCCTCGGGTTCTAGAGTCCCATAGAAAGGAATCTCCTGGTCGGTGTCGAGGTCGTAGTAGCTCGTGGAAGTCGCGGACTTGAGCTTGGGGAGCTTCTCTTGAGCGTAGTCTTGGGGTGCTTGTTGGCGAAGATGCCATATATCCGAAGGCGAAGATGCCTTGAAGTCGCTTGGCGAAGATGCCAAGGGAGATGGTGAAGTCGTTGAGCGGTTGTTGGTGTTGAGCTCTTGACCTTCACGTTCATGGTGGTGATGGTGTCGATGCTGATGTGACCTTGCCGAAGATGGTAGCTCGGAGGCTTGTGCTCCTGAGCGTCTTCTCGAAGATGAGGAAGACCGCTTGTAGGACTTGATGAGGGCTTTGATCTCCTCCATTTGAGCTTGCATCTTGGCGTTGTTGGAGTTGTGCGTGGCATCGAACTTGTCGTTGTTGTTGTAGACCGAAGATGAAATTCCTTGCCTATCCATCACTCCAAGAGAAAAATGTGAGTGGTAGAAAGAGAAGAACGAATACCAAATGTACCTTGACCGAAGTTGAAAGTGGATCAATGATCACTCCAATGTGGACAAGGAAATAGCACAATTGGTACCAATTCTTGTCGGTTTCTCACACCTACACAAGTAAGGCTTATGGTGGAGCTCGGTGAGGATAGTGGCACAAAAATTTAATGCAAAATGTTAGCAAGAGTCAATAATGTTGAAAGATATTCACAAATTCGCAAGTGAAACAAGTAGACCAAAAGCAATATGTGGCACACGGAAACAAACACACGGATAGATAAATGGGGTCGTGCAACCAAGGATGAGCACAAAATGTGGAATCCACGGAAAACGCTCGTGTTGCACAACTCAAGAGAGACGCTAGCATGATTGCTCTATAGGCGGATACGACACTTGTGCACAACCTATAAGATGCAAAATGGATAACTTTCTATCCCAAGTATGCTATGTGTATGATGTTCTGGTGGTATGATCATGATACAGAGATGATATAGAGGTTACCGTCCTTGGTGATGATGAGTGGCGGTGATCTTGATGGAGATACCAAGATGATGGAGACTCGTCCCTAAGTAGCCGAAACACCTTAGGAAACGGAAAAACCGTGAACTCAAAATCTCAAACATCAAATGTCAAAATGGTGGAAGCAGGAGCTCAATGGAATTGCGGAATGGCAATGATGTGTTGTGGAGTACGCAATTGCGGAGAAGGAGGGTAAGTTGGTGTACTATACACGGTGTCGGAGTTGGAAGCACGGTCCCTAAGTAGCCGAAACACCTTAGGAGACACAACTCACAACACAACAAAATTGGGTTAAGTTGGGGTGGTGGAAGTTTATGGTGGGCAAGCCTATGTGGGAGTTATGGTGGTGGTTCATGAAGAAGCAAACCGTCCCTAAGTAGCCTAGACACCTTAGGAGACTCAAATCACTCCTCAAGCAACCACTAATGCAATGGGGCATAAAATTGGTTAGGTTGCGGAAGTCGGTGGTGATTATGCGGAGGTTGTGGTGGAAGCCCTAGGCAAAGATGCCAAAGTTCCAAAAATTTGATGGAGTCAAATGGTAGTGTTAGTATTTTATTGGAAGGGGGATGTCAATAGCTTTTCAATGAGCTAAAGAACGCGAAAATCGGACTCCAGATGAATTAGTTATGCACAAAACGGTGAAATGGGAAAAGCTGAAATCCCAGGGGTCGGACATCCGGGGCTCGGGCCGGATATCCGGGACCTGATGTCCAGAACCGCGCGCAAAATGCGCTCTAGGAGCCCGATGTCCGGGCTAATGGCCGGATTTCCGGGGCGGCCGGATGTCCGGGGCTCGGGCCGGATGTCCGGGCTCCAAATCCGAGGATGAACTCGAGGAGCTCGATTTGGGGGCGGAAATTGATGATTTCAAGGTCAAAATTGGAGAGATTTCGTGGATGGAAAGTGGGAAAACTTGGGGAAATGCTAGATCCACTTGAAACCAAGCAAATCCATGGATCAAAATCAACAAAACATCATCAAACCAACAAATCACAAAAAAATTGGGGGCTATATTTGGTCGGGATTTTCGAAATTGGGGAAGAACACAACAAAATTAGGCTAGAAAACACAACGGGGAGGCTCCAAAATCGTGATCAATCTAAGCTCTGATACCAAGATGATGTAGGGTGGAACCCTAGATGGCCGATCTTTCACGAAAGGAGCGGATCCCTACGAAGAACGTGATGAACACGAGAGGAAACACGAGGGAAACACGAGGAGAACATGAGAGAACTCACTCAACCAACAAGAATAGATCACACATGCACTAGATCGATGAACACAAAGGTAAGATACAAGATCCAAAGTCAACAACGGACGATACAAGAGGTAACCGGTTCTTCTCCGTGAGGAGGTCTTGAATCCACAAAGGGATCTTCCCATGAGGGGTTTTGAATCCAAGGTGATCTTCTCCGTAGAGTGGCCGCGGTCTCTCTCGTGGAGTAGATCCGTAATGGATGAGTAAAGCTCTATCTCACATATGAGCTAATCCTTTGCTAACCCTAAAACATAGGTGGAGGGGGAGTATATATAGTCTAAGGGGTGAAGGGGTACATGGGCCACGGCCCAGATGCGCTGCACGCAGGTAGGGGGGCCGGATATCCGGCCATCGGGCCAGATGTCCGGGCCTTCCGGAGACGCCGGATGTCCGGGCACTTGGGCCGGATGTCCGGGCTGGCGGGGTCCAACCTTGTTGCTCTCTGGAATGGCGGGGTCCGGATTTCCAGGAAGGAGGCCGGATGTCCGGGGGCTCGGGACACGCCGGATGTCTGGGGTGGTCACCGGATGTCCGGGGGCTCAGGAACGGCCGGATGTCCGGGCTGGCGAGGCCGGATGTCCAGGGCCTGGTAACTTTTCTCCGTCTTCTTCCGTCGTCGCTTCCATGCTTCCCTCGCGGATGGTGTAGTTGTTCCTTGGCGCTTGCACTCCTCCTCAACATCCGTGAAGCTCCGACAATACCTATGCAAGCGCACGGGAGAAGTGTCAAGTAGTATACCATCCTCGAAGGGGTCAAGTGAGCACGTGTAAAGGAGATGATTCACCTTTGCGTATGTGAAGTAGATGTCACACGTATCACTTGCCGAACGAACTCTTGACATGGTGATGTCCATAGGATGCTCCGCATCACTCCTCCTTTGTAACCGACCTTGTGTAACCCTAGCCCCCTCCGGTGTCTATATAAACCAGAGGGTTTAGGTCCGTAGGACAACAGACAATCATACCATAGGCTAGCTTCTAGGGTTTAGCCTCTCCGATCTCGTGGTAGATCAACTCTTGTACTACTCATAATATCAAGAATAATTATGCAGGACGTAGGGTTTTACCTCCATCAAGAGGGCCCGAACCTGGGTAAAACATCGTGTCCCTTGCCTCCTGTTACCATCCTCCTTAGACGCACAGTTCGGGACCCCCTACCCAAGATCCGCCGGTTTTGACACCGACAATGATGATCCTTGGCAAGATTCTTGCCTAGGAAATCCACGAGACCCCCGACAAGATCCTTGCCGGGGACGACCGCGGTGCCACGGCAAGACCCTTGCCGGGCCCCTGGCAAGACCCTTGCCGAGGACATCTGCGGGGCCGCAGCCAGGCCCACGTTTGCAAAGACTCCACCGCCGCTCCCATGCAGTAGCTAGCTCAACCAGCTGGGTAGGCATCTGCGTGGCAGCGTGCGACCTCCACACCGACTCAGCAAGCACCTGCGTGGTGCCATGCAGATCTTCGTGAAGGCTCCCCAACCATGTCAGCCCAGCAGCCAGCCAACTTGGCGCTACAACACCTCGTCAGCTCGGACGCGCGTCGGAGCCAGGCGAGGCAGCGATAAGTAGGACGAGCTTCCTTGCCGTCCCCGATAAATCAAGAGGGGCACATCGGCAGCGCATTAAATGTGTTTGTCCGACGGTGCCAGAGGATAGACTCAGCCACTATACACCTTAACACCTCCTGTGTGCCACTGTGGCAACCCCTTTTGTCTATAAAAGGAGGCCCGAGGCGTACTAGAGGGGGATTCAGATCTTTGGAACTATACACACAAAGTAGCTAGTTCAAGAACTAAAGAACACTCAAATATACATCAAAGTAGGACTAGGGTATTACGCGTCTCCGTGGCCCGAACCTAGGTAAACGATCCTTGTGCTGACCGCCAGACCCGCTCTTTGCACAACCCTACGCCCACCAACCGTAGAAGGGATCCCAGTGATTCTATAGGTGTCGTTTCCACCATCATCTTTGGCATGCCAGGTAGGGGGCGCAGTTGTGAAAATCCGGTCTAGCAATTAGTTTTGCAGTTCTACATCGCCATGGCTCCCAAGAAGAAGACAATCACAGTGATCGGTTTGTCGGGGGCCGAACGGCCCGTACCAGTGCGGGCGAGTGGTGGGGCGGTCACGGACGGAAGCCGAGGCATGGCCCATCAACACTCGCATCGCTTTGGCAGCCAAAGCCTAGCGAGCGGCATCGTTCGTGCGCGAGACGACGGGCCGCACGCCACCAAATCCAAAGATGGGGTCGGGCCCCCCGCAGGCGTCGTGGGGCCCTCCAGGGGCGATGTCATGCCACCCACGGGCGGCGTGGAGACATCCGAGGCGCCTACACTGGCGCCCATGACGCACTCTTCCCAGGTTGTGCGCGACGAGCAGTGTCACCACGCTGGTGACCCTGGGCGCCGCCGTGTGAAGAGTCATGTGCGTCATTCGCGGGACGTAGAAGGCCAGCATGCCCACCGAGGCGCCGGCGAAAACGGCGCACAGCCACCGGGCCGTGATAGAGCTCCTTCTAACGTGGTTAGGAGTCGGAGCGCGTCACGGTCCATGCAGCTTTCGCCGCCACCCACGCCAGCAGAAGCTTTGGCACGCACGCAGTTGCGCCTCGACTTTCCCCTGTTGCGGAAAAGCTCGACGAGTGGAGAGCCACCATCTGAAGCCTCGTCGGTGTTGCCAACAAATATGAGCCACCACTGGCGGGGCCCTCAGGCCGACGCTCCGTCGAGCCGCCACATGCCAGTGGTGGAATGATCGGAGGTGCTGCGGCCACAGTGCACTGTCCTCCTCCACGCCAGCCACCGCGGTTGTCAATCCGTCGTGACGACGCTTGTGATAACATTTCCATAGCATCGTCCAACCCACGGATTCACCGCGATAAGCGCCAAGTTCTTCGGGAGCGAGCCCATGAAGACGCTCGAACCACCATCGAGCACCTGTGCGACGCACGCCACCAGTCATATAGGCGGGCGGGGCCTACTATGGACCAACCAGCACCGAGAGGCTCTGGCGGCCTACACTACGAGGTGGGTTGCCCAGCCTTCGCCCATGAGATGCGGTGGTTCCAATGGCCCTCCCACCGCACTTTCAATCCCGACGTTGGTGAGAAGTACAAAGGCAAGACCCACCCGTCAGAGTTCCTCAGCATCTACACCATCGTGATACAACCTGCTGGTGCCCGCGATGACAAAGTGCTTGCCAATTACTTCCCGTTGGCACTTAAACCCAATGTTACGTCATGGTTGATACACTTGCCGGCGGATTCCATTTCTTCTTGGTCGGACTTGTGCCATGAGTTCATTGGCGCCTTCACTGAAGGCCACCAAGCTCATGGCTAGGCAAGCGATTTGCATATCATCCCCCAGAAGGAAGGTGAAACCATGCGCAAGTACATACAGAGGTTCAGCCGGATGCAGTACAGCATCCCAGACGTTCATCCCGCCGCCGTGATCAGTGCATTTCATCAGAATGTGCGCAACCGCAAGATGCGTGAAGAGCTGGCGATGAACAAGGTCAAAGCTGTGGTCAAACTTTACATTCTGGCCGATAGGTGCGCTCGAGCTGAAGAGGGGAGGAAGTACCCCGGCGAGGACGCCGGCGGAGGAAACCGACTCCACACACGAAGGCACAGCCACCCCGACGAATAAGGGCCGGCGCGGCAACAGGAAGCACAAGGGCAAGACCTTGCTTGCCATCGAGGGATCCGAGGACACCGGCGCTGCCAAGAAGGCCAAGGCAGACGACCCTGACAAGGAAATTGCCGGGTGCGCCGCTTTCCAGGACTTGGCGGCTGCCCACAAGACAGGAGGCTCTGACAAGAAATACTGCAAGATCCACCGCACCAAGGGCCACGACTTCCAGAACAGCCGGCAAGTCGAGCTGCTTGCTAAGAAGCAAAAAAACTGAGTATGAGAGCCGGGACAACGAGAAGTGATGCGGAGCATCCCAAGGTCATCCCCATGGACCTACCATCGTCTCATCAAGTGCCTAGTGGACCCATGACTCAATCATGTACAAGAGCTCTTGAAACCGAGGTGAAATTTCTCCTCTCGCAATTCCACTTCGATGCACATGAAGCATGGCTACTACCTCATATGGACACTTTGTGCATACTCAGGTACCATGGAGAGGCTAAGGAGCAAGGACAAGAGGAAGAGGAAGATGGACGAGAAGACGGAGAAGAAGGAGGGCTGAAGGAAAAGTCCCAGCCACCGGACGACCAGCCGGGACCGGACGTCCAGCGCCTGAAGCATCAGCCGAGCCCCAGCGAGCGGACATTCGGTCCAGACTGGACGACCGGTGCCCCTGCACCCGAAGCAAACAAGCGGACATCCGGTCCGGACCGGACGACCGGTGCACCTGCATCCGAACCAACATCAGCGGAAGTCCGACGTTTCCGGACGTCTGGCACCCCCATCATAGAGCAGAACCAGCGGACGTCCGGAGGACACCAGACGACCGGCCGCTCCTGAGACACCGGACGACCGGCCACCAGCGGACATCCGGTACCTGGCTGCATCCAGATTCGGGCCCGAGGCCCATGTACCCCTACTTTCACCCCCATTTGCACTTAGACTATATATAGACCTCCTATTCCTTCTAGCTAGGGTTAGCAAATGTTAGCTCATATTTGTGAAAGAGCTTTGCTCATCCACTTGGTTACCTTCTCCTCGGAGATTCGAGCCTCCACTGGAGAAGATCCCCCAAGCGGATACAAGACCTCCTTGCGGATGATAGAGGCAAAGGTGTCCCGATGTTTAGATGAGATGGTGGCTATCGATTCTGTGGGAGTCGACCTTGATGATCCGACTACGAACGTGCAAGACGTCGCGCCTTAGCAATCGCTAAACCAACTTCCGAGGGGTTATTGACCACGCCAGAGCACGATCAACCTGACCACGGGGGTATGTTTCCTGCAAGCAAACGAAGAACAAGCAAGAAACTGAGATTGCAATCTGGATATTGCGAATATGGGATGAAAGCTTTATTGATCAAGGTGGGGTTCTGTGACGTCTTGGTCTGGTCTTTGTACACAAACGAAGTACGAGAAGATGCAGCTATGACGAACTTTTAATCTAAACAAAACCCAAAGTCAAAACGACACCCTAAGGGTTGTATATATGGAGGAAGAGGGGTGGAATTTCGTGGCCCTTGAGGGTGGGGTCCGAAACCAACCCTAACTCTTGTTTCTGCACACATACGGACTCTAAAAATAGCCTATACTTAAGTATTTCGAAATTACATGGGCCTGGCCCAATAATAAGGTGATGCAGCACCAAGAATAGCCTATGGAGGAATATTGTGAAGTGGCATCTTGTATATTTCGTCCAAGGCTTCATGCACTCCTTATGGTGTCTTCAAAGTCCTGAAATCATCACTTGTAACTCCGTTCTTGATCCCCTTGCGCATGTCATCAACTCCATGCGTGTTCTTGCTCCAATGTTCATCCTTCTCCAAGCTAGGCCCTTCATTTGTAAGCAAAACAAATGTATCTAATTTAGGCAGCATCATATTCTCATGAACATTAGAATCATTACCAAGAAACGAAAGTACCTGGTAATTTAATTGGGGTGCACGAGCTCTAGTAATTGGTCCAGTATATGTAACAGTAGGGGATGTGGATGTAACAATGGTATTGATGTCCTCATCAGCGGAGAAGAACATCAAGACCCCCTCTTGGGCGGCCCCATCAAGACCTCCTCACGAAGAAGACCTGTTACCGTGTATCGTCCATAGTTGTCCGTGGATTCGTGTATCTCTACCTATGTACTTGAGGATCTAGCCCATGTGTGACTTATTCATGTCGGTTTAGTGTTTCCCCTCGTGTTTCTTGTTGTGGTTTCTCTCCGTTCTTCCCCGTGTTCTTCGTGATTTCCACGGGATCCGCTCCTTTCATGAAAGATCGGGCGATTGGGGTCTCTACCCTACATCATCTTGGTATCTAGAGCAAGGTTGATCACGATTTCGGAGTACCCCTCTTCATTTTCTAGCTTGATTTTGTTGTTTTTCGTCCTAATCCGAAAAATCCCACAAAAATAGCCACAAAAATTTTTCTTGTGATTTGTGAGTTTTGATGATGTTTTGTTGGTTTTGATCCATGAATTTGTTGTGTTGCAAGTGGATCTAGCCTTCCCCCACCATCTCCACCTCAAAATCCATCCAAAATCCATGCAATACTATCAACTTTAACCTCGACCCACCGGACGACCAGAACTTACCGGACGTCCGGCGCCGCAGGAACCACCGGACATCCGACCTTACCGGACGGCCGGAACCTATAATTCGAGCTGAAATTAGCGGATTTCTGAACCGACCGGACGTCCAGCGACCGGACTTCTGTCTTTTGCCGGACGACCGCTACTCTAAAAACTAATTTCGCTCAAATTTTGTTTAAGCTTCCACCACATCATCCGCTACACCACCACCGACTTCCGCAAACCTTTCCAATACCCCAACCCACACCACCATTTACCCGATACCTAATCCAACGCTTTTTGTCGCACTTGGTTTCGAGAATTTGAGTTGCGGTACCGTATCCTTTTGTGTTTCGGCTATCTAGCTACGGTACATCATCGACATCACCGCCACTCATTTTCGCCACGGACGCGTCATCAACAACGACCACCTCGACTACGACTTGGTATTCGTGCCACCATTTTGACACCATACCGGAAGCAAGACTGGTACCCTCATCTTGGTATTGGACATATCACTCTTGCCATTACATTGATAGCCATCATAGCCTTACTCCTTTGGGTTGCTTACCCATCGAGACTAGCCATTGAGTATTGCCGGCAACGAAACTTGTGCACATTAGTGATCATACTTCCCATATCATACATACATCATTGTTTCCCATATTGGTATCATCTCTTGTGTCACAAAGTTGTTATCGCATACTCACTTACTATCTTGGTTCGTCATGCATTGCATGAGAAAAGAGCTCAAACATCAAACAACCAAACAAGCTTTTAAGCAAAGAGGAAAGATAAGCAAAGAACTTTCAAGCAAGAACCATAGCATCATACAACATTAAGATTGTCATACTCGATCATCTTGGATTATATCATAGCAACACCTTGCATAGAATATATTTGGGATAGAAGTCGTTCCATTTTTGCTAAGTAGGTTGTGCACAAGTTCTTGTATCCGCCTATTGTGCAATCGTGCTAGCGTCCCTCTAGTGTTGTGCAACACGATCATTTTTTGTGGATTTCACATTTTGGCTCACCCTTGGTTGCACAACCCCACTTATCTTTTTGCGTGTGTGTTTCCGTGTACCGTATATGCTTGGTCTACTTGTTACATTGCATCTTGCCAAACTTCTCCAACATTATTGAATCTTGCTTACATTCACATCGAAAATTGTGCCACCTTCCTAACCAAGCTCCACCATAAGCTTTTACTTGTGTAGGTGTGAGAAACCGGCGAGAATTCGTACCAATTGGGCTATTTCCTTGTCCTACATTGGAGTGATCATCGATTCACTTTCAACTTCGGTCAAGGTACATTTGGTACTCGTTCTTCTCTTTCTACCACTCACATTTGTCTTGGAATGATGGATAGGCCAAGTACTTCTACCAACCCACTATTCATGGAGCAAGACGACGACATGAACTCCTTCGTCACCAAGAGTCACCTCTTTGGTGCACAACGTGCTTTGCTTCAAGAGCAACAAGCTATGAGTGAACGCATCGACAACCTTGCCGCCGACTTACGACTTTCCGAGAAACGTACAAAGGACTACTTCGACCACAAGCTCGATGATCACAAGCAAGAGAATGACGCAAGGATGGATGAGATTCGCGCTTTGTTGCTCAACCGCTCTTCTTCCACTTCAAGAAGGAGCCGTTCAAGTCGCCATTCTGACTTTACCCTCTCCGGCTCAAGTACACCGTCTTCAAACACTCTTCGACATGCCGCGCGCAACGAGCGTCAAGCAAACCTCAATCCACTTCGAGACACCGACTCGCAAGAACATCAACGATGTCAAACCGAAGAAGCCTTTGCACTAGCTCGAGAACGGCAACAACAACGCCAACAGGAAGAGGAAGAACGTGCGTGTCTCCAGCAACTTGCACAAGATGCCGAGACACAACGTCAAGAACAATAACTCCGTGATGCTCAAGCTCTTGAGGCGCAACAAGATCTACGCGATTCAAGTCGAGCCATTGCCGACCGAGGCCGACAAGCCCATAACCAAGAGGAAGCACTTCGCGAAGAAATTCAAGAATGACGATTTCAAGCTCGTGTGCATCGTCAATTTCCGCCTCGAGCTCGCGAAGCTCCTCCACAAGCTCGCCAAGACCATCAAGTTCATCAAAGCATGAAGACAATGGGAATCCTCCGTGACAAGCGCAACACGAGGTTGACAACCCTCCGCGTCAAGAGCACCACGAATTGAATAATCATCTACAACATGGGTGTCATCATCCCCGACCCCAACACAATGAAGAGCAACGCTACGGCAAGCTCAAGTTCACCATTCCCAAGTTCAACAGAAGCAACGATCCCGAAGAATACCTTTCATGGGCATTGAAAGTTGACAAGATCTTCCGTTTGCACAATTATGAAGAAGATAAGAAGATCGCGATGGCGTCCCTTGAGTTCCATGACTATGTCCTCATTTGGTGGGAACAAATCATAGAGCGCCACGAGGCAAGAGGTGAACCACCCATCACTACTTGGCCACAAATGAAGGATGTCATGAGAGCACGCTTCGTGCCTAACTACTACAACCGCGACCTCTTCAAGAAACTCCAACAACTCAAACAAGGAACCAAGAGCGTTGAAGAATACTACAAGGAGATGGAGATTGCAATGATAAGAGCCAATGTGACGGAAGATGATGAGTAAACAATGGCACGTTTCTTGAATGGACTCAATCATCCTATCAAGAAGATCGCCGACTTCCAACCATACTCAAATCTCATCGAGCTAGTGCACCAAGCTACCAAAGCGGAACGCCAAGTGCAAGATGACTTCAAGTATGCCAAGTTCTCATCCAAGTCCTGTGGTTTCTCCAATAACCAAGCTTCAATGACTCCAACACCGACTACAAGACCCTCTACTTCCAACATCGACAAGTCGACTTCCAAGAAAGCTTCGCCAACTACAAGCAATCCTAATACAACCAACTTCAAGCCGAGAGCTTCATCATCATCAACCCCTACCGATGAGACCGTCAAGACGGGTTCCTTCAAGTGTTTCACTTGCGGAGGCCGAGGCCACAAGTCCTATGAGTGCACCAACAAGCGCACCATGATCTTCAACGACGATGGTACTTATGATTCCATGAGCGAAGGAGAAATGGAAGCCCTTGAGCAAGTCGCCATGCACCGCCAAGTGAACAATGAAGAAGAACAAGTCTCTTGTGATGAAGACTCAAGTCCCGTTATTGTTGTCTCCAAAGTCTTGACTCTCCAACATCACCAAGAAGAAGACCAACGATGCCACATATTCTACACCAAGGCCGGCATCAATGGATGATCCGTCAAGGTCATCATCGATGGAGGGAGTCGTCACAATCTTGCAAGTGAAGAACTTTGCTCCAAGCTCCAATTACCCAAGACGAAGCACCCACATCCGTACAAAGTGCAATGGCTTAGTGACTCCGGCACTATCCAAGTGGAGCATCGAGTGCAAGTCTCCTTCAAAATCGGCGCCTACCAAGACACCTTGGAGTGCGACATCATCCCAATGACCGTTTTTCATCTTCTCCTTGGACGGCCATGGAAATTCGATAGAGGAGTCATCCACAATGGGCGTACAAACCACTATAGCTTCAAGATGCAAGGAAAGGAGTTTGTGTTACACCCTATGTCTCCAAGCCAAGTGATCGCCGATAAGCAAGCCACCCATCCTGGAGAGAATGGTGAGAGAGTGAGCCACCAAAAAGAGAGTGAGCGCCACAAGCCCAAATTGAGTGCCTCCATGATGAGCGAGAACAAGAACCTAGTTCTATTTTCCACCAAACGTGAGATGAGAGAAGTGTGTGAGAACCCATCTAGTGTCCTACACTACGTCCTCATGTGCAAGGACAATGCACCACAAACTAACAATTCTCACACTCTTCCTCTAGTGTTGTCTTCTCTCTTGTAGGAATTTCAAGATGTTTTCCCCGATGAGCTACCTCCGAGACTACCTCCACTACGAGGCATTGAGCACCGCATCGACCTCATCCTCGGAGCACCACTTCCGAACAAAGCTCCCTACCGCGTCAACCCCGAAGAAACCAAAGAAATTCAAAGGCAAGTAAAGCATCTCATAGACCATGGACATGTGCGTGAAAGTTTGAGCCCTTGTGCCGTACCGGTCATTCTTGTGCCAAAACGTGACGGTAGTTTTCGCATGTGCTCCAATTGTAGACTTATCAATGCTATCACCGTTCATTATAGGTATCCCATTCCACGCCTAGATGATATGCTAGATGAGCTTAGTGGTGCCACTATATTTTCCAAAATTGATCTTAAGAGTGGTTACTATCAAATCCGCATACAAGAGGGCGATGAATGGAAAACCGCCTTCAAAAGCAAGTTTGGTTTGTATGAGTGGTTAGTCATGCCTATGGGTTTCTCGGAAGCACCTGGCACTTTTATGCGCCTTATGAATCATGTCTTTCGCCCTTACATTGGTATATTTGTTGTGGTTTACTTCGATGACATTGTTGTGTTTAGCAAACCTATCAAAGAGCATGTCACCCATGTCCGCACTGTTTTGCAAACTCTTAGGAAAGAGCGTCTCTATGCTAATATGGTGAAATGTCTTTTTGGGGTTGATAAGCTCATTTTCTTGGGTTTTGTTGTCTCCTCTATGGGTGTTCATGTAGATGAGTCCAAGATCAATGCTATTAAGACTTGGCCGCAACCAACCAACTTGCATCAAGTGTGTAGTTTCCTTGGTCTTGCGGGTTTCTATCGTCGCTTTGTGAAGGATTTTAGCACCATTGCTTCGCCTTTGCATGATTTGAGCAAGAAGAATGCACCGTTTGTTTGGGGACCATCCCAAGATACCGCATTCAATGAGCTTAAGAATTTGCTTACTCATGCTCCCGAGCTTGCTTTACCCAACTTCGACAAGCCTTTTGAGATCCATTGCGATGCTGGCGGTAATGGCATAGGAGGTGTGTTAACGCAAGAGAAGCGCCCCATAGCTTACTTTAGTGAGAAACTTTCCGGAGCGCAACTCAACTATCCCATCTATGACAAAGAGCTATATGCTTTAGTCGACGTTCTACATGAATGGGAACATTACCTTCGTCCCCATGAGTTTATCATTCATACCGATCATGAGACCCTCAAGTATCTTAAAGGGTCAAACTAAGTTCAACAAGCTTCATGCTAAATGGAGTGAATTCATTGAGTCTTTTCCCTATGTCATCAAGTACATTAAGGGTAAAGAAACACATCGTAGCGGATGCCCTTTCCCGCATTTGCATGCTTGTCACGCAACTTGAGTTAGATGTCATTGGCTTCGAGCATATCAAAGACATGTATGAGCATGATGAAACTTTTGCCACTCCTTATGCCAAGTGTTTGTCGAATACATCTTGGGAACGCTATTACATCAAAGACGGCTATCTTATGAGAGCTAACAAACTTTGCATCCCCAAGTTGTCCCTTCATTTGTTGCCTTTGCAGGTATCACATGGAGGAGGCTTAATGGGACATTTCGGACGTGACAAGACGTTCGCCACGCTCTCGAAGAGCTACTTTTGGCCAAAGATGTTTCGGGACGTCAATCGCTTCACCAACCGATGTTCGACATGCCGCAAAGCTAAGTCCAAAGCTCAATATCATGGCCTCTATATGCCTCTACCGATTCCATACCAACCATGGGAAGACATTAGCATGGACTTCATACTTGGTTTGCCTAGGACTCGCAATGGGAAAGATTCTATATTTGTCGTTGTGGACCGTTTCTCAAAAATGGCACATTTTATTCCTTGTAACAAGATAGACGATGCTTCACATGTTGCTAATCTATTTTGTAGGGAAATATTGCATCTACATGGTGTGCCAAAGACTATCATCTCGGACCGCGACGTCATGTTCTCGAGTTACTTCTGGAAGAACTTATGCGCCAAGCTCGGAATCAAGCTTCTATTCTCCACGGCCTATCATCCACAAACCGACGGCCAAATGGAGGTGACAAACCGCACGCCCTCCACCCTTCCTCGCGTGCTAACCAAGAAGAATATCAAGGAGTGGGAGGAGTGCTTACCCATCGCCGAGTACGCCTACAACCGCGCAAGACATACTTCTACCAACCCGCTCTTCATGGAGCAAGACGACGACATGAACTCCTTCGTCACCAAGAGTCACCTCTTTGATGCACAACGTGCTTTGCATCAAGAGCAACAAGCTATGAGTGAACGCATCGACATCCTTGCCGCCGACTTACGACTTTCTGAGCAACGTACAAGGGACTACTTTGACAACAAGCTCGACGATCACAAACAAGAGAATGACGCAAGGATGGATGAGATTCGCGCTTTGTTGCTCAACCGCTTGTCTTCCACTTCAAGAAGGAGCCGTTCAAGTCGACACTCCGACGACACCATCTCCGGTTCAAGTACACCGACATCGAACACTCTTCGACGAGCCGCGCGCAACGAGCGTCAAGCAAACCTCAATCCACTTCGAGACGCCGACTCACAAGAACATCGATGACGTCAAGCCGAACAAGCCTTTGCACTAGCTTGAGAGCGGCAACGCCAAGGTCACCACGAACAAGAGGAGCGAGCGCGACAACATCAAGATGCACAAGACGCCGAGGCGGAACGCCAAGAACAACAACTACATGAAGCTCGAGCAGTTGAAGCCCAACGTGCCCTTCATGAATCAAGTCGTGTCGTAGCCGAACGAGGCCGACAAGCTCGACTACATCAAGAAGCACTTCGCGATGAAGCTCAAGACAGAATTTATCAAAGACGTGGGCGTCAACAAGCTCCTCGTCCAGATAGACAAGCGCCTCGTCAAGATAGACAGGCTCCACCTCAAGCGAGACAAGAACATCAAGTCCATCGAGAACAAGAAGACAATGGACCCAATCCTCGCCAAGAGAAACATGAGGAAGACTTCCAACTTCGTCAAGAGCACCACGAGTTGGACAATCATCTAGAACATGGGCGTCATCATCCTCGACCCCAACACAATGAAGAGCAACGCTACGGCAAACTTAAGTTCACCATGCCCAAGTTCAACGGAAGCAACGATCCCGAAGAATACCTTTCATGGGCATTGAAAGTTGACAAGATCTTCCATTTGCACAATTTGAAGAAGAGAAGAAGATCGCGATGGCATCCCTTGAGTTCCAAGACTATGTCCTCATTTGGTGGGAACAAGTCATTGAGTGCCGCGAGGAAAGAGGTGAACCACCCATCACTACTTGGACAAAAATGAAGGATGTCATGAGAGCACGATTCGTGCCAAACTACTACAACCGCGACCTCTTCAAGAAACTTCAACAACTCAAGCAAGGCACCATGAGCGTTGAAGAGTACTACAAGGAAATTGAGATTTCCATGATACGAGCCAATGTCAAAGAAGATGATGAGCAAACTATGGCAAGGTTCTTGAATGGACTCAATCATCCTATCAAGAAGATCGCCGACTTCCAACCATACTCGAACCTCATCGAGCTAGTGCATCAAGCTACCAAAGCGGAATGGCAAGTACAAGACGACTTCAAGTATGCCAAGTTCTCGTCCAAGACCTACGGCTCCTCTTATCAAGATCCCGCAACTTCGGCAACTCCTACCTCAACTAGAGAATCACCAAGTATCGGCGACAAGTCAAGTTCCAAGAAAGCTTCGTCAACTACAAGCCATCCTCCTACGAGCAACTTCAAGCCGAGAGCTTCATCATCGTCTACCCCAACCGATGAGACCGTCAAAGCAAGTTCCTTTGAGTGTTTCACTTGCGGAGGCCGAGGCCACAAGTCCTACGAGTGCACCAACAAGCGAACCATGGTCTTCAACGACGATGGCACTTATGACTCCATGAGCGAAGGCGAAATGGAAGCCCTCGAGCAAGTCTCCATGCAACGCCAAGTGAACAATAAAGAAAAACAAGTCTTTTGTGATGAAGACTCAAGTCTCGCACTTGTTGTATCCAAAGTCTTGACCCCCCAACATCACCAAGAAGATGACCAAAGATGCAACATATTCCACACCAAGGCCGTCATCAATGGACGATCCATCAAGGTCATCATTGATGGAGGAAGTTGTCACAATCTCGCAAGTGAAGAACTTTGCTCCAAGCTCCAATTGCCCAAGACGAAGCATCCACATCCATACAAAGCGCAATGGCTTAGTGACTCCGGCACTATCCAAGTCGAGCAACCAGTACAAGTCTCCTTCAAGATCGGCGCCTACGAAGACACCTTGGAGTGCGATGTCGTTCCAATGACCGTTTGTCATCTTCTCCTTGGACGGCCATGGCAATTCGATAGAGGAGTCATACACAACAGCCTAATGAACCACTAGATCCTCAAGATGAAGGGCAAGGATTACGTTCTCCGTCCAATGTCGCCAAGTCAAGTGATCACCGACAAGCACGCCATCCATCATGGAGATCATAGTGAGAGAGCGAGCCACCAAAAAGAGAGTGAGCACCACAAGCCAAAATCGAGTGCCTCCACGATGAGAGAAAACAAGAACCTAGTTCTATTTGCCACCAAACGTGAGATGAGAGAAGTGTGTGAGAACCCGTCTAGTGTCCTACACTACGCCCTCGTGTGCAAGGACAATGCACAACAAAATAACACTTCTCACACTCTTGCTCTAGTATTGTCTTCTCTTTTGCAGGAATTTCAAGATGATTTCCCGGATGAGCTCCCTCCGGGACTACCTCCACTACGAGGCATTGAGCACCACATCGACCTCATCCCCGGAGCACCACTTCCGAACAACGCTCCCTACCGCGTCAAGTTCTTGCGTTTCTTTTGGAAGACCTTATGCGCCAAGCTCGGACTCAAGTTACTCTTCTCTAGGGCGTACCACCCTCAAACCGACGGCAAAACGGAGGTGACGAACAATACACTCTCCACTCTACTACGAGTCTTAATCAAGAAGAACATCAAGGAGTGGGAGGAGTGCTTACCCATCGCCAAGTACGCCTACAACCGGGCAAAACATTCGACTACCGGCAAGTCCCCCTTCGAGATTGTCTACGGTTTCAACCCATTGCCCCCATTGGACATCCTACCTCTACCACTCCACGAGCGCACAAACATGGATGCGAGTGACCGAGCCAACCACCTCAAGAAGATGCATGAAGATACAAGGCACACCATTGAGCTCCAAGTACAACGACTCGCGACCAAGCTCAACGTCAACAAGAATCACATGATATTCAACATTGGAGATCTTGTGTGGCTACACCTTCGCAAGGAACGTTTCCCCAACGAACACAAGTCCAAGCTACTACCACGAGCCGATGGACCATTCGAGGTGCTTGCCCGCTACAACAACAACGCATACAAGATCGACATCCCATGTGACAAGTACTCCGTGAGCGACATTGATGTAGGGTGGAACCCTAGATGGCCGATCTTTCACGAAAGGAGTGAATCCCAATGGTGAACACGAAGAACACTAGGGGGAAAACTAGGGGAAACACAAGAGAAACACTCAACCAACAAGAAATAGATCACACATGCGCTAGATCGATGAACACGAAGGAAGATACACGATGATCCAAGGTCAACAAAGGACGATACAAAGTAACCAGTTCTTCTCCTAGAAGGAGGTCTTGATGGGGCCACCCAAGAGGGGGCCTTGAATCCAAGAGGATCTTCTCCGTAGAGGAGCCACGGTCACTCTCGAAGAGACGATCCAGTATGGATGAGCGAAGCTCTATCTCACAAATGAGCTAAACCAACACTAACCCTAACTAGGAGGAGGGGTAGGAGTATATATAGTGCTAGTACAAGTTGGGGGCGAGTTGGAGGGGTACATGGGCCCTTTGCCCGTTCACTGTGCGCAGACAGGCGCCGGATGTCCGGGGCTTCGCGAGGTGCCGGATGTCCGGGGCTCGGGCCGGATGTCCGGGCTGAAGTGCAAAACTTCTGTTGTCTCTGGTTAGGCGAGGCCGGATTTCCGGGCGCAGGGGCCGGATGTCCGAGGCTTCGTGGGAGGCCGGATGTCCAGGCTTGGGGGCCGGATGTCCGGGCCCTGTAACTTTTTTGTGGCTGGTCTGCTGCTGTGTTGGCATGACTCCAGCGGCCGGATGTCCGGGGCTGGGGGCCGGATGTCCGGGCCCTGGAGCTGTCTTCGTCTCCTTCCGGTGGTTCTCTTCACCCATGGGCTTGGCGGCTTGTCCGTGTTCACGTGCATCTTCGGGAGGCTCCTCTTGACACCTGATCAGACATAGCATATCGGACTTAGGTAGTAGCCATGTCTTGAGTGGATCATATGTGATATCACTAAGGAAGGAAGCCACCTCGTTCTCGAGAGCTCTAGCTCTAGTTCGTGTCATGGGTCCTCTTGGCTCTTGATGCGACGATGGTAGGTCCATGGGGATGATCATGGGATGCTCCGCATCATCTCCCCTCCCTTGGGAAAGATCCGACCTCAGATCAAAATCCTCATCACCATGGTACGGGGAGAGATCTTTGATGTTGAAGATGTCGCTCACGGAGTACTTGTCGCGTGGGATGTCGATCTTGCATGCATTGTTGTTGTAGCGTGCAAGCACCTTGAAGGGTCGATCCGCTCGGGGTAGTAGCTTGGACTTGCGTTCATTGGGGAAGCGATCCTTGCGAAGGTGTAGCCACACAAGATCTCCAACATGGAACATCATGGGTTGCTTGTTGATGTTGAGCTTGGTCGCGAGTCGTTATACTTGGTGCTCGATGGTGTTCCTTGTATCTTCATGCATCTTCTTGAGGAAGTTGGCTTGGGCACTCGCGTCCAAGTTTGTGCGCTCTTGAAGCAGTAGAGGTAGAATGTCTAATGGGGACAATGGGTTGAAGCCATAGACGACCTCGAAGGGGGACTTGCCGGTAGTCGAATGTCTTTCTCGGTTGTAGGCGTACTCGGCGATGGGTAGGCACTCTTCCCACTCCTTGATGTTCTTCTTTATCAACACTCATAGGAGGGTGGAAAGTGTACGGTTGGTCACCTCCGTTTGGCCGTCGGTTTGTGGATGGTATGCCGAAGAGAACAAGAGCTAGATTCCGAGCTTGGCGCACAAGGTCTTCCAAAAGTAACTCAAGAACTTGACGTCGTGGTCCGAGACAATCGTCTTTGGCACTCCATGACGGCGCAAAATTTCCCCACAAAACAAATTTTCAATATGTGAAGCATCGTCTATCTTGTTGCAAGGAATGAAATGAGCCATTTTGGAGAAATGGTCCACAACAACAAAAACGGAATCCTTGCCATTTCGAGTTCTAGGCAAACCAAGCACAAAGTCCATGCTAATATCTTCCCATGGTTGATATGGAATTGGAAGTGGCATATAGAGGCCATGAGATTGGGCTTTGGACTTAGCTTTGCGACATGTAGAACACCGGTTGGTGAAGTGATTGACGTCGCGATGCATCTTGGGCCAAAAGTAATTCTTGGAGATTGTAGCAAATGTCTTGTCGCGTCCAAAGTGTCCCATGATTCCGCCACCATGAGATTCCTTCAAAAGTAACAAACACAAAGAGGACTCAGGGATGCAAAGTTTGTTAGCTCTCATAAGGTATCCATCTGTGATATAGTATCGATTCCAGGAAGTATGCATCAAACACTTGGCATAGGGTGTAGCAAATGTAGGATCATGTTCATGCAATTCTTTGATATGCTCAAAACCAATGACATTCAACTCAAGAGTAGTGACAAGCATGCATATACGGGAAAGCGCATCCGACACAACATTTTCTTTACCCTTAATGTACTTGATGACATAAGGAAAAGATTCAATAAATTCACTCCATTTAGCATGACGCTTGTTCAACTTAGTTTGACCCTTAAGGTATTTAAGTGTTTCATGGTCGGTATGGATGATGAACTCATGTGGACAAAGGTAATGTTCCCATTCATGCAAAACTCACACTAAAGCATATAGCTCTTTGTCATAGATGGGGTAATTGAGTTGCGCTCCGGATAGTTTCTCACTAAAATATGCAATGGGGCGCTTCTCTTGCGTTAACACGCCTCCTATTCCATTACCACTAGCATCGCAATGAATTTCGAAAGGTTTGTCAAAGTTGGGTAATGCAAGCATGGGGGCAT
The DNA here is from genome assembly GCF_056163025.1 of Triticum urartu. Classification (NCBI taxonomy): domain Eukaryota; kingdom Viridiplantae; phylum Streptophyta; class Magnoliopsida; order Poales; family Poaceae; genus Triticum; species Triticum urartu. The sequence goes on from NC_141873.1 coordinate 203,772,621, forward strand.
GAGTAAGCAAATTCTTAAGCTTAGTGAAAGCAATATCTTGAGATGGTCCCCAAACAAAAGGTGCATTTTTCTTACTCAAAGCATGCAAAGGTGAAGCAATAGTGCTAAAATCCTTCACAAATCTACGGTAGAAACCGGCTAAACCAAGAAAACTATGCACTTGTTGCAAATTGGTTGGTTGGGGCCAAGTTTTAATAGTATTGATCTTAGTTTCATCAACATGAACACCCTTAGAAGAAACTACGAAACCCAAGAAAACAAGCTTATCAACACCAAATAGGCATTTTTCCATATTAGCGTAAAGTTGCTCTTTTCGAAGAGTTTCTAGCACGGTGCGAAGGTGGGTGACATGCTCTTTGAGAGATTTGCTAAACACAAGGATATCATCGAAGTAGACAACAACAAATTCACCAATGTAAGGGCGAAACACGTAATGCATAAGACGCATGGAAGTACCAGGTGCTTCCGATAAACCCATAGGCATGACTAACCACTCATATAGACCAAACTTTGTTTTGAAAGCGGTTTTCCATTCATCATCCTCTTGTATGCGGATTTGATAGTAACCACTTTTAAGATCAATTTTGGAAAACATAGTGGCACCACTAAGTTCATCAAGCATATCATCAAGGCGTGGAATGGGGTACCTATATCTAACAGTGATAGCATTGATAGGTCTACAATCGGAGCACATGCAAAAGCTACCGTCACGTTTTGGCACAAGAATGACCGGTACGGCACAAGGACTCAAACTTTCACGCACATGTCCATGGTCTATGAGATTTTTTACTTGCCTTTGTATTTCTTTGGTTTCGTCGGGGTTGACGCGGTATGTAGCTTTGTTGGGAAGCGGCGCTCCGGGGATGAGATCAATTCGGTGCTCAATGCCTCGTAGTGGAGGTAGACCCGGAGGTAGCTCATCGGGGAAAACATCTTGGAATTCCTGTAATAGAGAAGATAACACCAAAGGTAGATCGTGAGAGTTGTTAGTTCTTGTGACCTCGTCCTTGCACAATAGGACATAGTGTAGGACACTTGATGGGTTCTCACACACTTCTCTCATCTCACGTTTGCTGGCAAAGAGAACTAAGTTTTTCTTGTCACTCATCGTGGAGGCACTCAATTTGGGCTTGTGGCGCTCACTCTCTTTTTGGTGGTTCACTCTCTCACTATTTTCTCCATGATGGGTGGCTTGCTTGTCGGCGAGCACTTGGCTTGGAGACATAGGTTGTAGCACGAACTCTTTCCCTATCATCTTGAAGCTATAGTGATTTGTACGCCCATTGTGAATGACACCTCGGTCAAATTGCCATGGCCGTCCAAGGAGGAGGTGGCAAACGGTCATCGGAAGGACATCACATTCCAATGTGTCTTCATAGGCACCTATCTTGAAAGAGACTTGTACTCTATGCTCGACTTGTATGGTGCCGGTATCGCTTAGCCATTGAACCTTGTAGGGGTGAGGGTGCTTCATCTTGACCAATTGGAGCTTGGAGCAAATTTCTTCACTTGCTAGGTTGTGGCAACTACCTCCATCGATGATCACCTTGACGGAACGTCCATTGATGCCCGCCTTTGTGTGGAAGATATGGCATCTTTGATCTTCGTCTTGGTGATGTTGAAGAGTCAAGACCTTGGAGACAACAAGAGCGGGACTTGAATCTTCATCGCAAAAGACTTGGTCATCTTCATCTTCCTTGTTCACTTGTCGGTGCATGGCTACTTGCTCAAGAGCTTCCATTTCTCCTTCACTCATGGAGTCATAGGTTCCGTCGTCGTTCAGGATCATGGTGCGCTTGTTTGTGCACTCGAAGGACTTGTGGCATCGGCCTCCGCATGTGAAGCATTTGATAGAACTTGTCTTGATGGTATCATCGGGTGGAGTAGATGATGATGGAGCTTTCTTGAAGTTGCTTGTAGTAGGAGGACGACTTGAGCTTGTCAAAGCTTTCTTGTAACTTGACTTGTCGCCGTTGCTTGTAGAAGGCTTGGTTGAGGTAGAAGGTGTTGGAGTCATCGAAGCTTGATTGTTGGAGAGGCCATAGGACTTGGATGAGAACTTGGCATACTTGAAATCGTCTTCTACTTGCCGTTCCGCTTTTGTAGCTTGATGCACTAGCTCGATGAGGTTCGAGTATGGTTGGAAGTCGGCGATCTTCTTGATAGGATGATTGAGTCCATTCAAGAACCTTGCCATAGTTTGCTCATCATCTTCTTTGACATTGGCTCGTATCATGGCAATCTACATTTCCTTGTAGTACTCTTTTCAACGCTCTTGGTGCCTTTCTTGAGTTGTTGAAGTTTCTTGAAGAGGTCGCGGTTGTAGTAGTTTGGCATGAATCGTGCTCTCATGACATCCTTCATTTGTGTCCAAGTGGTGATGGGTGGTTCACCTCTTCCCGCTCAGCGCTCAATGATTTGTTCCCACCAAATGAGGACGTAGTCTTGGAATTCAAGGGATGCCATTGCGATCTTCTTCTCTTCTTCGTAGTTGTGCAAGCGGAAGATTTTGTCAACCTTCAATGCCCATGAGATGTACTCTTCGGGGTCATTGGTGCCATTGAACATGGGCATGGTGAACTTTAGCTTGCCGTAAGTTGCTCTTCATTGTGCTGGGGTCGGGGTTGAGGACGCACATGTCATTGAGGATTGACATTGTTAGCGTGCTCTTGGCGAAGTTGGATGTCTTCCTCATGTTGCTCTTGGCGAGGATTGGGTCCATTTTCTTCTTGCGCTCGATGGACTTGATGTTCTTGTCGCTCTTGAGGGGGAGCTTGTCTATCTTGACGAGGAGCTTGTCGATGCACACGTCTTTGGTAAATTCTTTCTTGAGCTTCATCGTGAAGTGCTTCTTGATGTAGTCGAGCTTGTCGGCCTCGATCGGCTACGGCATGACTTGATTCATGAAGGGCACGTTGCGCCTCAAGTGCTTGAGCTTCACAGAGTTGTTGTTGTTGGCGTTCCGCCTCGGTGTCTTGTGCATCTTGATGTTGTCGCGCTCGTTCCTCTTGTTCTTGTTGTCGTTGGCGTTGCCGTTCTTGTGCTTGTGCGAAAGCGGCTTGGTTTTGGCAATGTCGATGCTCTTGAGAGTCGGTGTCGTGTAGAGGATTGCGATTTGCTTGAAGATCTTGACGCGCAGCACGACGAAGAGTGTTCGATGTCGGTGTACTTGAACCAAAGATGGTGTCGTCGGAGTGTCAACTTGAGCGGCTTCGTCTTGATGATGACGAAGTAGAAGAGCGGACCTTCATGGTTCGGATATCTTCTTTGAGGGAACTCATAGATGTGTCGAAGTAGTCCCTTGTACGTTGCTCGAATTGTCGTAAGTTAGTGGCGAGGCTGCTGATGCGGTCGCCCAAAGCAAGTTGTTCTTGATACAAAGCCCGTCGTGCACCAAATGGTGATTCTTAGTGACGAAGGAAGACATGTCGTCGTCTTGTTCCAAGAAGAGTGGATTGGTAGAAGTACTTGGCCTATCCATCATTCCAAACAAAGATATGTGAGTGGGAGAAAGGGAAGAACCAATATCCAATGTTCCTTGACCGATGTTGATAATGGATCAAAGATGACTCCAATGTGTAGCAAGGAAATAGCACAATTAGTACCAATTCTTGTCGGTTCTCACACCTACACAAGTAAAAGATTATGGTGGAGCTCGGTTAGGAATGGTGGCACAAAATTTGATGCAATTGTAAGTGAGACTCAATAATGTTGGAAAAGATTCACAAATTTGCAAATGCAACAAGTACACCAATAGCAAGATATGGTACACGGAAACACACACGCAAATAGATAAGATGGGGTTATGCAACCAAGGATGAGCCAAAAATTGTAATTCACCAAGATGCTCGTGTTGCACAACACTAGACAGACGCTAGCACGATTGCACAATAGGCGGATACGAACTTGTGCACAACCTACTAAGCAAAAATGCAACGACTTCTATCCCAAGTATTCTATATGTATGATGTTCCTATGCTTTGATCCAAGATGATTGTGTATGACAATCTTAATGTTGTATGATGCTATGGTTCTTGCTTGCTCTTTGCTTATCTTTCCTCATTTTCTTAAAAGCTTGTTTGGCTCTTTGATGTTGGAGCTCTTTTCTCATGCACTGCTTCACGAACCAAGATAGCAATTGTGTATGCGACAAAACTTTGTGACACAAGTGATGATGCCGAGATATGCAACACGGTGATAGTATGTATGCTATGGGAAATATGAACACTAATGTGCACAAGTCACGTTGCCGGCAATACTCAAGGGCTAGTCTCGATGGGTAAGTGACGCAAAAGTAAGGCCATGGGGTTATCAATGCAATTGCAAAAGAGTAGGATGATATCACGATACCAAGTTGATTTCCAAGGTTAAGGTGATACCAAAGTGATGGTGATGTAGCCGTTCGTAGTAGTCCTTGGCGAAGATGAGCGGTGGTGATGTTGATGTTGAACCATACCTAGATAGCCGAAACACAAAAGGACACGGAAACCACAACTCAAATTCTCAAAGCAAAATTTGGCAAAATTGTCGGGGTTGGTAGCGGGAAGGGTTATGGTGGTGCTATGCGGAAGTGGTGGATGTATGCGGGAATGTATGTGGCACCGGGACAAAATTTGGCGAAAGTTAGGCGGGAATGGGTAGTGTTGCTGCCAGGGGCCGGATGTCCGGGGATGATGGCCGGATGTCCGGGGTGCCGGATGTCCGGGCTGTTCGGGCCGGATGTCCGGGCTCAGGATCCATGGACGAATTCGAAGAACACCGCGTGGAGAGGTCAAATCCGGGGTAAAATTCGGGCGATTTTGTGGATGGAAATTGGGGAAAAGGTGGGGGAATGCTAGATCTACCTGCAACACATGAAATCCACGGATCAAATCCGACAAAACTTCATCACACCAACAAATCACAAAAAAAATTTGGGGCTATTTTTGTGGGGCAATTTTCGGATTAGGACGAAAAACAACAAAATCAAAGAGAGGGGGCTCCAAAATCGTGATCAACATGGCTCATGATATCAAGATGATGTAGGGTGGAACCCTAGATGGCCGATCTTTCACGAAAGGAGCGGATCCCAATGATAAACACGAAGAACACTAGGGGGAAAACTAGGGGAAACACAAGAGAAACACTCAACCAACAAGAAATAGATCACACATGCACTAGATCGATGAACACAAAGGAAGATACACGATGATCCAAGGTCAACAAAGGACGATACAAAGTAACCGGTTCTTCTCCTAGAAGGAGGTCTTGATGGGGCCACCAAAGAGGGGGTCTTGAATCCAAGAGGATCTTCTCCGTAGAGGGGCCGCGGTCACTCTCGAAGAGACGATCCGGTATGGATGAGCGAAGCTCTATCTCAGAAATGAGCTAAACCAACGCTAACCCTAACTAGGAGGAGGGGTAGGAGTATATATAGTGCTAGTTAAAGTTGGGGGCGAGTTGGATGGGTACATGGGCCCTTGGCCCGTTCACTGTGTGCAGATAGGCGCTAGATGTCCGGGCTGGGGGCCGGATGTCTGGGGCTTCGCGAGGCGCCGGATGTCCGGGGCTTGGGCCGGATGTCCGGGCTGAAGTGCATAACTTCTGTAGTCTCTGGTTAGGTGAGGCCGGATTTCCGGGCTGGGGGGCCGGATGTCCGGGGCTTCGTGGGAGGCCAGATGTCCGGGCTTGGGGGCCGAATGTCTGGGCCCTGTAGCTTTTCTATGGCTGGTCTGCTGCTGTGTTGGCATGACTCCAGCGGCCGGATGTCCGGGGTGGGGGCCGGATGTCCGGGCCCTAGAGCTGTCTTCGTCTCCTTCCGGTGGTTCTCTTCACCCATGGACTTGGCGGCTTGTCCGTCTTCACGTGCATCTTCGGGAGGCTCCTCTTGACACCTGATCAGACATAGCATATCGGACTTAGGTAGTAGCCATGTCTCGAGTGGATCATATGTGATATCACTAATCAAGGAAGCCACCTCATTCTCGAGAGCTCTAGCTCTAGCTCGTGTCATGGGTCCTCTTGGCTCTTGATGCGACGATGGTAGGTCCATGGGGATGATCATGGGATGCTCCGCATCAGACATCTTCAATGTCAAAGATCTCTCCCCGTACCATGGTGATGAGGATTTCGATCCGAGGTCGGATCTTCCCCAAGGGAGGGGAGATGATGCGGAGCATCCCAAGGTCATCCCCATGGACCTACCATCGTCTCATCAAGTGCCTAGTGGACCCATGACTCGATCACGTGCAAGAGCTCTTGAAATCGAGGTGACATCTCTGCTCTCACAATTCCACTTCGATGCACATGAAGCATGGCTACTACCTCATATGGACACTTTGTGCATACTCAGGTACCATGGAGAAGCTAAGGAGCAAGGACAAGAAGAAGAGGAAGATGGACGAGAAGACGGAGAAGAGGGAGGGCTGAAGGAAAAGTCCCAGCCACCGGACGACCGGCCGGGACCGGACGTCCGGCGCCTAAAGCATCAGCCGAGCCCCAGCCAGCGGAAGTCCGGTCCAGACCGGACGACTGGTGCCCCGACACCCGAAGCAAACGAGTGGACGTCCGGTCCGGACCGGACGACCGGCGCACCTGCACCCGAACCAAAGTCAGCAGAAGACCGACGCCTTCGGACGTCCGACACCCCCATCACAGAACAGAACCAGCGGACGATCGGAGGACACCGGACGTCCGGCAGCTCCTCAGACACCGGACGACCGGTCCCCAGCGGACGTCCGGTACCTGTCTGCGCATAGTGTTCGGGCCCGAGGCCCATGTACTCTTTCACTCCGCCCCCATTTGCACTTAGACTATAAATAGACCTCCCCCACCTCCTTTCTAGGGTTAGCATTGGTTTAGCTCATATTTCGAGATAGAGCTTCGCTCATCCATACCGATCTCCTCCTCGAGAGAGACTGTGGCCCCTCTTCGGAGAAGATCAACTTGGATTCAAGACCCCCTCTTGGGAGGCCCCATCAAGACCTCCTTCTAGGAGAAGAACCGGTTACTTGTATCGTCCTTTGTTGACCTTGGATCATCGTGTATCTCTTTGTGTTTCGAGGATCTAGCGCATGTGTAATTGAATCTTGTTGGTTTGAGTGATTCTCTCATGTTTTCCCTCGTGAATCCCCCTCGTGTTCTTTGTGTTCTCTTTGGGATCCGCTCCTTTCGTGAAAGATCGTCCATCTAGGGTTTCACCCTACATCAATCAATGCCATGTTTAACTTGTTATGCTCATATCTTCTAGGCCGTAGCTCCGAATTAAATGAACTTTATATGTAACTTGACTAGAAAGACACGTAGATCATCTTGATGCACTTTAGCTTGCTGTTTAACAAATTTAACTTAATGTTTTGATCAGATCTGGACCAATTTCGAAATTCGCATATGAGTACTTATCAGAGTTGTTGTATGTTGATTCCGGCCTCATTTAAACTTGCTTTGATGTGTTGTTATTGCATGCATCATCTCTGTCCATGAGTAGCATCATGTAGCCTTGTCATGCATCATACTTGGATGAGCATCACGCCATGTTATGTGATGTGTGTTTACCGTATTGTTTTGTTCTTTCCGGTTGTGCTTCTCTCGATAGTTCATGTTTCGTTGCGATCGTGAGAATTCATTCGGCTATGTTGGTTCATCTTCTTCATGGACTCGTTTTTCTTCCTAGCGGGATTTCAGGCAAGATGACCATCACTCTTGATCTCACTACTATCTTTGCCATGCTAGTTGTCTCGATGCTATCGCTATGTCGCGCTACCTACCACCTGTTTCTCAAGCCTCCCAAATTGCCATGAAATCCTCTAACCTTTTCGCCATTCTAGCATATTGTTGTTTGGCTATGTTACCGCTTTGCTCAGCCCCTCTTATAGCGTTGCTAGTTTCAGATGTAGTTGTAGGTTGTTCCATGTTGGGACATGGATATCATGGGATATCAAAATATCTCTTATTTAATTAATGCATCTATATACTTGGTAAATGGTGGAAGGCTCGACCTTTTGCCTGGTGTTTTGTTCCACTCTTGGCGCCCTAGTTTTCGTCATACCGGTGTTATGTTCCTTGATTTTGCGTCCCGACCACAATGAGAGTTTATGGGCCCTTCTTGACAGTTCTCTTTGAATAAAACTCTTCCAGCAAGGCCCAACATTAGTTTTACCATTTTCCTAATAACAACTAAAACTTGCATAGGGGCACGCCGGCACCAGAGTTCTCTTAATCAACCCCCCGGGCCAGTGCTCCTCATGAGTGTTGGTCCACCTACCTAGCAGTCGGCGGTGCCACCTGGGGGCAACTCGAGGTATTTGGCTATCATCCACTTAGCATAGACGGTGTTGTCCCGAGAATGAGATACGCGCTGCTCCTATCGAGGTATCGACGCACCAGGTGGCCTTGCTGGTTTTGTTTTACCATTGTCAAAATGTTTTGTGCACCGAGATTCCGAGTCTGATCGGAGGGTCCCGAGATGGAGGATTGTCTTCATGGATCGTGAGCTTGTCATGGGCATAGTTTCTCATCTTATTCTTGTACTCGTAAGTTAGCCACCATACAATTCTTGGTGCTACTGCAACCCTCACCACTTATCCATTCCATACCCATTAAGCTTTGCTAGTCTTGATACCCATGGTAAGGGGATTGCTGAGTCCTTGTGGCTCACAGATTCCTACAACAACAGTTGCATGTACAGGTAATGCGATGATCATGACGCACGTGCGATGTTTACTTGTTTTAGAGTTCTTCTTCTACTGTTTCTTTGATTGAGGGTTAGGTTCCTGGTCGGCAGCCTGGGCTAGCAGGGTGGATATCATTTGAGCTTTTGTTTGTGTTTCATCCGTAGCTGGATCTTGTTCTTATGTATGCTATTTGATGTATTCATGTGGCATTTGTATGCCCTTTGTATGTATCCCCAGATATTATGTAATGGTATGATGCAATGATATCCACCTTGCCAAAGCGTTTCAATATGCGGTTCTATCCCTGGTAGGACCTTCGAGTTCCTCTCGGATAGGATCGCATATTGGGCGTGACAACAACACTCATGCTTCATGCGATTGCTACTTGTGAGTTACGGTCAGATTTCCCCAAAGAGGAGAGGATGATGTAGTACAGTAGAGATTAGTATTTCTGTCAATTAAGAACCAACGTTATCAATCCACTAGGAGAACCAAGCAACACCTTGTTAGCAGTACCTACACACAAAATAAAAAATACTTGCACCCAACACGAACAAGGGTTGTCAATCCCTTGGCTGTTAATTGCAAGGATCAAATCTCATAGCGATAGATAGATAAAACAAAATACGAAATAAAATAAAGTAAATCAAAATTGCAGCAATGTATTTTTGGATTTCAATATGTGATAAATATAGACCCGGGGGCCATAGTTTTCACTAGAGGCTTCTCTCTTGAAGATAGCGTGCAATGGGTAAACAAATTACTATTAGGAGATTGATATAAAATTGAATAATTGTGACGATGTCCAAGGCAATGATCATGTATATAGGCATCATGTCCAGGACAAGTAGACCGACTCCTGATTGCATCTACTACTATTACTCGACACATCGACTGCTATCCAGCATGCATCTAGAGAATTAAGTTAATAAAGAATAGAGTAACGCCTTAAGCAAGATGACATGATGTAGACAAAGTAAATCCAATCAATATGAATAAACCCTGTCATTTCACACTTAATGGAAACGGTACAAATATGTGTCATTTCCCCTTCTGTCACTGGGATTGAGAACCGCAAGATCGAACCCATCACAAAGCACCTCTCCCATTGCAAGATAAATCAATCTAGTTGGCCAAACCAAATCAATTGGTCAGAGAGAAATACAAAGCTATAACAATCATGCATAAAAGAGTTCAGAGAAGACTCAAATAATATTCATGGATAATCTGATCATAAACTCACAATTCATCGGATCCCAACAAACACACCGCCAAAATAATTACATCGAATAGATCTCCAAGAACATCGAGGAGAACATTGTATTCAAGATCAGAGAGAGAGAGAAGAAGAAGAAGCGTTCTAGCTACTAGCTATGGACCCGTAGGTCTGTGGTAAACTACTCACACGTCATCGGAGGGGCAGTAAGGTTGATGTAGAAGCCCTCCGTGATCGATTCCCCCTCTGGTAGAGTGCCGGAAAAGGCTTCCAGATGGGATCTCGCGAGAACATAAACTTGCGGTGGCGGAAAAACTGTTTTGGGTGTGATAGAGGCAAAGGTGTCCCGTCTTTCGATGAGATAGTGGCTATCGTTTTAGAGGAAGTTGACTTTGACAATCCGACTATGAACGTGCGAGGACGTCACGCCTTAGCAATTGCTAAACCAATTCCGAGGGGTCATTGACCACGCCGGAGCACGATCAACCTGACAACGAGGGCCTGTTTCCTGCGAGCAAACGAAGAACAAGCAAGAAACTGAGATTGCAATCTGGATATTGCGAATATAAGATGAAAGCTTTATTGATCAAGGTGGGGTTCTATGACGTCTTGGTTTGGTCGTTGGATACAAACAAAGTACACGAAGTTGCAGCTATGGCGAACTTCTAATCTAACCAAACCCAAAGTCTAAACGATGCCCTAAGGGCTGTATATATGGAGGAGAGAGGGGGAATTTCACGGCCCCTTGTGTTTAGACATTGGGTTTAATCCACCAAGGGCCACGAAATTCCCCCTCTCTCCTCCATATATACAGCCCTTAGGGCATCATTTAGACTTTGGGTTTTGTTTAGATTAAATGTTCGCCATAGCTGCAACTTCGCGTACTTCGTTTGTGTCGAACGACCAGACCAAGACGTCATAGAACTCCACCTTGATCAATAAAGCTTTCATCTTATATTCACAATATCTAGATTGCAATCTCAGGTTCTTGCTTGTTCTTCGTTTGCTCACAGGAAACAGGCCCTCGTGGTCAGGTTGATTGTGCTCTGGCATGGTCAGTAACCCCTCGGAGTTGGTTTAGCGATTGCTAAGGCACGACGTCCTCGCACGTTCGTAGTCGGATCGTAAAAGTCGACTTCCTCTAAAACGATAGCCACTATCTCATCGAAAGTCGGGACACCTTTGCCTCTATCAAGTGGTATCAGATTTCCAGGTTGCTCGGTGAGATTTTACAGTTTTTCGTAGTTTAGATCGAGTCTGTTCTTCGTACCTACAGTCCACGAAAAAGCCTAAAAAAAATTAGGGTTAGTTCATCATATCTGAACCAATCTGAGCCTTTGCATAATCTTTTTAGGGTTTTTGCTTTGTTGAATTTGCGGTTGCATCGTCGTGTCTAGTTGCTGGTCTTAGAGTCTAGTCTTTTAGAGTTTCGAGTTCTGGTCATAAATTTCGTCCAACGGCTATTCTAGGTGCTGCGTCACCTTATTATTGGGCCAGGCCTATGTATTTTCGAAGTACTTAAGTATAGGCTGTTTTAGAGTCCGTATGTGTGGGGAAACAAGAGTTAGGGTTGGTTTCGGACCCCTCCACCAAGGGCCACGAAATTCCCCCTCTCTCCTCCATATATACAGCCCTTAGGGCATCGTTTAGACTTTGGGTTTTGTTTAGATTAAAAGTTCGCCATAGCTACAACTTCGCGTACTTCGTTTGTGTTCAACGACCAGACCAAGGCGTCACAGAACCCCACCTTGATCAATAAAGCTTTCATCTTATATTCGCAATATCTAGATTGCAATCTCAGTTTCTTGCTTGTTCTTCGTTTGCTTGCAGGAAACAGACCCTCGTGGTCAGGTTGATCGTGCTCCGGCGTGGTCAGTAACCCCTCGGAGTTGGTTTAGCGATTGCTAAGGCACGACGTCCTCGCACGTTCGTAGTCGGATTGTCAAAGTCGACTTCCTCTAAAACGATAGCCACTATCTCATCGAAGGACGGGACACCTTTGCCTCTATCAAGTGGTATCAGATTTCCAGGTTACTCGGTGAGATTTTACAGTTTTTCGTAGTTTAGATCGAGTCTGTTCTTCGTACCTATAGTCCACGAAAAAGCCAAAAAAAATTACGGTTAGTTCATCCTATCCGAACCAATCTGAGCCTTTGCATAATCTTTTCTGTATTTGCTTTGTTGAATTTGCGGTTGCATCGTCGTGTCAAGTTGCTGGTCTTAGCGTCTAGTCCTTTAGAGTTTCGAGTTCTGTTCACAGGTTGTCACGTCGCCGATGCCATATATCACCACCGCATCATCATCATCGTTGCTGCCATATACCACCACCATACCAACTTCATTATCGCTGCCATATGCACCACCACATATTCACCATCAATCCAAGTCCATATACGCCACCACATATCCGCCGCCATCACGCCAATCCGAGTCCACCTACAACATATATCCGCCACCAGTCCGATTTCCACCAGATTCATCGCCGCCACCAGTCCGAGATTCCACCAGATTCATCTCCGCCACCAGTCCTAGTCCGAGTCCAGTAATTGTTGCATTGTTTTCGATTTCCGGATCACGCAATACTTTGAGTCGTGACAGAATAGGACTCCAGAGTTTCCCGCAGAAGAAAAATAGTTCCAAACTCAAAAAAAACTAAGTCTGTAAAATTCTGGCTAGGCAGTTTTTAGACCATTTGTAGACTTTCGAAAAAAAAATTGTTGCGGAGCAAAAAAAAGAGAGGAAAAAGTGCAAAAAAGTGAAAAAAAAGAAAAAAAATTCAGAGAGTGCTCCGCCCTTGTTTACATGTAGCGCCGTGATTTTGTTAGTGTTCTAGGCTCGTGTCTCTAGCACGGTCTAGCCTAGGACCAGCACATTACCATTGTTGAACGTTTATTCAACATTGCATCTCTGAATTGATTATTGCTGACCCTTTTTGCTACCATATTATAAGCCTTCCTAGCTACACATACATCTACGTCGTGCGTTTGACTCTCCCTGGTAATCGCTCTATCCAAGCTTTGAGAGTTTTGACTACGACGGTTGCTGGTCACCGCCTGCTGCTGGGTAAGAACTGGGAAGAATCTGAGATTTGCTTGACGGATTTGTGACATCCACCACCACCTCTTGTCTTGTGTGTTTCTATTGCTGCTAACCATGGCAGGATCACAAGCCGACGAGACTGACTGGGAGAACCTGACGAATAAGGAGTTGCATGATCAATGAATTCAACCCATTTAGCATGTCTACGCTTCAGTTTTGCTTGACTTTTAAAGTGTTTCAAAGATTCATGATCAGAATGTATAACAAATTCCTTGGGCCACAAATAATGTTGCCATGTTTCTAAGCTCCGAACAAGAGCATATAATTCTTTGTCATAAGTAGAATAGTTCAGACTAGGCCCACTCAATTTTTCAGAAAAGTATGCAACAGGTTTGCCATCTTGTAATAACACACCTCCTAATCCAATTCCACTAGCATCACATTCAAGCTCAAAAGTCTTATTAAAATCAGGAAGTTGGAGTAAAGGAGCATGTGTCAACTTATCTTTCAATACCATGAAGGCTTATTCCTATGTGGTACCCCAAACAAAAGGCACATCCTTCTTTGTAAGCTCGTTGAGAGGTGCAGCAATGGTGCTGAAATCTCTCACAAAACGCCTATAGAAACCAGCGAGGCCAAGGAAACTCCTCACTTGTGTGACCGTTTTGGGCTGCGGCCAACTCTCAATAGCTTCAATCTTGGTTTTATCAACTTCAATTCCCTTTGGAGTAACAACATAGCCAAGAAAAGATACTCGGTCGGTGAAAAAGGTGCACTTTCCAAGGTTACCAAACAAACGTGCATCACATAGAGCAGTAAAAACAGCACGTAAATGTTCCAAATGTTCCTCCAAAGATTTGCTATAAATTAATATGTCATCAAAGTAAACTACCACAAATCGTCCAATGAAAGCACGTAAAACTTCGTTCATTAACCTCATGAAAGTACTAGGTGCATTAGTTAACCCAAAAGGCATGACTAACCACTCATATAAACCAAACTTAGTTTTAAATGTTGTTTTCCATTCATCTCCCAATTTCATACGAATTTGATGGTATCCACTACGCAAATCAACTTTGGAGAATATTGTAGAGCCACTCAATTCATCAAGCATATCATCTAGCCTAGGAATAGGATGACGATAACGAATAGTAATATTATTAATGCCTCTACAATCAACGCACATACGCGACGTACCATCCTTTTTCGGCACTAAAATGATAGGAACAGCATAAGGACTAAGGGATTCACGTATATAACCTTTGTCGAGCAGTTCTTGTACTTAACGCATAATCTCCTTCGTCTCCACTGGATTGGTACGGTATGGTGCACGGTTGGGTAATGATGCACCGAGAATTAAGTCAATTTGATGCTCAATCCCTCGAATAGGTGGTAATCCCGGTGGCACGTCTTCTGGAAAGACGTCAGCGAACTCCTGCAAAATGTTAGTGACAGCAGGAGGCAAAGAGGAAGGCACGTCCTCGAATGAAAATAATGCCTCCTTGCACACAAAAGCATAGCAAACAAATTTGCTGAAATCCAGATCATCAATATCAGATTTTGTGGCAAGTAAACATGCACTTTTCAATTTAATTTCAGAAGCAACACTAGATGATTTATTATTAGGTTTCATTTGTTGCTCAAATTCTTTTGCCACAATCTGATTTTTGCTCTTATTTTTCTCCTGTTTTGCTTTATTAGATGATGAAGGGTGCAACCCTAGATGGCCGATCTTTCATGAAAGGAGTGGATCCCAAAGAGAAACACGAAGAACATGAGGGGTATTCACGAGGGAAAACACGAGAGAATCACTCAAACCAACAAGATTCGATTACACATGTGCTAGATCCTCGAAACACAAAGAGATACACGATGATCCAAGGTCAATAAAGGACGATACAAGTAACCGGTTCTTCTCCTAGAAGGAGGTCTTGATGGGGCCGCCCAAGAGGGGGTCTTGAATCCAAGTTGATCTTCTCCGAAGAGGGGCTGCAGTCTCTCTCGAGGAGGAGATCGGTATGGATGAGCGAAGCTCTATGTCGAAATATGAGCTAAACCAACGCTACCCTAACTAGGATGAATGGGGGGTCTATTTATAGTCTAAGTGAAAAAAGGGGGGCGAAGTGAAAGGGTACATGGGCCTCGGGCCCGAATCTGGACACAGCCAGGTACCGGACGTCCGCTGGGGACCGGTCGTCCGGTGTCTTAGGAGCTGCCGGACGTCCGGTGTCCTCCGGTCATCCGCTGGTTCTGCTCTGTGATGGGGGTGCCGGACGTCCGGTAGCTCCGAACTTTCGCTGATGTTGGCTCGGTCGTCCGGTCTGGGCCAGACGTCCGCTCGCTGGGGTTCGGCTGAGGCTTCAGGCGCCGGACGTCCGGTCCCGGCCGGTCATCCAGTGGCTGGGACTTTTCCTGCATCCCTTCTTCTTCTCCGTCTTCTCATCCATCTTCCTCTTCTTCTTGTCCTTGCTCCTTAGCTTCTCCATTGTACCTGAGTATGCACAAAGTATCCATATGAGGTCGTAGCCATGCTTCATGTGCCTCGAAGTGGAATTGTGAGAGGAGAGATGTCACCTCGGTTTCAAGGGCTCTTGCACGTGATCGATTCATGTGTCCGGTAGGCACTTGATGAGACGATGGTAGGTCCATGGGGATGACCTTCGGATGCTCCGCATCATCTCCCCTCCCTTGGGGAAGATCCGTCCTCGGATCAAAATCTTCATCACCATGGAAAGGAGAGAGATCTTTGACGTTGAAGATGTCGCTCATGTTGTACTTGTCGCGCGGGAGGTCGATCTTGTAAGCGTTGTCGTTGTAGCATGCAAGCACCTTGAAGGGTCCATCCGCTCGTGGACGAAGCTTGGATTTGCGTTCTTGTGGGAAGCGGTCCTTGCGAAGGTGTAGCCCCACTTGATCACCAATGTTGAAGACCATAGGTTGCTTGTTGAAGTTGAGCTTGGTCGCAAGGCGTTCAACTTGGTGCTCGATGGTGTTTCTTGTATCTTCATGCATCTTCTTGAGATGTGTCACATGCGCACTTGCGTCCAAATCGATGCGCTCTTGGAGTGGTAGAGGAAGAATATCCAATGGTGACAAAGGGTTGAATCCGTAGACGACCTCGAAAGGGGACTTGCCGGTTGTTGAGTGTCTTGCTCAGTTGTATGCGAACTCGGCGATGGGTAGAGACTCCTCCCACTCCTTGATGTTCTTCTTGATGAGTACTCGAAGTAGAGCAGAGAGTGTGCGGTTTGTCACCTCCGTTTGGCCGTCGGTTTGAGGATGGTATGCCGTGGAGAAGAGTAGCTTGATTCCGAGCTTGGCGCATAGAGTCTTCCAAAAGTAGCTAAGGAACTTGACGTCGCGGTCCGAGACGATAGTCCTTGGCACTCCATGAAGGCACAAGATTTCCCTACAAAACAAATTTGCAATATGTGAAGCATCGTCTATCTTGTTGCAAGGAATGAAATGAGCCATTTTGGAGAAATGGTCCATGACAACAAAAATAGAATCCTTGCCATTTTGAGTTCTAGGCAAACCAAGCACAAAGTCCATGCTAATATCTTCCCATGGTTGGTATGGAATCGGTAGAGGCATATAGAGGCCATGAGATTGAGCTTTAGACTTAGCTTTGCGGCATGTCGAACATCGGTTGGTGAAGCGATTGACTTCCCGAAACATGTTTGGCCAAAAGTAGCTCTTTGAGAGCGTGGCGAACATCTTATCGCGTCCAAAGTGTCCCATTAATCCTCCTCCCTGCGATTCCTGCAAAAGCAATAAATGAAGGGACGACTTGGGGACGCAAAGTTTGTTAGCTCGCATAAGGTAGCCGTCTTTGATGTAATAGCGTTCCCATGATATATGTGACAAACACTTGGCATAAGGATTGGCAAAAGTCTCATCATGCGCATACAATTCTTTGATATGCTTGAAGCCAATGACATCTAACTCAAGTTGCGTGACTAGCATGCATATGCGGGAAAGAGCATCCGCGACGATGTTTTCTTTACCCTTGATGTACTTGATGACATAGGGAAAAGACTCAATGAATTCACTCCATTTAGCATGACGCTTGTTCAACTTAGTTTGACCCTTGAGATACTTGAGGGTCTCATGATCGGCATGAATGATAAACTCGTGGGGACGAAGGTAATGTTCCCATTCATGTAAAACACGGACTAAAGCATATAGCTCTTTGTCATAGATGGGATAGTTGAGTTGCGCTCCGGAATGTTTCTCACTAAAGTAAGCTATGGGGCGCTTCTCTTGCGTTAACACACCTCCTATGCCATTACCGCTAGCATCTCAATGAATCTCAAAAGGCTTGTCGAAGTTGGGTAAAGCAAGCACGGGAGCATGAGTAAGCAAATTCTTAAGCTCATTGAATGCGATATTGATGCGGAGCATCCCACGTTCATCCCCATGTACACTCCGACTACTCTCCAAACCCCAAGTGGACATATGACGAGACCTCGAACATACGCCATTGGACACAAGGTGCACTCGCTCCTCTCCGAACCATCACTTTATACATGTGAGATATGGCTACTACCTCCAACGTGTGTTCTATGCATGATCAGGTACTTGGAGGAAAGCCACGAAGTCACCACATCCAACGGAACAGCTAGCGAGGATGCCAAGTACAAGGACCAAGAGAAGAAGCCGTGCGAAGCTATGGCCACCGGACGACCAGCCCAGCTCGGACGTCCGGCCCCTGAGGACCCGAGCCGAATCTACGGACGACCGGAGCCACCGGACGTCCGACGACTCCCAGCGCCCGGACGACCGCCAGACACCAGACGTCCGACACTCTCCAGCGCCCGGATGACCGACGCCGACCGGACGGCCGACACCACCTGTCCAGAACCAAAATGCCGGACGTCCGACATGAACTGGACGACCGGACCTTCGCGAGCCACCGGACGTCCGGTACCTGTTGGACATCCGACGCTTGTGCGCCTGCCCGTGTGTTGGGCCGAAGCCACTTACCCTTTCATTCGCCTAGACTATATATACTCCTCCACCTCCTCCTAGTTAGGGTTAGCGTTGTGATAGCTCATTTCAGAGATAGAGCTACGCTCATCCATTACGAATCTACTCCACGAGAGAGACCGCGGCCCCTCTACGGAGAAGATCCCCTTGGATTCAAGACCCCCTCTTGGGTGGTCCCATCAAGACCTCCTCACGGAGAAGAACCGGTTACCGTGTATCATCCGTTGTTGACCTTGGATCATCGTGTACCTATTTGTGTTTCGAGGATCTAGCACATGTGTGATCTATTTCTTGTTCGTTGAGTGTTTCTCTTATGTTTCCCCTCGTTTTCCCCCTCGTGTTCATCGTGTTCCTCGTAGGGATCCGCTCCTTTCGTGAAAGATCGGCCATCTAGGGTTCCACCCTACATCATCTTGGTATCATGAGCCACGTTGATCACGATTTCAGAGCCTCCCCCACCATTTTCTAGCCTTCTTTTGCTTGATTTCGTCCTAAATTCGAAAATCCCCACCAAAAATAGCCCCAATTTTTTTTGTGATTTGTTGGAATGATGAAGTTTTGTTGATTTTGATCCATGGATTTCCTTGGTTTCGAGTGGATCTAGCATTTCCCCAATTTTCCCCACTTTCCATCCACGAAACCTCATCAATTTTGACCCCAAATTCCCCAAATTCCGCCCAAAATCGCGTCCCGGATCTGAAATCTCGCCTTGACCCCGACCACCGGACGACCGTCACTTTATCGGACGTTCGGAGCCCCTGGAACGACCGGACATCCGTCATCCACCGGACGACCGGAACCCCTAACCCGGATGGAAATTAGCGGATTTCCGAGCTCACCGGACGTCCGGCCACCGGACATCCGTCCATTAGCGGACGTCCGCTACCTGTAAAAACTGACTTCGGCTGATTTTTGTTTCGGCCATAAGTAATTTATCCGAACTCCGATTTTGACGTTCTTTAGCTCGTTTTGAAGCTCTTGACATCCTCCTTCCCACAAAAATACCAACAACATCTTTTGACTCCGTCAAATTTTGACAATTTTGGCATCTTTGCCTAGGGCTTCCACCACATCATCCGCTATACCATCTTCGACTTCCGCAACCTAACCAATTTTGTTCCCCATCGCATTAGTGGTTGCTTGAGGAGTGATTTGAGTCTCCTAAGGTGTCTAGGCTAGTTAGGGATGGTTGCTTCTTCTTCAACCACCACCACCATTTCCGCATAGGCTTGACCACTATACACTTCCGCCACCCAACTTAACCCAATTTTGTTTGTGTTGTGAGTTGTGTCTCCAACGGTGTTTCGGCTACTTAGGGACCGTGCTTCCAACTCCGACACCGTGTATAGTACACCACCTTACCCTTCATTTCCGCATTGCCTACTCGCAAAACCCATCATTGCATTTCCTCAACCACCACCACATCCCGCTACCACCATTTGATGTTTGAGATTTTGAGTTCGCGTTTTTTCCATTTCCTAAGGTGTTTCGGCTACTTAGGGACGAGTCTCTATCATCTTGGTATCTCCATCAAGATCACCGCCACTCATCACCGCGGACGGTAACCTCCATATCATCTTGGTATCGTGGTATCCCTCCATTGTATATTCCCTTGCCATTGCATTGATAACCCCTATCCCATTTTGCGTTACTTGCCTATCGAGACTAGCCATTTGAGTATTGCCGGCAACATTACTTGTGCACATTAGTGATCTACACCATACATTGCATACATACCATATCATATTGGCATCATACCATCTCGTGTGCCTCAAGTTTGTTCCTGCATATACACAATAGCTATCTTGGTTTGTGCATTGTGCAAAAGTGGGCATACAAAAAAAAGAGAATAAAGCTTTTAAGCAAAGAAAAAGAGTGAACAAAGAGCTTGTAAGCAAGTGCCATAGCATCATACCACATTGTCATATCCGATCATCTTGGATCAAGCCCCGGGAACCATATATACATAGCATACTTGGCATAGAAGTCGTTGCATTTTTGTCCCCTATAGGTTGTCCACAAGTGTCTTATCCGCCTATTGAGCAATCGTGCCAGCGTCTCTCTAGAGTTGTGCAACAAGAGCATTTTCCATGGATTCCACATTTTGAGCTCATCCTTGGTTGCACGACCCCATTTATCTATCCGTGTGTGCGTTTCCGTGTGCCACCCATATTGCTATTGGTCTACTTGTTTCACTTGTGAATTTGTGAATCTCTTTCAACATTATTGACTCTTGCTAACATTTTGCATCAAATTTTTGTGCCACTATCCTCACCAAGCTCCACCATAAGCCTTACTTGTGTAGGTGTGAGAAACCGACAAGAATTGGTACCAATTGTGCTATTTCCTTGTCCACATTGGAGTGATCATTGATCCACTTTCAACTTGGTCAAGGTACATTTGGTATTCGTTCTTCTCTTTCTACCACTCACACTTTTCTCTTGGAGTGATGGATCGGCAAGGCATTTCATCTCCCGTCTTCCACAACAACGACGGCGTGAACAACTACATCACCAATGCGTCTATCTTCGATCTACAACCACAAATGCAAGGCACATAATCAAGATTGCGAGAGCGCATCGAGAACCTCTCCATTGACATTCGCCACTCCGAAGCGAGGAAAAGGGACTACATCGACAACAAGCTTTCCGCACAAAAGGATGAGCAAGATGCAAGGATGGAGGAGATTCGGGCCTTGATCAAGTCTACTTCCCCGTCTTCATCTTCAAGGCGGCGGCAAGCACATCGATCCTCTTCGGAGTTCCCAAGCGACACAAGCGCAAGTCGTCCACGTCCACAACTCCATGGCGACCACCATCACGTTTGTGATCCATCTCGTCATGAAGGGCATGTCACCTCCAAGCAACATGTGCACGACGACGATGAACGACATCTACTACGAGCTCAAGTGCGACAACGCCACCATCAACATGAAGATGCTCGAGATGCGCCTACCTACAAGTCCCAACAAGCCCTACTTCACGCCAAGTCCAAACTTCATGACCACAAGAGAAGACCGCGAGACAAGCACCACCACGAGCACGCTACGGCTACAACAACCACTTCGGCATCTTCTCCAAGTGCTATCAAGGCATCTTCGCCTTTGGATGTACGGCATCTTTGCCTACTTCCCACGAGTACGCCTACATTGACTTCATCAAGTCCAAGGCGACCACCTACAAGTGAGGGCGACACTTCCATCTTCGGAAGCCCCTCAAGGAAGATGGCCGAGCATGGGAATTTCCCTTCGGTCATGGAGACGAGCTATGAGGTGCCACATCATATGGACCTCCTACAACAAGACGGCGACAAGAAGGTCGACCTAGGGCCACCCCCTTCGACCACGGCAACGAGCACGAACCTCTTCAACAACATGAAGACGGCGCCCATATTGGACTCATACTCCGAGTCAAGCTACAAGACCGCTCATGAGACCTTATCTTTGGTCTTCGAGGAGAGTGATGATGTGCCATCTTCGTCCTTCATCCATGGCTACGACCACGACATGATTGAGCATGGAGACATTTGCACCAACATCTCTCCGACAACGACATGTGACGAGATGCCCCAATTGCCATGTGAGAAGAGCCACCACCACATGAGTGACATGAGTGACTCCAGCACACGTGACATTGAGAGCATTTCCTATGAGAGGATGAGTGTGACCACCACTAGCCCCACACTTGAGAGCATGCCACACATCCTATGTGAGGTTGACAGCCATTTGAGTGACTCCACCAACCATATGAGTGAGAGCATCCGAGAGGGAGTGAGTGAGCCACAACACTTAGTGAGCGAGGTAGTTGACACGGCATGTGAGGCCACTTTGATTTCTAACGACTTAACCTCTACTCCTAGTGTGTTTTCTTCTTTGGTGCTAGGTCTCCTACTTGACGACATGCCTACCCTCGACGACTCCATACCTACAATGGAGACAATGATGGCCATGGTGGACGATGATGCACCCCCCACATGGTTCCATCAAGATGAAGATGACAACGAGACGATTTTCGACACCTCACCTCCAACACATGAGCGATGCTCCAAAGGTAACATAGGTGATGGTGCTTCTCTTGTCTCACTAGTGGACTATTTTGCGAATGATTGCTTGCATGATGTTGACACACCTATTCACATGCTTCATGCTACTGCGACTTCTTCATGTCATGACTCACCTATTTATGATAAATATGATGATGAGCATGTTGATTTGCCTAGTTGTGATGCTATGCTCCATAGGATAACATGTGAAAAATCTTTTGGTCACATCATGTTTGACAATCCATTAACCTTGTCATATGCTATGAGTGAGATATCCCATATTGCATTATTTCAATCTCAACATAGTGACTATGCATGCCACGTTACAATAAATCCCATTTGCACTTATGGCATAGATGACGAGATGATGGTCATTGGATTTTGTTTTTCTTGTGATGATATTGACATGCTTCCTTTACATGATTTGCGCAATTCATCTACTATGCCATGCCATGATCACATTGTTCCAAATATGCATTGTTTTGGATGTTGTCAATATTCTCCGTGTGATGTTTCCACTAATGATCATGAGGAGACCCTCATAGTTTCCTCATGCGTATTAGGAGATTTTGATGCATTCCATACATTGCATGATTACCATAATTTCTTGCACCATATGCATTCCATGAACAACAATGCTCTACATATTTCTTGTGATGCATTACACAATTTGAGTCTCCATTATGCTATACATAATAACAAACCTCTCATGATGGATGACATGTTTCTATATCACGCATCTCATTTATTTGAGCATTGGATATTTTGTGCTAACCAACACAAGCACGTGCGCATCATGATGAATGATGTGTACATCAACCACGCACAAACAATTTTCCCTTTGTCTTGGTTTTGTGTAGGTACTCCCGTATACTCGTCAACCTCTCAATCCCAAGAGTTGACGAAACGAGCTCTTGAGAGCAAAGATGACTTGGGATCCCGTGAACTATCCTTCCCACCGTTCTCTTCGCGCAACGCCTATGCGCATCTCTCTCACTTGATGTAGGGTAGGAACCCTATGGGCCGATCTTTCACGAAAGGAGCGGATCCCAAAGAGAAACACGAAGAACACGAGGGGATTCACGAGGGAAAACACAAGAGAAAACACTCAAACCTCCAAGAACAAGTCACACATATGCTAGATCCTCGAATGCATAGAACGATACACGAATCCACGGACAACTAAGGACGATACAAAAGGGTAGCCGGTTCTTCTCCGTGATGAGGTCTTGAATCCACAAAGGGATCTTCCCGTAAAGGGGTCTTGAATCCAAAGTGGATCTTCTCCATAGAGGGGCCGCGGTCTCTCTCGTGGAGTAGATCCGATATGGATGAGCAATGCTCTATCTCTCAAATGAGCTAAAACCAATGCTAACCCTAGTACGGAGCTAAGGGACAAGTATATATAGTCCAAGGGGTAAGTTGGGGGATACAAGGGGTGAAACCCCTTTCACTGTGCACAAGCAGGGCGGTAGTACCGGTCATGGGGGCGGTTGTACCGCTGGACGCTCAGGTACGGGTTCCTGGAGGTGCTTCCGGATGTGCTCAGCGGTTGTACCAGTGCTTGGGGCGGTTGTACCGGTCAGGTGGTTGTTACGGGGATAAACCGGTGCTGCACCAGCCTTGCGCCGCTCGATCACAGAAACTTGGCCGGTTTTTGGGCGGTGGTCGAGCGGTTGCACCGCTTGTGGGCCTTCAGCGGTAGTACCGCTTGGTGTGGGCGGTAGTACCGCTCGGGCTATAGCAGTTGGCTCTCCTTCCCATGCTCCCGCGCACACTTGGCCTTGGTCCTTAGGCTCTCCATGGTCTCCTCGGATGGACCTGAGTATGCATAAGGTCCGCTCTTGAGGTAGCATCCATGTCTTACATGCGGAAATGGAAGATGCAGAAAGGAGCGAGTTCACCTTGTGTCCAATGGCGTATGCTTGAGGTCTCAACATGTGGGCACTAGGGGCCTTGGGGAGAAGTCGTAGTGTACATGGGGATGATCATAGGATGCTCCGCATCATCTCCCCTCCCTTGGGAAAGATCCGACCTCGGATTGAAATCCTCATCACCATGGGAACGGTTGTTGTGGACGGACTTGTAGTTGGATGGAGTGGAAGTCGTTGCGCAATCCAAGTACTCCAAGGTGTCGCCGGAGTGGTATACATGAAAAAAGAGAAAACACAAACAACACTAGGAAATACAATGGTTAGAGCACACAAAGTGTCCATCGTGTAAGAATGAGTCTGTGCAACAAGATTGAGCATGACAAGGTGCATGAAGCTTATCCACAAGAGATGGAATGGTATGCAAAGCATTCATGGGAGCAAAAGCATTCATTGCGCACACAAAGGTGTTGTGAATATGATCAATGCAACCACGGTGCAAAATGATGTCATAGAGGGACGATTTATCAATAGCATGAATAAGGCAATGGATGCTCAAGATGAGTATGTGATCATGCAATTGATGATGGGCAATATGATCATGATGTATGAATATGCCATCAAGAAAGATCACAAAAAAATTTCTAAGGAAATGCACAAGCTCATATATCATGGGTGACATGGGAATACAAGATGCAACAAGGCAATCGTAGTATGAGTCAACCCATGCATAAGATGCAAGTTTGTCATGTGTATGATATGTCCATCGAGCATGACATGTGTGGGTACAATCAACAAGTATGGAGGTGTTGGTGTACCAATGCTCAATGTCGTGGCATGAGTGGAGGTTCGAAGGTGCATCCAATAAGTTCGAGCACTCCTCAACTTGAAGGTCCATAGAGCCAATCTCCCATGTAGCTCCTCCATAAGCGAGATGTAACATGTACACAACAAGAAGGAGACAACAATGAAAGAGTGACCCATCCAATATGCGTAATTGAGGATGGCTCAAAGGTAATGAGTTCACCTTTATGATGACGTCAAAAATGTTGGTGTTGTGCATCATGTACGCCTTCACATGACCAAGGTGTTTCATGATGTTGCCACCTTGTGAATCCTTCAAAATTAAAGAACATGACAAACACTCGGAAAAACAAATGAGGTTAGTGCAAATGCAACACCTATCATTCGAATGGTGAGATACCCAACAAGTGTATGCATCATGCGCATCATAAGAAAGGACAAGGGAGCATTTCATAGTATGGAGGCATATGATGCGAGAACAACCAAATACAATAGGCTCAATCAAACAAGCATGCATCACAAGTAAGGTGTCCAAGTCTCCAAGATCAATAAGCACATATGCAACAATTGGAGGCAAGCGACAATGAACAAGAAGTATCATGTGAGAGGCATGAGCATATATGTCATCAACCTAAGAAAGCGAGCAAGAGTAGAAGATGGGTGATGCGACAAAGAAAGCAATCATGGTGATCAAGTCAAGCAAGCTAGTAGTGCGAGGATGCAACATACTAGAAGGAATCATGGCAAGCATGTCATGGGTGAAAATAGTGTGCATGAATAACTCACATGACATAGCACAAGCATGAAAGGAGGATATGAGCAAAATAGCATCAATAGCATGAGGCACATGATAAACATGGCAATAGCAACAAGGATCTCCACCAAGCATGCAAATACACATAGGAGTAGCATAATGGTGAATCATGGGTAGATGCAAGCAAGGGTTACAATTGCATGGCAAAGGCATAGAAGCAAGCATAGCATGCAAAGTGAACACGGTAAAATGAGCAAGAAGCGAGAAGCGGTATATAGCCCATAGCCGAGTGAGATCCAAGTAGAGAGATGCGCGTAGTTGTTGCGCAAAGAGAGCGGTGGGAAGGGTAGTTCATGGGATCCCAAGTCATCTATGCTCTCTAGAGCTCGTTTCATCAACTCTTGGGATTGAGAGGTTGACGAGTATACGTGAGTACCTACACAAAACAAAGACAAAGGGAAAATTGTGTGTGCGTGGTAGATGTACACATCATCCATCATGATGTGCACATGCTTGTGTTGGTTAGCACAAAATATCCAAAGCTCAAATAAATGAGATGTGTGATATAAAAACATGTCATCCATCATGATAGGGTTTATGTTATGTATAGCATAATGGAGACTCAAATTGTGTAATGCATCACAATAAATATGTATAGAATTGTTATTCATGGAATGCATATGGTGCACACAAGGGATGTAATCATGCGATACACAATAATTTTCATGGCATGGCATAGTAGATGAATTGTGCAAATCATGTAAAGGAAGCATAGCAATATCATCACATGAAAAACAAAAGCCAATGACCATCATCTCGCGATCTATGCCATAAGTGCAAATGGGATTTATGTGAATGGGGCATGCATAGTCACTATGTTGAGATTGAAATGATGCCATATGGGATATCTCACTCATAGCATATGACAAGGTTAATGGATTGTCAAACATGATGTGACCAAAAGAATTTTCACATGGTATCCTATGGAGCATAGCATCACAACCAGGAAAATCAACATGCTCGTCATCATATTTATCATAAATAGGTAAGTCATGACATGAAGAAGAGGCACTAGCATGAAGCATGGGTATAGGTGTGTCAACATCATGCAAGAAATCATTCGAAAAATAGTCCATTAGTGGGACAAGAGAAGCACCATCACCTATGTTACCTTTGGAGCATCGCCCATGTGTTGTAGGTGAGGTGTCGAGGACCAAGTCATGGTCATCTTCATCGTGATGGAACCATGTGGGGGTGTAGCATCGTCCACCATAGCCATCATCATCTCCATTGGATGTATGGGCTCGTCGAGGATAGGCGTGTCGTCATGTAGGAGACCTAGCACCAAAGAAGAAAACACACTAGGAGTAGAGGTTAAGTCGTTAGAAATCAAAGTGGCCTCACATGCCGTGTCAACTACCTCACTCACTAAGTGTTGTGGCTCACTCACTCCCTCTCGGATGCTCTCACTCATATGGTTGGTGGAGTCACTCAAATGGCTCTCAACCTCACATAGGATGTGTGGCATGCTCTCAAGTGTGGGGCTAGTGGTGGTCACACTCATCCTCTCATAGGAAATGCTCTCAATGTCACGTGTGGTGGAGTCACTCATGTCACTCATGTGGTGGTGGCTCTCCTCACATGGAAATTGGGGCATCTAGTCACATGTCGTTGTCGGAGGGATGTTGGTGCAAATGTCTCCATGCTTAATCATGTCGTGGTCGTAGCCATGGATGAAGACCGAAGATGGCACACCATCACTCTCCTCAAAGACCAAAGATAAGGTCTCATGAGCGGTCTCGTAGCTTGACTCAGAGTATGAGTACAATATGGGCGCCGTCTTCATGTCGTTGACGCGGTTCGTGCGCGTCGTCGTGGTCGAAGGGGATGGCCCTTGATCGACCTTCTTGTCACCGCCTTGTTGTAGGTGGCCCATATGATGTGGCACCTTGTAACTCGTCTCCATGACCGAAGGGAAATTCCCATGCTCGGCCATCTTCCTTGAGGGGCTTCCGAAGATGGAAGTGTCGCCCTCGCTCATAGGTGGTCGCTGTGTACTTGATGATGTCGATGTAGGCGAACTCACGGGAAGTAGGCGAAGATGCCATACGTCCAAAGGCGAAGATGCCTTGATAGCACTTGGCGAAGATGCCGAAGTGGTTGGTGTAGCCATAGCTCTGTCTTGGTGGTTCTTGTCTCGCGGTCTTCTCTTATGCTCATGAAGTTTGGACTTGGCGTGAAGTAGGTCTTGTTGGGACTTGTGCATTTGCGCTTGGTGAGCATCGTCATGATGATGTTGGCGTTGTCGCACTTGAGCTCGTAGTAGATGTCGTTCGTCGTCGTCGTGCCCATGTTGCTTGAAGGTGACTTGCCCTTCATGACGAGGTGGATCACGAATGTGATGTTGGTCGCCATGGAGATGTGGACGTGGACGACTTGCGCTTGTATCGCTTGGGCGCTCCGAAGAGGATCGATGTGATTGCCGCCGTCGTGAAGATGATGAAGGGGAAGTAGACTCGATCAAGGCCCGAATCTCCTCCATTCTTGCATCTTGCTCCTTCTTTTGTGCGGAAAGCTTGTTGTCAATGTAGTCCCTTTTCCTCGCTTCGGAGTGGCGAATGTCGATGGAGAGGTTCTCGATGAACTCTCACAATCTTGATTGTGCGCCTTGCATTTGTCGTTGTAGATCGAAGATTGACGCTTTGGTGATGTAGTTGTTCACGTCGTCGTTGTTGTCGAAGACCAGAGATGAAATGCCTTGCCTATCCATCACTCCAAGAGGAAAATGTGAGTGGTAGAAAGAGAAGAACGAATACCAAATGTATCTTGACCAAAGTTGAAAGTGGATCAATGATCACTCCAATGTGGACAAGGAAATAGCACAATTGGTACCAATTCTTGTCGGTTTCTCACACCTACACAAATAAGGCTTATGGTGGAGCTCGGTGAGGATAGTGGCACAAAATTTTGATGTAAAATGTTAGCAAGAGTCAATAATGTTGAAAGAGATTCACAAATTCGCAAGTGTAACAAGTAGACCAATAGCAATATGGGTGGCTCACGAAAACACACACACGGATAGATAAATGGGGTCGTGTAACCAAGGATGAGCACAAAATGTGGAATCCATGGAAAACACTCTTGTTGCACAACTCAAGAGAGACACTAGCACGATTGCTCAATAGGAGGATACGACACTTGTGCACAACCTATAACATGCAAAATGTATGAACTTCTATTCCAAGTATGCTATATATGTATGGCTCCCGGTGTTATGATCCAAGATGATCTTATATGACAATGTGGTATGATGCTATGGCACCTTCTTACAAGCTCTTTGTTCACTCTTTTGCTTAAAAGCTTATTCTCTTTTTTTTATATGTATGTCCACTTTGCGAAATGCACAAACCAAGATAGCTATTGTGTATATATGCGGGAACAAACTTGTGGCACAAAGGATGATATGATACCAAGATGATACCGATATGGTATGGTATGGTATGTATGTAATGGAAGGTGTAGACCACTAATGTGCACAAGTAACATTGCCGGCAATACTCAAAGGCTAGTCTCGATAGGCAAGTAACGCAAAATGGGCTAGGGGTTATCAATGCAATGGCAAGAGAATATACAATGGAGGGGTACCACAATACCAAGATGATATTCAGGTTACCGTCCGCGGTGATGTTGAGTGGCAGTGATCTTGATGACGATACCAAGATGATGGAGACTCGTCCCTAAGTAGCCGAAACACCTTAGGAAACAGAAAAACCGCGAACTCAAAATCTCAAAAATGGTGGCAGCGGGAATTCGGTGGTGATTTTGTGGAAGCTCAATGGAATTGCGGAATGGCAATGATGGGTTGTGGAGTACGCAATGCGGAAGTCGAGGGTAAGGTGGTGGACTATACATGGTGTCGGAGTTGGAAGCACGGTCCCTAAGTAGCCGAAACACCTTAGGAGACACAACTCACAACACAAGCAAAATTGGGTTAAGTTGGGTGGTCGGAGTGTATAGTGGTCAAGCCTATGCGGAAGTGGTGGTGGTTTTTGATGAAGAAGCGACCATCCCTAAGTAGCCTAGACACCTTAGGAGACTCAAATCACTCCTCAAGCAACCACTAATGCGATGGGGAACAAAATTGATTAGGTTGCGGAAGGCTATGGTGGTGTAGCGGATGATGTGGTGGAAGCCCTAGGCAAAGATGCCAAAGTTCCAAAAATTTGATGGAGTCAAATTGTGTTAAAACCTATGTATCTGGATGGGGGATGTCAATAGCTACTCAATGAGCTAAAGAACGCGAAAATTGGACTCCGGATGTGAAAGTTATGGCAAAAACTGTCAATCAGCCGAGGCTGAAACTGGGAGGGGCGGTTGTACCGCTTGGGTGGGCGGTTGTACCGCTCCTGGAGCGTCCTGGGGTTCCAGTTTTAGCTGGCAGAAGTATCAGCTTATGGGGGAGCGGTTGTACTGCCTCGGGGGCCGGTTGCACCGCTGGTGTTGGGAAAAATTCTCAGATATGGATCGGGGATGAACTTGGGGCGGAAATGGATGATCTTGGCGGCAAAAATTTGATGGATTTCGTGGATGGAAGGTGGGGAAACTTGGGGAGATGCTAGATCCACTTGAAACCAAGCAAATCCATGGATCAAAATCAACAAAACATCATCAAACCAACAAATCACAAAAAAATTTGGGGCTATTTTTGGTGGGGATTTTCGAAATAGGGAAAGAACACAACAAAATTAGGCTAGAAAACAACGAGGGGAGGCTCCGAAATCGTGATCAACGTGGCTCTAGATACCAAGATGATGTAGGGTAGGAACCCTATGGGCCGATCTTTCACGAAAGGAGCGGATCCCAAAGAGAAACACGAAGAACACGAGGGGATTCACGAGGGAAAACATGAGAGAAAACACTCAAACCTCCAAGAACAAGTCACACATATGCTAGATCCTCGAATGCATAGAACGATACACGAATCCACGGACAACAAAGGACGATACAAAAGGCTAGCCGGTTCTTCTCCGTGAGGAGGTCTTCAATCCACAAAGGGATCTTCCCGTAAAGGGGTCTCGAATCCAAAGTGGATCTTCTCCGTAGAGGGGCCGCGGTCTCTCTCGTGGAGTAGATCCGATATGGATGAGCAATGCTCTATCTCTCAAATGAGCTAAAACCCATGCTAACCCTAGTACGGAGCTATGGGACAAGTATATATAGTCCAAGGGGTAAGTTGGGGGATACATGGGGTGAAACCCCTTTCACTGCGCACAGGCAGGGTGGCAGTACCGGTCATGGGGGCGGTTGTACCGCTGGACGCTCAGGTACGGGTTCCTGGAGGTGCTTCCGGATGTGCTCAGCGATTGTACCGGTGCTTGGGGCGGTTGTACCGGTCAGGTGGCTGTTACGGGGATAAACCGGTGCTGCACCGGCCTTGCACCGCTCGATCACAGAAGCTTGGCCGGTTGTTGGGCGGTGGTCGAGCGGTTGCAGCGCTTGTGGGCCTTCAGCGGTAGTACCGCTTGGTGTGGGTGGTAGTACCGCTCGGGCTATAGCAGTTGGCTCTCCTTCCCTTGGTCCCGCGCACACTTGGCCTTGGTCCTTAGGCTCTCCATGGTCTCCTCTGATGGACCTAAGTATGCATAAGGTCCCGCGCTTGAGGTAGCATCCATGTCTTACATGCGGAAAGGGAAGATTCGGAAAGGAGCGAGTTCACCTTGTGTCCAATGGCGTATGCTTGAGGTCTCAACATGTGGGCACTAGGGGCTTGGGGAGAAGTCGTAGTGTACATGGGGATGATCATAGGATGCTTCGCATCATCACTTGGCTCTCACACGGCTATGTGCTATATACCGCTTGTCGCTTCATGCTCATTTTCCCGTGTTCACTTTGCATGCTATGCTTGCTTCTATGCCTTTGCCATGCAATTGTGACCCTTGCTTGCATCTACCCATGATTCACAATTATGTTACTCCTATGTGTATTTGCATGCTTGGTGGAGATCCTTGTTTCTATTGCCATGTTTATCATGTGCCCCATGCTATTGATGCTATTTTCCTCATATCTTGCCTTCGTGCTTGTGATATGTCTTGTGCATTATTCATGACCACTATTCGCACACATGACATACTTGACATGATTCCTTCTAGTACGTTGCATCTTCGCAATACTAGCTTGCTTGCCTTGATTCACATGATTTCTTGCTTTGTCGCATCACCCATGTTCCATTCTTACTTGCTTTCTTGGGTTGATGACGTATATGTTCATGCCTCTCAGATGATATATTTTGTTCATTGTCGCTTGCCTCCAATTGTTGCATCTATGCTTATTGATCGTGGAGACTTGGACACCTTACTTGTGATGCATGCTTGCTTGATTACGCCTATTGTATTTGGTTGTTCTCGCGTCATATGCCACCATACTATGAAATGCTCCCTTGTCCTTTCTTATGATGAGCATGATGTGTCCGCTTGTTGGGTATTTTACCGCACGAATGATAGGTTTTCCGCTAACCTCATTTATTTTTCTGAGTGTTTGTCATGTTCTTTCATGTTGAAGGATTCACAAGGCGATACTGTCATGACACAATTTGGTCATGTGAAGGCATACATGATGTGCAACACCAACATTTGCAAGAATCTCCTAAAGGTGAACTCCTTCCCTTTGAGCCATCCTCAATTATGCATATTGGATGGGTCACTCTTTCATTGTTGTTTCCTTCTTCTTGTCTACATGTTACATCTATTGGACGGAGGACCGACATTGGAGATGGAACCCATGGACCTTCAAGTTGAGGAGCGCTCGGACTTATTGGATGCACCTTCGAACCTCCACTCATGCCACGAGATCGAGCATTGGTACACCAACACCTCCATATTTGTTGATTGTGCTCACACTTGTCATGCTCATTGGACATCTTACACACATGACAAATTTGCATCTCATGCATGGTTTGACTCCCATTACGATTGCCTTGTTGCATCTTGTATTCCCATGTCATCCATGATATATGAGCTTCTGCATTCCCTTAGCAAATTTGTTGTGATCTTTCTTGATGGCATATTCATACATCATGATCATATTGCCCATCATCAATTGCATGATCACATACTCATCTTGAGCATCCATTTCCATATACATGCTATTGATAAACCGTCTCACTATGACATCATTTTGCACCGTGGTTGCATTCATCATATTCTTGCTTTTGCTACCATGAATGTTGTGCATACATTTCCATATCTTTTGGATAAGCTTCATGCACCTTGTCATGATCAATCTTGTTGCACGGACTCATTCTTACATGATGGACACTTTGTGTGCTCTAACCATTGTGTTTCCGAGTGTCGTTTGTGTTTGCTCTTTTTGCATGTATACCACTCCGGCGACACCTTGGAGTACTTGGATTGCGCAACGTCTTCCACTCCGTCCAACTACAAGTCCATCCACGACTACCATTTCCATGGTGATGAGGATCACGATCCGAGGTCGGATCTTTCCCAAGGGGGGGGGAGATGATGCGGAGCATCCCACGTTCATCCCCATGTACACTCTGACTACTCTCCAAACCCCAAGTGGACATATGATGAGACCTTGAACATACGCCATTGGACACAAGGTGAACTCGCTCCTCTCTGAACCATCACTTTCTACATGTGAGATATGGCTACTACCTCTAACGTGTGTTCTATGCATGATCAGGTACTTGGAGGAAAGCCACGAAGTCACCACATCCAACAGAACAGCTAGCGAGGACACCAAGTACAAGTACCAAGAGAAGAAGCTGTGCGAAGCTACGGCCACCGGATGACCAGCCCAGCCCAGACGTCCGGCCCCTGAGGACCCGAGTCGAATCTACGGACGACCGGAGCCACCGGACGTCCGACGACTCCCAGCGCCCGGACGACTGCCAGACACCGGACGTCCAACATTCTCCAACGCCCGGACGACCGACGCCGACCGGACGTCCGACACCACCTGTCCAGAGCCAAAACGCCGGACGTCCGACATGAACCGGACGACCGGACCCTCGCGAGCCACAGGACGTCCGGTACCTGTCGGACGTCCGACGCCTGTGCGCCCGCCCGTGTGTTGGGCCGAAGGCACTTACCCTTTCATTCGCCTAGACTATATATACTCCTCCAGCTCCTCCTAGTTAGGGTTAGCGTTGTGATAGCTCATTTGAGAGATAGAGCTACGCTCATCCATTACGGATCTACTCCACGAGAGAGACCGCGGCCCCTCTACGGAGAAGATCCCCTTGGATTCAAGACCCCCTCTTGGGTGGCCCCATCAAGACCTCCTCATGGAGAAGAACCGGTTACCGTGTATTGTTCATTGTTAACCCTTGATCATCATGTATCTCTTTGTGTTTCGAGGATCTAGCACATGTGTGATCTATTTCTTGTTGGTTGAGTGTTTCTCTTGTGATTCCCCTCATTTTCCCCCTCGTGTTCTTCGTGTTCCTCGTAGGGATCTGCTCCTTACATGAAAGATCGTCCATCTAGGGTTCCACCCTACATCAGATATCTTGGGATGGTCCCCAAACAAAAGGCGCATTCTTCTTGCTCAAAGCATGTAAAGGCGAAGCAATGGTCCTAAAATCCTTTACAAAGTGACGATAGAAGCCCGCAAGACCAAGGAAACTACGCACTTGATGCAAGTTGGTTGGTTGCGGCCAAGTCTTAATAGCATTGATCTTGGACTCATCTACATGAACACCCTTAGAAGAGACCACAAAACCCAAGAAAATGAGCTTATCAACACCAAATAGGCATTTCTCCATATTAGCATAGAGACGCTCTTTTCTAAGAGTTTGCAAAACGGTGCGGACATGGGTGACATGTTCTTGGATAGATTTGCTAAACACAAGAATGTCATCGAATTAAACCACAACAAATATACCAATGTAAGGGCGAAAGACATGATTCATAAGGCGCATAAAAGTGCCCGGTGCTTCCAAGAGACCCATAGGCATGACTAACCACTCATACAAACCAAACTTGGTTTTGAATGCGGTTTTCCATTCATCACCCTCTTGTATGCGGATTTGATAGTAACCACTCTTAAGATCAATTTTGGAAAATATAGTGGCACCGCTAAGTTCATCAAGCATATCATCAAGGCGTGGAGTGGGGTACCTATATCTAACGGTGATAGCATTGATAGGTCTACAATCGGAGCACATGCGGAAACTACCGTCACGTTTTGGCACAAGAATGACCGGTACGGCACACAAGGACTCAAACTTTCACGCACATGTCCATGGTCTATGAGATGCTTTACTTGCCTTTGTATTTCTTTGGTTTCTTCGAGGTTGACGGGGTATGGAGCTTTGTTGGGAAGCGGCGCTCCGGGGAGGAGATCAATTTGGTGCTCAATGCCTCGTAGTGGAGGTAGACCCGGAGGTAGCTCATCAGGAAAAACATCTTGGAATTCCTGCAAGAGAGAAGATAACACCAAAGGTAGATCGTGAGAGTTGTTAGTTTTTGTGACCTCGTCCTTGCACAATAGGACATAGTGTAGGACACTTAATGGGTTCTCACACACTTCTCTCATCTCACGTTTGGTGGCAAAGAGAACTAAGTTTTTCTTGTCGCTCATCATGGAGTCACTCAATTTGGGCTTGTGGCGCTCACTCTCTTTTTGGTGGATCGCTCTCTCACTATTTTCTCCACGATGGGTGGCTTGCTTGTCGGCAAGCACTTGGCTTGGAGACATAGGATGTAGCACGAACTCTTTCCCTTTCATCTTGAAGCTATAGTGATTTGTACGCCCATTGTGAATGACACCTCGGTCAAATTGCCATGGCCGTCCAAGGAGGAGGTGGCAAACGGTCATCGGAAGGACATCACATTCTAATGTGTCTTCATAGGCGGCGATCTTGAAAGAGACTTGTACTCTATGCTCGACTTGTATGGTGCCGGTGTCGCTTAGCCATTGAACCTTGTAGGGGTGAGGGTGCTTCATCTTGACCAATTGGAGCTTGGAGCATAGTTCTTCACTTGCTAAGTTGTGGCAACTCCCTCCATCGATGATGACCTTGACGGATTGTCCATTGATGTCGGCCTTGGTGTGAAAGATATGGCATCTTTGATCTTCGTCATGTTGATGTTGAAGAGTCAAGACCTTGGAGACAACAAGAGTGGGGCTTGAATCTTCATCGCAAAAGACTTGGTCATCTTCATCTTCATTGTTCACTTGTCGGTGCATGGCCACTTGCTCAAGAGCTTCCATTTCTCCTTCACTCATCGAGTCATAGGTTCCATCATCGTTGAGGATCATGGTGCGCTTGTTTGTGCAATCGAAGGACTTGTGGCCTCGGCCCCCACATGTGAAGCATTTGATAGAACTTGTCTTGATGGTCTCATCGGGTGGAGTAGATGATGATGGAGCTTTCTTGAAGTTGCTTGTAGTAGGAGGATGACTTGAGCTTGTCGAAGCTTTCTTGTAACTTGACTTGTCGCCGTTGCTTGTAGAAGGCTTGGTTGAGGTAGAAGGTGTTGGAGTTGTCGAAGCTTGGTTATTGGAGAAGCCGTAGGACTTGGATGAGAACTTGGTGTACTTGAAGTCATCTTGCACTTGGCGTTCCGCTTTGGTAGCTTGGTGCACGAGCTCGATGAGGTTCGAGTATGGTTGGAAGTCGGCGATCTTCTTGATAGGATGATTGAGTCCATTCAAGAACCTTGCCATAGTTTGCTCATCATCTTCTTTGACATTGGCTCGTATCATGGCAATCTCCATTTCCTTGCAGTACTCTTCAACGCTCTTGGTTACTTGCTTGAGTTGTTGAAGTTTCTTGAAGAGGTCGCGGTTGTAGTAGTTTGGCACGAATCGTGCTCTCATGACATCCTTCATTTGTGCCCAAGTAGTGATGGGTGGTTCTCCTCTTGCCTCGCGGCGCTCAATGACTTGTTCCCACCAAATGAGGACATAGTCTTGGAACTCAAGGGATGCCATCGCGATCTTCTTCTCTTCTTCATAATTGTGCAAACGGAAGATCTTGTCAACTTTCAATGCCCATGAAAGGTATTCTTCAGGATCGTTTCTTCCGTTGAACTTGAGCTTGCCGTAGCGTTGCTCTTCATTGTGTTGGGGTCGGGGAAAATGACGCCCGTGTTGTAGATGATTGTTCAACTCGTGATTCTCTTGACGCGGAGGGTTGTCAACCTCGTGTCTCTCTTGTCGTGGAGGATTCCCATTATCATCATTCTCTTGATGAACTTGATGTTCTTGTCTCGCTTGAGGGGGAGCTTGTCTATCTTGACGAGGCGCTTGTCTATCTTGACGAGGAGCTTGTTGACCCACACGTCTTTGGAAAATTCTTTCTTGAGCTTCATTGCGAAATGCTTCTTGATGTAGTCGAGCTTGTCGGCCTCGGTCGGCTACGGCATGACTTGATTCATGAAGGGCACGTTGCTCTTCAAGTGCTTGAGCTTCACGTAGTTGTTCTTCTTGGCGTTCCTCCTCGGCGTCTTGTGCATCTTGATGTTGTCGCGCTCGCTCCTCTTGTTCGTGTTGACGTTGGCGTTGCCGTTCCCGAGCTAGCACAAAGCCTTGTTCGGCTTGACGTCGTCGATGTTCTTGCGAGTCAGTGTCTTGAAGTGGATTGAGGTTTGCTTGATGCTCGTTGCACGCGACTCGTCGAAGAGTGTTCGATGTCGGTGTACTTGAACCAGAGATGGTGTCGTCGGAGTGTCCACTTGAACGGCTCCTTCTTGAAGTGGAAGAAGAGCGGTTGAGCAACAAAGCGCGAATCTCATCCATCCTTGCGTCATTCTCTTGCTTGTGATCGTCGAGCTTGTTGTCAAAGTAGTCCCTTG
This sequence comes from Triticum urartu, assembly GCF_056163025.1. Classification (NCBI taxonomy): domain Eukaryota; kingdom Viridiplantae; phylum Streptophyta; class Magnoliopsida; order Poales; family Poaceae; genus Triticum; species Triticum urartu. The sequence goes on from NC_141873.1 coordinate 203,809,808, forward strand.
TCGTTGCTTGGAAAGTCGCAAGTCGGCGGCAAGGTTTTCGATGCGTTCACTCATATCTTGTTGCTCTTGATGCAAAGCACGTTGTGCACCAAAGAGGTGACTCTTGGTGACGAAGGAGTTCATGTCATCGTCTTGCTCCATGAAGAGGGGGTTGGTAGAAGTACTTGGCCTATCCATCATTCCAAGACAAGTGTGAGTGGAAGAAAGGGAAGAACCAATATCAAATGTACCTTGACCGATGTTGACAATGGATCAAAGATGACTCCAATGTGTAACAAGGAAATAGCAAAATTGGTACCAATTCTTGTCGGTTCTCACACCTACACAAGTAAAAGCTTTTGGTGGAGCTTGGTTAGGATGGTGGCACAATTTTTAATGTGAATGTAATCAAGATTCAATAATGTTGGGAAAGATTCGCAAGATGCATTGTAACAAGTAGACCAAGCATATACGGTACACGGAAACACACATGCAAAAACATAAGTGGGGTTGAGCAACCAAGGGTGAGCCAAAATGTGGAATCCACAAAAATTCTCTTGTTGCACAACACTAGAGAGACGCTAGCACGATTGCACGATAGGCGGATACAAGAACTTGTGCACAACCTACTTAGCAAAAATGTAACAACTTCTATCCCAAATACTTTGTATGCAAGGTGTTGTTATGATATGATCCAAGATGATCGAGTATGACAATCTTAATGTTGTATGATGCTATGGTTCTTGCTTAAAAGCTCTTTGCTTATCTTTCCTCTTTGCTTAAAAGCTTGGTTGGCTCTTTGATGTTTGAGCTCTTTTCTTATGCGATGCTTGACGAACCAAGATAGCAAGTGAGTATGCAATGACAACTTAGTGACACAAGAGATGATACCAAAATAGGCAACAATGATGTATGTATGTGTGCTATGGGAAGTATGATCACTAATGTGCACAAGTCTCGTTGCCGGCAACACTCAATGGCTAGTCTCGATGGGTAAGCAACGCAAAGGAGTAAGCCGATGATGGCTAACAATGTGATGGCAAGAGTGATATGTCCAATACCAAGATGAGGTTACCGGTCTTGCTTCCGGTATGGTGTCAAAATGGTGGCACGAATACCAAGTCGTAGTCGAGGTGGTCGTTGTTGATGACCGGTGTTGATGACGCGTCCATGGCGAAAATGAGCGGCGGTGGTGTCGATGTCGAACCATACCTAGATAGCCGAAACACAAAAGGATACGGTATCGCAACTCAAATTATCAAAACCAAAGGCGACCAAAATCGTCGGAGTAGGTAGCGGGTAGGTGGTGGTGTGGGTAGGGATATTGGAACGGTTTTGCGAAAGTTGGAGGTGGTGTAGCGGATGATGTTGTGGAAGTAGCGGTCGTCCGGGCATGGACGGATGTCCGGTCACCAGTCGTCCGGTAACGTCAGACGTCTGGTGCTTCCTGGGTTGCCGGACGTCCGGTGATGTGACGGTCGTCCGGTGGTCGGGGTCAACGTGAGATTTTAGATCCGGGAGGTGATTTTGGGGGGAATATGGGGAATTTGGGAAGGATTTTGAGGTGGAGATGGTGGGGGAAGGCTAGATCTACTTGCAACACAACAAATTCATGGATCAAAAGCAACAAAACATCACCAAAACTCACAAAACACAAGAAAAACTTTTGGGGCTATTTTTGTGGGGATTTTCGGATTAGGACGAAAAACAACAAAATCAAGCTAGAAAAACGAAGAGGGGGCTCCGAAATCGTGATCAACCTTGCTCATGATACCAAGATGATGGTATCAAGAGACAAGCTGGCTCTGATCCAAGATGATGTAGGGTGAAACCCTAGATGGCCGATCTTTCACGAAAGGAGCGGATCCCAAAGAGAAACACGAAGAACACGAGGGGGATTCACGAGGGAAAACATGAGAGAATCACTCAAACCAACAAGATTCAATTACACATGTGCTAGATCCTCGAAACACAAAGAGATACACGATGATCCAAGGTCAACAAAGGATGATACAAGTAACCGGTTCTTCTCCTAGAAGGAGGTCATGATGGGGCCGCCCAAGAGGGGGTCTTGAATCCAAGTTGATCTTCTCCGAAGAGGGGCCGCAGTCTCTCTCGAGGAGGAGATCGGTATGGATGAGTGAAGCTCTATCTTGAAATATGAGCTAAACCAACGCTACCCTAGCTAGGATGAATGGGGGGTCTATTTATAGTCTAAGTGCAAAAAGGGGGGCGAAGTGAAAGGGTACATGGGCCTCGGGCCCGAATCTGTACACAGCCAGGTACCGGACGTCCGCTCGGGACCGGTCGTCCAGTGTCTCAGGAGCTGCCGGACATCCGGTGTCCTTCGGTCATCCGCTGGTTCTGCTCTGTGATGGGGGTGTCGGACGTCCGGTAGCTCCGGACTTCCGCTGATGTTGGCTCGGATGCTGGTGCGCCGGTCGTGCGCTGATGTTCCTGATATATATCTTACTTGGGAGTTAGAAACTGAACAACGATTTACATGTTTACAATATCCCGAGGAGAGACGTGTTCCTGCTGCTGTTTTTGCATTCACTAGTTTTGCATGTGTTTGGTGGTCTGAGCATTGTAGATTATATCCTATTCCTGCTACTTGGGCTGCTTTGAAAACTGCTATGCGTACTCATTGCTTTCCACCATATTATCAACGTGAATTACTTCAAAAATTGCAGCATTTAAGACAAGGAAAAAATTTTGTAGAAGAATATTATCAGGAATTACAAACTGGCATGATTAGATGTGGTATTGTTGAGGAGAATGAAGCTATGCTTGTACGTTTTATGGGTGGATTAAATAGAGAGATTCAGACCATCCTAGAGTATAAGGAGTATAATAATATCACTCGTTTATTCCATCTTGCTTGTAAAGCTGAACGTGAAGTGCAGGATCGACAGGCATTGGCTCAAACTAAATTTTCTGCAGGTCGATCTTCATCATGGACACCACGTGCATCCTCTACTTCCACTCCACCAGCACCTCCATCAGGTGCCACCTCCAGCCGTGATACAAGAAAGCAGGCACAACCACCACTATCTGCCAAGAGAACACCTGCCGGGCCTTCGCAGAGCTCTTCTTCTTCCATGGCATCAACAGGGCACACAAGTGTTATTATTTGTCGTCGTTGTAAGGGAAGAGGACATTTTGCGAGAGAATGCCAATCTCAGCGTGTGATGATTGCTACTGAGGATGGTGGGTATGAGTCTTCTAGTGACTATGATGAGGAGACTTTGGCTCTTATTACACGTGAAGAACACGGTGGAGATGATTCTGATCATGAGACGCAATACATGGCTGCTGAAGATGCTGACAGGTATGAATGTTTAGTTGCTCAACGTGTTTTGAGTGTGCAGGTTACACAAGTTGAGCAAAATCAGAGGCATAATTTGTTCCATACAAAGGGAGTTGTGAAGGAACGTTTTGTTCGCGTCATCATAGATGGAGGGATCTGCAATAACTTGGCTAGCATGGAGATGGTGGAGAAGCTATCTCTCACCACAAGACCACATCCACATCCTTACTACATCCAATGGTTCAACAACAGCGGCAAGGTTAAGGTAACACATACTGTTCGTGTGCATTTTAGTATCTCTACATATGCTGATTATGTTGATTGTGATGTGGTACCTATGCAAGCATGTTCCTTATTACTTGGTAGACCATGGCAATTTGATAAAACTTCTGTACACCATGGTAGAAACAATCGGTATACTCTTGTTCATAAGGATAAAAATATTACTTTGCTTCCTATGACTCTTGATTCCATTTTGAAAGATGATATTAATAGAGCTAATAAAGAAAAACAAGAGAAAAATAAGAGTGAAAATCAGATTGTGGCAAAATAATTTGAGCAAAAAATGCAGCCTAATAATAATAAACAATCTAGTGTTGCTTCTGAAATTAAATTGAAAAGTGCATGTTTACTTACCACCAAATCTGATATTGATGATCTAGATTTTAGCAAATCTGTTTGCTATGCTTTTGTGTGCAAAGAGGCATTATTTTCATTTGAGGACGTGCCTTCCTCTTTGCCTCCTGCTGTCACTAACATTTTGCAGGAGTTCGCTGACGTCTTTCCACAAGACGTGCCACCGGGATTACCATCTATTCGAGGGATTGAGCATCAAATTGACTTAATTCCCGGTGCATCATTACCCAACCGTGCACCATACCGTACCAATCCAGAGGAGACAAAGGAGATTATGCGTCAAGTACAAGAACTGCTCAACAAAGGTTATATACGCAAATCCCTTAGTCCTTGTGCTATTCCTATCATTTTAGTGCCGAAATAGGATCGTATGTCGCGTCTGTGCGTTGATTGTAGAGGCATTAATAATATTACTATTCGTTGTCGTCATCCTATTCCTAGGCTAGATGATATGCTTGATGAATTGAGTGGCTCTACAATATTCTCCAAAGTTGATTTGCGTAGTGGATACCATCAAATTCGTATGAAATTGGGAGATGAATGGAAAACAACATTTAAAACTAAGTTTGGATTATATGAGTGGTTAGTCATGCTTTTTGGGTTAACTAATGCACCTAGTACTTTCATGAGGTTAATGAACGAAGTTTTACATGCTTTCATTGGACGATTTGTGGTAGTTTACTTTGATGACATATTGATTTATAGCAAATCTTTGGAGGAACATTTGGAACATTTACGTGCTGTTTTTATTGATCTACGTCATGCACGTTTGTTTGGTAACCTTGGAAAGTGCACCTTTTGCACCGACCGAGTATCTTTTCTTGGCTATGTTGTTACTCCACAGGGAATTGAAGTTGCTAAAGCCAAGATTGAAGCTATTGAGAGTTGGTCGCAGCCCAAAACGGTCACACAAGTGAGGAGTTTCCTTGGCCTCGCTGATTTCTGTAGGCATTTTGTGAGAGATTTCAGCACCATTACTGCACCTCTCAATGAGCTTACAAAGAAGGATGTGCCTTTTGTTTGGGGTACCGCACAGGAAGAAGCCTTCACGGTATTGAAAGATAAGTTGACACATGCTCCTTTACTCCAACTTCCTAATTTCAATAAGACTTTTGAGCTTGAATGTGATGCTAGTGGAATTGGATTAGGAGGTCTGTTATTCCAAGATGGCAAACCTGTTTCATACTTTTCTAAAAAATTGAGTGGGCCTAGTCTGAACTATTCTACTTATGATAAAGAATTATATACTCTTGTTCGGACCTTAGAAACATGGCAACATTATTTATGGCCCAAGGAATTTGTTATACATTCTAATCATGAATCTTTGAAACACATTAAAAGTCAAGAAAAACTGAACCGTAGACATGCTAAATGGGTTGAATTCATTGAGACTTTCCCTTATGTCATTAAACACAAGAAGGGTAAAGAAAATGTTATTGCTGATGCATTATCTCATCGTTATACTATGCTTTCACAACTTGACTTTAAAATATTTGGTTTGGAGACCATCAAAGATCAATATGTTCATGATGCTGAATTTAAAGATGTATTGCAGAATTGTAAGGAAGGGAGAACTTGGAACAAGTTCCTTCTTAACGATGGATTTGTGTTTCGTGCTAACAAGCTATGCATTCCAGCTAGCTTCGTTCGTCTTTTGTTGTTGCAGGAGGCGCATGGAGGACGATTAATGGGACACTTTGGCGTCAAGAAGACGGAGGATATACTTGCTACACATTTCTTTTGTTGCTCGCTGCACTACATGTCAAAAAGCTAAGTCACGACTCAATCCTCATGCTTTATATATGCCTTTGCCTGTACCTAGTGTTCCTTGGGAGGATATATCTATGGACTTTGTTTTAGGTTTACCTCGAACAAAGAAGGGGAGGGATAGCATATTTGTTGTCATGGATAGGTTCTCTAAAATGGCACACTTTATACCATGTCATAAAAGCGATGATGCTGTTAATGTTTCTGATTTGTTCTTTCGTGAAATTATTCGCTTGCATGGTGTGCCAAATACTATTGTTTCAGGTCGTGATACTAAATTTCTAAGCCACTTTTGGAGCTGTTTATGGGCTAAGATGGGGACTAAGCTGCTTTTTAGTACTACTTGTCACCCCCAAACTGATGGACAAACTGAAGTAGTCAATAGAACATTGTCTACTATACTTAGGGCTGTTTTGAAGAATAACAAGAAAATGTGGGAAGAATGCTTGCCGCATATTGAATTTGCTTATAATCGTTCATTGCATTCTACTACTAAGATGTGCCCTTTTAAAATTGTGTATGGTTTCCTACCTCGTGCACCTATTGATTTGTTGCCTCTTACATCTTCGGAGAAGGTTAATTTTGATGCTAAAGAACGTGCTGAATTGATTTTAAAAATGCATGAGTTAACTAAGGAAAACATTGACCGTATGAATGCTAAATATAAACTTGGTGGAGATAAGGGTAGAAAACATGTTGTGTTTGCACCTGGAGATCTTGTTTGGTTACATTTGCATAAGGATAGATTTCCTAATTTGCGCAAATCAAAGCTAATGCCACGTGCTGATGGTCCTTTTAAGGTGTTAGAGAAAATAAATGATAATGCATGTAATCTTGAGCTGCCTATAGATTTTGGGGTTAGTCCCACTTTTAACATTGCAGATTTGAAGCCTTATTTGGGTGAGGATGATGAACTTTCGTCGAGGACGACTTCATTTCAAGAAGGGGAGGATGATGAGGACATCAATACCATTGTTACACCCACAGCCCCTGCTGCTATACATACTGGACCGATTACTAGAGCTCGCGCATGCCAATTGAATTATCAGGTACTTTCGTTTGTTGGTAACGATTCTAATGTTCATGAGAATATGATGCTGCCTAAATTGGATACATTTGTTTTGCTTACAAATGAAGGGCCTAGCTTGGACAAGAAAGATGAACCTTGGAGCAAGTTCAAGCATGGAGATGATGGCATGCGCAAGGGGAACAAGATCGGAGTTACAAGTGATGATTCCAGGACTTTGAAGCCACCATAATGAGTGCATGAAGCATGGGACTAAATATACAAGATGCCACTTCATAAATTTCATCCAGGGGCTATTTTAGGTGTTGCGTCACCTTATTATTGGGCCAGGCCCATGTATTTTCGAAGTATTTAAGTATAGGCTGTTTTTAGAGTCCGTATGTGTGGGGAAACAAGAGTTAGGGTTGGTTTCGGACCCCTCCACCAAGGGCCACAAAATTCCCCCTCTCTCCTCCATATATACAGCCCTTAGGGCATCGTTTAGACTTTGGGTTTTGTTTAGATTAAAAGTTCGCCATAGCTACAACTTCGCGTACTTCGTTTGTGTTCAACGACCAGACCAAGGCGTCACAGAACCCCACCTTGATCAATAAAGCTTTCATCTTATATTCGCAATATCTAGATTGCAATCTCAGTTTCTTGCTTGTTCTTCGTTTGCTTGCAGGAAACAGACCCTCGTGGTCAGGTTGATCGTGCTCCGGCTAGGTCAATAACCCTCGGAAGTTGGTTTAGCGAATGCTAAGGCGCGACGTCTCGCACGTTCGTAGTCGGATCATCAAGGTCAACTCCCACAGAAAACGATAGCCACCATCTCATCGAAACATCGGGACACCTTTGACTCTATCAACCCATCTAGTGTCCTACACTACGTCCTCGTGTGCAAGGACAATACAACACAAACTAACACTTCTCACACTCTTCCTCTAGTGTTGTCCTCTCTTTTGCAGGAATTTCAAGATGTTTTCCCCGATGAGCTACCTCCGGGAATACCTCCACTACGAGGCATTGAGCACCGCATCGACCTCATCCACGGAGCACTGCTTCCGAACAAAGCTCCCTACCGCGTCAACCCCGAAGAAACCAAAGAAATCTAAAGGCAAGTAAAGCATCTCATAGACCATGGACATGTGCGTGAAAGTTTGAGCCCTAATGCCGTACCGGTCATTCTTGTGCCAAAACATGACGGTAGTTTTCGCATGTGCTCCGATTGTAGACCTATCAATGCTAGCACCGTTTGTTATAGGTATCCCATTCCATGCCTAGATGATATGCTAGATGAGCTTAGTGGTGCCACAATATTTTCCAAAATTGATCTTAAGAGTGGTTACTATCAAATCCGCATACAAGAGGGTGATGAATGGAAAACCACATTCAAAACCAAGTTTGGTTTGTATGAGTGGTTAGTCATGCCTATGGGTCTCTCGGAAGCACCGGACACTTTTATGCGCCTTATGAATCATGTCTTTCGCCCTTACATTGGTATATATGTTGTGGTTTACTTCGATGACATTCTTGTGCTTAGCAAATCTATCCAAGAGCTTGTCACCCATGTCCGCACCGTTTTGCAAACTCTTAGGAAAGAGCGTCTCTATGCTAATATGGAGAAATGCCTTTTTGGTGTTGATAAGCTCGTTTTCTTGGGTTTTGTGATCTCTTCTAAGGGTGTTCATGTAGATGAGTCCAAGATCAATGCTATTAATACTTGGCCTCAACCAACCAACTTGCATCAAGTGCGTAGTTTTCTTGGTCTTGCGGGTTTCTATCATCGCTTTGTGAAGGATTTTAGCACCATTGCTTCGCCTTTGCATGCTTTGAGCAAGAAGAATGCGCCGTTTATTCGGGGACCATCCCAAGATACCGCATTCAATGAGCTTAAGAATTTTCTTACTCATGCTCCCGTGCTTGCTTTACCCAACTTCGATAAGCCTTTTGAGATTCATTGCGATGCTAGCGGTAATGGCATAGGAGGTGTGTCAACGCAAGAGAAGCGCCCCATAGCTTACTTTAGTGAGAAACTTTCCGGAGCGCAACTCAACTATCCCATCTATGACAAAGAGCTATATGCTTTAGTGCGCATTTTACATGAATGGGAACATTACCTTCGTCCCCATGAGTTTATCATTCATATCGATCATTAGACCCTCAAGTATCTCAAGGGTCAAACTAAGTTGAACAAGCGTCATGCTAAATGGAGTGAATTCATTGAGTCCTTTCCCTATGTCATCAAGTACATCAAGGGTAAAGAAAACATCGTAGTGGATGCTCTTTCCCGCATATGCATGCTAGTCATGCAACTTGAGTTAGATGTCATTGGCTTCGAGCATATCAAAGAATTGTATGTGCATGATGAAACTTTTGCCACTCCTTATGCCAAGTGTTTGTCGCATACATCGTGGGAACGCTATTACATCAAAGACGGCTACCTTATGAGAGCTAACAAACTTTGCATCCCCATGTAGTCCCTTCGTTTATTGCTTTTGCAGGAATCGCATGGAGGAGGATTAATGGGACACTTTGGACGCTATAAGACGTTCGCCACGTTCTCGAAGATCTACTTTTGGCCAAAGATGTTTCGGGACGTCAATCGTTTCACCAACCGGTGTTCTACATGCCGCAAAGCTAAGTGCAAAGCTCAATCTCATGGTCTATATATGCCTTTACCAATTCCATACCAACCTTGGGAGGACATAAGCATGGACTTTGTACTTGGTTTGCCAAAAACTCGCAATGGGAAAGATTCTATATTTGTCATTGTGGACCGTTTCTCCAAAATGGCACATTTTATTCCTTGTCACAAGATAGACGATGCTTCACATGTTGCTAATCTCTTTTGTAGGGAAATATGGCGTCTCCATGGTGTGCCAAAGACAATTGTCTCGGACCACGACGTCCGGTACCTGTCTGCGCATAGTGTTCGGGCCCGAGGCCCATGTACCCCTTCACTTCGCCCCATTTGCACTTAGACTATAAATAGACCCTCCATTCATCCTAGCTAGGGTTAGCATTGGTTTAGTTCATTTGAGAGATAGAGCGTTGGTCATCCATATCAGATCTACTCCACGAGAGAGACCGCGGCCCCTCTTCGGAGACCCCGTTACGGGAAGATCCCCTTGTGGATTCAAGACCTCCTCATGGAGAAGAACCGGTTACCATGTATCGTCCCTAGTTGTCCGTGGATTCGTGTGTCGTTCTATGTACTCGAGGATCTAGCCCATGTGTGACTTATTCATGTGAGTTTAGTGATTTCCTCTTGTGTTTCCCTTCCGTTCATCCTCGTGTTCTTCGTGTTTTTCCCACGATCCGCTCCTTTCGTGATAGATCGGGCGATTAGGGTCTCCACACTACATCATATCCCGTACGACTTTCTAGGGTTAGCGTTGGTTTAGCTCATACTCAGAGATAGAGCTTCGCTCATCCATATCGGATCTACTCCTTGAGAGAGACCGCGGCCCCTCTTTGGAGAAGATCCACCGTGGATTCAAGACCCCTTTACGGGAAGATCCCCTTGTGGATTCAAGACCTCCTCACGGAGAAGAACCGGCTACCCTTGTATCGTCCTTAGTTGTCTGTGGATTCGTGTATCGTTCTATGTACCCGAGGATCTAGCACATGTGTGACTTGTTCTTGTTAGTTTGAGTGTTCCTCTTGTGTTTTCCCTTGTGTTTTCCCTCGTTTCCCTCCTCGTGTTCTTCGCGTTCTTCGCGGGATCCGCTCCTTTCGTGAAAGATCGGGCCACTAGGGTTCTACCCTACATCAATTTTGCAGGAGTTCACTGACGTCTTTCCACAAGACGTGCCACCGGGATTACCACCTATTCGAGGGATTGAGCATCAAATTGACTTAATTCCCGGTGCATCATTACCCAACCGTGCACCATACCGTACCAATCTAGAGGAGACGAAAGAGATTATGCGTCAAGTACAAGAACTGCTCAACAAAGGTTGATAAAGGCAAAGGTGTCCCGATTGTTCGATGAGATGGTGGCTATCGTTTTCTGTGGGAGTCGACCTTGACGATCCGACTATGAACGTGCGAGACGTCGCGCCTTAGCAATCGCTAAACCAACTTCCGAGGGTTATTGACCTCGCCGGAGCACGATCAACCTGACCACGAGGGTCTGTTTCCTGCAAGCAAACGAAGAACAAGCAAGAAACTAAGATTCCAATCTGGATATTGCAAATATAAGATGAAAGCTTTATTGATCAAGGTGGGGTTCTGTGACGCCTTGGTCTGGTCGTTGAACACAAACAAAGTATGCGAAGTTGCGGCTTTGGCGAACTTTTAATCTAAACAATAACCCAAAGCCTAAACAATGCCCTAAGGGCTGTATATATGGAGGAGAGAGGGGGAATTTCATGGCCCTTGGTGGAGAGGTCCGAAACCATCCCTAACTCTTGTTTCCCCACACATACGGACTCTAAAAACAGCCTATACTTAAGTACTTCGAAAATACATGGGCCTGGCCCAATAATAAGGTGACGCAGCACCTAAAATAGCCTCTGGACAAAATTTATGAAGTGGCATCTTGTATATTTCGTCCCATGCTTCATGCACTCATTATGGTGGCTTTAGACTCCTGGAATCATCACTTGTAACTCCGTTCTTGTGCCCCTTGCGCATGCCATCATCTCCATGCTTGAACTTGCTCCAAGGTTCATCTTTCTTGTCCAAGCTAGGCCCTTCATTTGTAAGCAAAACAAATGTATCCAATTTAGGCATCATAATATTCTCATGAACATTAGAATCGTTACCATGAAACGAAAGTACCTGATAATTCAATTGGCATGCACGAGCTCTAGTAATCGGTCCAGTATGTATAGCAGCAAGGGCTGTGGGTGTAACAATGGTATTGATGTCCTCATCATCCTCCCCTTCTTGAAATGAAGTCGTCCTCGACGAAAGTTCACCGTCCTCACCCAAATAAGGCTTCGAATCTGCAATGTTAAAAGTGGGACTAACCCCAAAATCTACAGGCAGCTCAAGTTTATATGCAATATCATTTATTTTCTCTAACAACTTAAAAGGACCATCAGCACGTGGCATTAGCTTTGATTTGTGCAAATTAGGAAATCTATCCTTACGCAAATGTAACCAAACAAGATCTCCAGGTGCAAACACAACATGTTTTCTACCCTTATCTCCAACAAGTTTATGTTTAGCATTCATATGCTCAATGTTTTCCTTAGTTAACTCATGCATTTTTAAATCAATTCAGCAGGTTCTTTAGCATCAAAATTAACCTTCTCCGAAGATGGAGGAGGCTACAAATCAATAGGTGCACGAGATAGGAAACCATACACAATTTCAAAAGGGCACATCTTAGTAGTAGAATGCAATGAACGATTATAAGAAAATTCAATATGAGGCAAGCATTCTTCCCACATTTTCTTGTTATTCTTCAAAACAGCCCTAAGCATAGTAGGCAATGTTCTATTGACTACTTCAGTTTGTCCATCAGTTTGGGGGTGACAAGTAGTACTAAAAAGCAGCTTAGTCCCCAACTTAGCCCATAAACATCTCCAAAAGTGGCTAAAAAATTTAGTATCACGATCTGAAACAATAATATTTGGCACACCATGCAAGCAAATAATTTCACGAAAGAACAAATGAGCAACATTAACAGCATCATCGCTTTTATGACATGGTATAAAGTGTGCCATTTTCGAGAACCTATCCACGACAACAAATATGCTATCCCTCCCCTTCTTTGTTTGAGGTAAACCTAAAACAAATTCCATAGATATATCCTCCCAAGGAACACTAGGTACAACCAAAGCATATATAAGCCATGAGGATTGAGTCGTGACTTAGCTTTTTGACATGTAGTGCAGCGAGAAACAAAATGCTCAACATCCCATCTCATCTTTGGCCAAAAGAAATGTGTAGCAAGTATATTGATGCGGAGCATCCCACATTCATCCCCATGTACACTCCCACTACTCTCCAAGCCCCAAGTGGACATATGACGAGACCTCGAACAAACTCCATTGGACACAAGGTGAACTCGCTCCTCTCCAAACCTTCACTTCCCACATGTGAGACATGGTTACTACCTCAAATATATGTGCTATGCATGACCAGGAACAAGGAGGAAGACCATGGACAAGACGGCGAGGACACCAAGTACAAGGACCAAGAGAAGAAGTTGCCCAAAGCTACAGCCACCGGACGACCAGCCCAGCCCGGACGTCCGGCCCCTGAAGGTCACAACAGCCCAAGGAAACCAGGCCAGCAAATGCTACAGCGGTCGGACGTCCGACCAGGACCGGACGTTCGACGAACTCCAGGCACCGGACGACCGGCCCCCTCCAGACGTCCGACCAAAGCGCACCCGAGCCGAATCTACGGAAGTCCGAAGAGCACCGGACGTCCGGACCTTCCCGAGCCTCCGGACGACCGGAACCCTCCGAACGTCCGACACCTATCTGCGCACAGTGTATTGGACCGAGTCCATGTATCCCCCACTTACCCCTTCGTGGCCCATGACTATATATACTCCTCCACCTCCTCCTAGTTAGGGTTAGTGTTGTGATAGCTCATTTGAGAGATAGAGCAACGCTCATCCATTACGGATCTACTCCACGAGAGAGACCGTGGCCCCTCTACGGAGAAGATCCCCTTGGATTCAAGACCCCCTCTTGGGTGGCCCCATCAAGACATCCTCACGGAGAAGAACCGGTTACCGTGTATCGTCCGTTGTTGACCTTGGATCATCGTGTATCTCTTTGTGTTTCGAGGATCTAGCACATGTGTAATCGAATCTTGTTGGTTTGAGTGATTCTATCGTGTTTTCCCTCGTGAACCCCCCTCGTGTTCTTCGTGTTTCTCTTTGGGATCCGCTCCTTTCGTGAAAGATCGGCCATCTATGGTTTCACCCGACATCATCTTGGTATCATGAACCACGTTGATCACGATTTCGGAGCCTCCCCCACCGTTTTCTAGCCTTCTTTTGCTTGATTTCGTCCTAAATTCGAAAATCCCCTCCAAAAATAGCCCCAAATTTTTTTTTGTGATTTGTTGGTTTGATGATGTTTTGTTGATTTTGATCCATGGATTTGCTTGGTTTCGAGTGGATCTAGCATTTCCCCAATTTTTCCCACTTTCCATCCACAAAATCCTCAAATTCCGCCCAAAATCGCGTCCCGGATCTGAAATCTCGTGTTGACCCCGACCACCGGACGACCGTCACTTTACCGGACGTCCGGAGCGCCTGGAATGACCGGACGTCCGGAGCGCCTGGAATGACCGGACGTCCGGAGCGCCTGGAATGACCGGACGTCCGTCATCCATCGGACGACCAGAACCCCTAACCCGGATTTAAATTAGCGAATTTCCGAGCTTACCGGACGTCCGGCCACCGGACATCCGTCCATTAGCGGACGTCCGCTACCTGTAAAAACTGACTTCGGCTGATTTTGGTTTCGGCCATAACTAATTCATCCGAACTCCGATTTTGACGTTCTTTAGCTCTTTTTGAAGCTCTTGACATCCTCCTTCCCACAAAAATACCACCAACATCTTTTGACTCCAGCAAATTTTGACAATTTTGGCATCTTTGCCTAGGGCTTCCACCACATCATCCGCTACACCACCACCCACTTCCGCAACCTAACCAATTTTGTTTCCCATCGCATTAGTGGTTGCTTGAGGAGTGATTTGACTCTCCTAAGGTGTCTAGGCTACTTACGGACAGTTGCTTCTTCATCAACCACCACCACCACTTCCGCATAGGCTTGACCACTATACACTTCCGCCACCCTAACTTAACCCAATTTTGTTTGTGTTGTGAGTTGTGTCTCCTAAGGTGTTTCGGCTACTTAGGGACCATGCCTTCAACTCTGACACCGTGTATAGTCCTCCACCATAACCTCCACTTCCGCATTGCCTAGGGTAACACCACCGCATTCCGCTACCACCATTTGACGTTTGAGATTTTGAGTTCGCGGTTTTTCCATTTCCTAAGGTGTTTCGGCTACTTAGGGACGAGTCTCCATCATCTTGGTATCTCCATCAAGATCACCGCCACTCCTCATCGCCTCGGACGGTAACCTCCATATCATCTTGGTATCGTGGTATCCATTCATTGTATATTCCCTTGCAATTGCATTGATAACCCCTAGCCCATTTTGCGTCACTTGCCTATCGAGACTAGCCATTTGAGTATTGCCGGCAACGTTACTTGTGCACATTAGTGATCATCGAGCTACACCTCCCATTGCATACATACCATACCATAGGTATCATCTTGTTATCATATCATCTCATGTGCCTCAAGTTTGTTCCCGCATATACACAATAGCTATCCTGGTTTGTGCATTGTGCAAAAGTGGCCATACAAAAAAAAGAATAAAGCTTTTAAGCAAAGAAAAAGAGTGAACAAAGAGCTTGTAAGAAAGTGCCATAGCATCATACCACATTGTCATATCCGATCATCTTGGATCAAGCCCCGAGAACCATATATACATAGCATACTTGGGATAGAAGTCGTTGCATTTTAGTCTCCTATAGGTTGTGCACAAGTGTCATATCCGCCTATTGCGCAATCGTTCTAGCGTCTCTCTAGAGTTGTGCAACAAGAGCATTTTCCATGGATTCCACATTTTGAGCTCATCCTTGGTTGCACGACCCCATTTATCTATCCGTATGTGTGTTTCCGTGTGCCACCCATATTGCTATTGGTCTACTTGTATCACTTGCGAATTTGTGAATCTCTTTCAACATTATTGACTCTTGCTAACATTTTACATCAAATTTTTGTGCCACTATCCTCACCGAGCTCCACCATAAGCCTTACTTGTGTAGGTGTGAGAAACCGACAAGAATTGGTACCAATTGTGCTATTTCCTTGTCCACATTGGAGTGATCATTGATCCACATTCAACTTCGGTCAAGGTACATTTGGTATTCGTTCTTCTCTTTCTACCACTCACACTTCTCTCTTGGAGTGATGGATCGGCAAGGCATTTCATCTCCGGTCTTCGACAACAACGACGGCGTGAACAACTACATCACCAATGCGTCAATCTTCGATATACAACGACAAATGCAAGGCACACAATCAACATTGCGAGAGCGCATCGAGAACCTCTCCATTGACATTCGCCACTCCGAAGCGAGGAAAAGGGACTACATCGACAACAAGCTTTCCGCACAAAAGGAGGAGCAATATGCAAGGATGGAGGAGATTCGGGCCTTGATCAAGTCTACTTCATCTTCGTCATCTTCAAGGCGGCGCCAAGCACATCGATCCTCTTCGGAGCGCCCAAGCGACAGAAGTGCAAGACGTCCACGTCCACATCTCCATGGCGACCACCATAACGTTCATGATCCACCTCGTCATGAAGGGCAAGTCACCTCCAAGCAACATGTGCACGACGACGACGAACGACATCTACTACGAGCTCAAGTGCGACAACGACACCATCATCATGAAGATGCTCCACAAGCGCATGTGCACAAGTCCCAACAAGCACTACCTCATGCCAAGTCGAAGCTTCAAGAGCACAAAAGAAGACCGCGAGATGACCACCACAAAGACGATGCTACGGCTACAACAACCACTTCGGCATCTTCGCCAAGTGCTATCAAGGCATCTTCGCCTTTGGACGTATAGCATCTTCGCCTACTTCCCGTGAGTTCGCCTACATCGACATCTTCAACTACAAGGCGACCAACTACGCGCGAGGGAGACACTTCCATCTTCGGAAGCCCCTCAAGGAAGATGGCCGAGCATGGGAATTTCCCTTCGGTCATGGAGACGAGCTATGAGGTGCCACATCATATGGACCTCCTACAACAAGATGGCGACAAGAAGGTCGACCTAGGGCCATCCCCTTCGACCATGGCGACGAGCACGAACCTCTTCAAAAACATGAAGACGGCGCCCATATTGGACTCATACTCCGAGTCAAGCTACGAGACCGCTCATGAGACCTTATCTTTGGTCTTCGAGGAGAGTGATGATGTGCCATCTTCGGCCTTCATCCACGGCTACGACCACGACCACGACATGATTGAGCATGGAGACATTTGCACCAACATCTCTATGACAAAGACATGTGACGAGATGCCCCAATTGCCATGTGAGGAGAGCCACCACCACATGAGTGACATGAGTGACTCCAGCACACGTGACATTGAGAGCATTTCCTATGAAAGGATGAGTGTGACCACCACTAGCCCCACACTTGAGAGCATGCCACACATCCTATGTGAGGTTGAGAGCCATTTGAGTGACTCCACCAACCATATGAGTGAGAGCATCCGAGAGGGAGTGAGTGAGCCACAACACTTAGTGAGTGAGGTAGTTGACACGGCATGTGAGGCCACTTTGATTTCTAACGACTTAACCTCTACTCCTAGTGTGTTTTCTTCTTGGGTGCTAGGTCTCCTACATGACGACACGCCTATCCTCAACGAGTCCATACCTCCAATGGAGACAATGATGGCCATGGTGGGAGAAGATGCACCACCCACATGGTTCCATCACGATGAAGATGACCACGAATTGGTCTTCAACACCTCACCTACAACACATGAGCGATGCTCCATAGGTAACATAGGTGATGGTGTTTCTCTTGTCCCACTAGTGGACTATCTCACCAATCATTACTTGCATGATGTTGATCCACCTATTCCCATGCTTCATGCTAGTGCGACTTCTTCATGTCATGACTCACCTATTTATGATAAATATGATGATGAGCATGTTGATTTTCCTAGTTGTGATGCTATGCTCCATAGGATATCATGTGAAAATTCTATTGGTCACATCATGTTTGAAAATCCATTAACCTTGTCATATGCTATGAGTGAGATATCCCATATTGCATTATTCCAATCTCAACATAGTGACTATGCATGCCCCATTCAAATACATCCCATTTGCACTTATGGCATAGATGACGAGATGATGGTCATTGGCTTTTGTTTTTCTTGTGATGATATTGACATGCTTCCTTTACATGATTTGCGCAATTCATCTACTATGCCATGCCATGATCACATTGTTCCAAATATGCATTGTTTTGGATGTTGTCAATATTCTCCATGTGATGTTTCCACTAATGATCATGAGGAGACCCCCATAGTTTCCTCATGCGTATTAGGAGATTTTGATGCATTCCGTACATTGCATGATTCCCATAATTGCTTGCACCATATGCATTCCATGAACAACAATGCTCTACATATTTCTTGTGATGCATTACACAATTTGAGTCTCCATTATGCTATACATAATAACAAACCTATCATGATGGATGACATGTTTCTATATCACGCATCTCATTTATTTGAGCATTGGCTATTTTGTGCTAACCAACACAAGCACGTGCGCATCATGATGGATGATGTGTACATCTACCACGCACACACAATTTTCCCTTTGTCTTTGTTTTGTGTAGGTACTCATGTATACTCGTCAACCTCTCAATACCAAGAGTTGAAGAAACAAGCTCTTGAGAGCATAGATGACTTGGGATCCCGTGAACTACCCTCCCCACCGCTCTCTTCGCACAATGTTTACGCACATCTCTCTCACTTGGATCTCACATGGCTATGGGCTATATACCGCTTCTCACTTCTTTCTCATTTTACCGTGTTCACTTTGCATGCTATGCTTGCTTCTATGCCTTTGCCATGCAATTGTGACCCTTGCTTGCATCTACCCATGATTCACCATTATGCTACTTCTATGTGTATTTGCATGCTTGGTAGAGATCCTTGTTGCTATTGCCATGTTTATCATGTGCCTCATGCTATTGATGCTATTTTGCTCATATCTTGCCTTCATGCTTGTGATGTGTCTTGTGCATTATTCATGACTACCATTTGCACACATGACATACTTAACATGATTCCTTCTAGTACGTTCCATCTTTGCACTACTAGCTTGCTTGCCTTAATTCATATGATTGCTTGCTTTGTTGGATCACCCATGTTCCATTATTACTTGCTTTCTTGGGTTGATGACGTATATGTTCATGCCTCTCACATGATACATCTTGTGATGCATGCTTGCTTGCTTGCGCCTATTCTATTTGGTTGTTCTCACATCATATGCCTCCGTACTATGAAATGCTCCCTTGTCCTTCATTATGATGAGCATGATGCATCCACTTGTTGGGTATTTTACCGCACGAATGATAGGTTTTCCGCTAACCTCATTTGTTTTTCCGAGTGTTTTTCATGTTCTTTCATGTTGAAGGATTGACAAGGCGATACCGTCATGACACAATTTGGTCATGTGAAGGCATACACGATGTGCAACACCAACATTTGCGAAAATCTCCTAAAGGTGAACTCGTTCCCTTTGAGCCATCCTCAAATATGCATATTGGATGGGTCACTCTTTCATTCTTGTTTCCTTCCTCTTGTCTACATGTTACATCTATTGGATGGAGGACCGACAATGGAGATGGAACCCATGGGCCTTCAAGTTGAGGAGCGCTCGGATTTATTGGATGCACCTTCGAACCTCCACTCATGCGACAACTTCGAGCATTGGTATACCAACACCTCCATATTTGTTGATTGTGTTCACACATGTCATGCTTGATGGACATATCATACACATGACAAATTTTCATCTTATGCATGGATTGACTCAAATCATGATTGCCTTGTTGCATCTTGTATTCCCATGTCATCCATGATATATGATCTTGTGCATTTCATTAACAAATTTGTTGTGATATAACTTGATGGCATATTCATACATCATGATCTTATTGCCTACCATCAATTGCATGATCACATCACATTGAGCATCCATTACCATATACATGCTATTGATAAACCGTCTCACTATGACATCATTTTTCACCGTGGTTGCATTGATCACATCCACAATACATTTGTGTGCACAATGATTACATTTCCTCCCATGAATGCTTTGCATCTCATTCTAGATACTCTCGATAAGCTTCATGCGCTTTGTCACGACCAATCTTGCCGCACGGACTCATTCTTACATGATGGACACTTTGTGTGCGCTAACCATTGTATTTCCGAGTGTTGCTTGAGTTTGCTCTTTTTGCATGTCTATCACTCCGGCGACACCTTGGACTACTTGGATTGCGCCATGTCTTCAACTTCGTCCAACTATAAGTTCGTCTCCGACAACCGTTTCCATGGTGATGAGGATCATGATCCGAGGTCGGATCTTTCCCAAGGGGGGGGGATATGATGCAGAGCATCCCACGTTCATGCCCATGTACACTCCCACTACTCTCCAAGCCCCAAGTGGACATATGACAAGACCTCGAACAACCGCCATTAGACACAAGGTGAACTCGCTCCTCTCCAAACCTTCACTTCCCACATGTGAGACATGGTTACTACCTCAAATATACGTGCTATGCATGACTAGGAACAAGGAGGAAGACCATGGACAAGATGGCGAGGACACCAAGTACAAGGACCAAGAGAAGAAGTGGCCCGAAGCTACAGCCACCAGACGACCGGCCTAGCCCGGACGTCCAGCCCCTTAAGGTCACAACAGCCCAAGGAAACCAGGCCAGCAAATGCTACAGCGGCCGGACGTCCGACCAGGACCGGACGTCCGACGAACTCCAGGCACCGGACGACCGGCCCCCTCCAGACATCCGACCAAAGCGCACCCGAGCCGAATCTACGGAAGTCCGAAGAGCACCGGACGTCCGGACCTTCCCGAGCCTCCGGACGACCGGAACCCTTCGGACGTCCGACGCCTGTCTGCGCACAGTGTATTGGACCGAGTCCATGTATCCCCCACTTACCCCTTCGTGGCCCATGACTATATATACTCCTCCACCTCCTCCTAGTTAGGGTTAGCGTTGTGATAGCTCATTTGAGAGATAGAGCTACGCTCATCCATTACAGATCTACTCCACGAGAGAGACCGCGGCCCCTCTACGGAGAAGATCCCATTTGGATTCAAGACCCCCTCTTGGGTGGCCCCATCAAGACCTCCTCACGGAGAAGAACTGGTTACCATGTATCGTCCATTGTTGACCTTGGATCATTGTGTATCTCTTTGTGTTTCGAGGATCTAGCACATGTGTAATCGAATCTTGTTGGTTTGAGTGCTTCTCTCGTGTTTTCCCTCGTGAATCCCCCTCGTGTTCTTCGTGTTTCTCTTTGGGATCCGCTCCTTTCGTGAAAGATCGGCCATCTAGGGTTTCACCATACATCATATATCCTCCGTCTTCTTGACGCCAAAGTGTCCCATTAATCCTCCTCCATGCGCCTCCTGCAACAACAAAAGACGAACGGAACTAGCTGGAATGCATAGCTTGTTAGCACAAAACACAAATCCATCGTTAAGAATGAACTTGTTCCAAGTTCTCCCTTCCTTACAATTCTGCAATACATCTTTAAATTCAGCATCATGAACATATTGATCTTTGATGGTCTCCAAACCAAATATTTTAAAGTCAAGTTGTGAAAGCATAGTATAACGACGAGACAATGCATCAGCAATAACATTTTCTTTACCCTTCTTGTGTTTAATGACATAAGGGAAAGTCTCAATGAATTCAACCCATTTAGCATGTCTACGGTTCAATTTTTCTTGACTTTTAATGTGTTTCAAAGATTCATGATCATAATGTATAACAAATTCCTTGGGCCATAAATAATGTTGCCATGTTTCTAAGGTTCGAACAAGAGCATATAATTCTTTATCATAAGTAGAATAGTTCAGACTAGGCCCACTCAATTTTTCAGAAAAGTATGCAACAGGTTTGCCATCTTGTAATAACACACCTCCTAATCCAATTCCACTAGCATCACATTCAAGCTCAAAAGTCTTATTGAAATTAGGAAGTTGGAGTAAAGGAGCATGTGTCAACTTATCTTTCAATACCGTGAAGGCTTCTTCCTGTGCGGTACCCCAAACAAAAGGCACATCCTTCTTTGTAAGCTCGTTGGAACAAGGACGACAGGTGCTGAAATCTCTCACAAAACGCCTATAGAAACCAGCGAGGCCAAGGAAACACCTCACTTGTGTGACCGTTTTGGGCTGCGGCCAACTCTCAATAGCTTCAATCTTGGCTTTATCAACTTCAATTCCCTGTGGAGGAACAACATAGCCAAGAAAAGATACTCGATCGGTGCAAAAGGTGCACTTTCCAAGGCTACCAAACAAACGCGCATCACGTAGAGCAATAAAAACAGCACATAAATGTTCCAAATGTTCCTCCAAAGATTTGCTATAAATCAATATGTCATCAAAGTAAACTACCACAAATCGTCCAATGAAAGCACGTAAAACTTCGTTCATTAACCTCATGAAAGTACTAGGTGCATTAGTTAACCCAAAAGGCATGACTAACCACTCATATAATCCAAACTTAGTTTTAAATGCCGTTTCCATTCATCTCTCAATTTCATACGAATTTGATGGTATCCACTATGCAAATCAACTTGGAGAATATTGTCGAGCCACTCAATTCATCAAGCATATCATCTAGCCTAGGAATAGGATGACGATAACGAATAGTAATATTATTAATGCCTCTACAATCAACGCACATACGCGACGTACCATCCTTTTTTGGCACTAAAATGATAGGAACTGCACAAGGACTAAGGGATTCACGTATATAACCTTTGTCGAGCAGTTCTTGTACTTGACGCATAATCTCCTTTGTCTCCTCTGGATTGGTACGGTATGGTGCACGGTTGGGTAATGATGCACCGGGAATTAAGTCAATTTGATGCTCAATCCCTCGAATAGGTGGTAATCCCGGTGGCACGTCTTGTGGAAAGACGTCAGCGAACTCCTGCAAAATGTTAGTGACAGCAGGAGGCAAAGAGGAAGGCACGTCCTTGAATGAAAATAATGCCTCTTTGCACACAAAAGCATAGCAAATAGATTTGCTAAAATCTAGATCATCAATATCAGAATTGGTGTCAAGTAAACATGCACTTTTCAATTTAATTTCAGAAGCAACACCAGATTGTTTATTATTAGGCTGCATTTGTTGCTCAAATTCTTTTGCCACAATTTGATTTTCACTCTTATTTTTCCCCTGTTTTGCTTTATTAGCTCTATTAATATCATATTTCAAAATGGAATCAGGAGTCATAGGAAGCAAAGTAATATTTTTATCCTTATGAACAAGAGTATACTTATTGTTTCTACCATGGTGTACAAAATTTTTAAGAAATTGCCATGGTCTACCAAGTAATAAGGAACATGCTTGCATAGGTACCACATCACAATCAACATAATCAGCATATGTAGAGATACTAAAATGCACACGTACAGTACGTGTTACCTTAACCTTGCCGCTGTTGTTGAACCATTGGATGTAGTAAGGATGTGGATGTGGTCTTGTGGTGAGAGATAGCTTCTCCACCATCTCCATGCTAGCCAAGTTATTGCAGCTCCCTCCATCTATGATGACACGAACAGAACGTTCCTTCACAACTCCCTTTGTATGGAACAAATTATGCCTCTGATTTTGCTCAGCTTGTGTAACCTGCACACTCAAAACACGTTGAGCAACTAAACATTCATACCTGTCAGCATCTTTAGCAGCCATGTATTGCGTCTCATGATCAGAATCATCTCCACCGTGTTCTTCACGTGTAATAAAAGCCAAAGTCTCCTCATCATAGTCACTAGCGGACTCATAGCCACCATCCTCAGTAGCAATCATCACACGCTGAGATTGGCATTCTCTCGCAAAATGTCCTCTTCCCTTACAACGATGACAAATAATATCACTTGTGTGCCCTGTTTATCCCATGGAAGAAGAACAGCTCTGCGCAGGTCCAGCAGGTGTGCTCTTGGCAGATAGTGGTGGTTGTGCCTGCTTTCTTGTATCACGGCTGGAGGTGGCACCTGATGGAGGTGCTGGTGGAGTGGAAGTAGAGGATGCATGTGGTGTCCATGATGAAGATCGACCTGCAGAAAAGTTAGTTCGCGCCAATGCCTGTCGATCCTGCACTTCACGTTCAGCTTTACAAGCAAGATGGAATAAACGAGTGATATTATTATACTCCTTATACTCTAGGATGGTCTGAATCTCTCTATTTAATCCACCCATAAAACGTGCAAGCATAGCTTCATTCTCCTCAACAATACCACGTCTAATCATGCCAGTTTGTAATTCCTGATAATATTCTTCTACAAAAAAAATTCCTTGTCTTAAACGCTGCAATTTTTGAAGTAATTCATGTTGATAATATGGTAGAACCCAACGAGTACGCATAGCAGTTTTCAAAGCAGCCCAAATAGCTGGAATAGGATATAATCTACAATGCTCAGACCACCAAACACATGCAAAACTAGTGAATGCACAAACAGCAGCAGGAACACGTCTCTCCTCGGGATATTGTAAACATGTAAATCGTTGTTCAGTTTCTAACTCCCAAGTAAGATATATATGAGGAACATATCTACCCTCAAATGGTGGAATATTCAATTTGAGTTTAGGGAGATGGTCATGATCTCGTACCTGAGGGTGAGCCCTACCATTGCCATTATTTGCCTGTCGATGACCTAGTGGTTGCTGTGTTGGTGGTGGCACGTAGTTCTGATTTTGTTCAACCTCATCCTCGTAATCTCTAGCAAAATCATCCTCCTCCGCATTAGCAGCAGGAGCCATAGAAGTATCAACAGCAACACCAACAGTTTGGCTTGGTGCAAGAGGGAGACGACTCGCTCGGAGGAGGGCTGTTTCACGATGTGTAGGTAGTCATTGTTGTTGTTGCTGTAGAGGTGCGTTAGGTGCAGCCGGTGGTGGTGGTGGTGGAAGACGTGCGAGCAATTAATTAAACATGTTATCGATCTTTGTTTCGAACATCTTCTCCATGCCATCTATCTTCTCCATGGCCTCTTCAAATCTGTTTAGCACATCTTGCACCTGTCCACTCATCATTTGCTGAAATTTATCATGCAACTCCTTATTTGTCATCTTCTCCTAGTCAGTCTCATCGGCTTGTGATCCTGCCATGGTTAGCAACAATAGAAACACACAAGAATATGATCCTACAGACTACTAACAAGAGGTGGTGGTGGTGTCACAAATCCGTCAAGCAAATCTCAAATTCTTACCAGTTCTTACCCAACAGCAGGCGGTGATCGGCAACCGTCGTAGTCAAAACTCTCAAAGCTTGGATAGAGCGATTACCAGGGAGAGTCAAACGCACGACGTAGATGTATGTGGAGCTGGGAAGGCTTATAATATGGTAGCAGAAAGGGTCAGCAATAATCAATTCAGAGATGCAAAGTTGAATAAACGCTCAATGATGGTATTGTGCTGGTCCTAGGCTAGACCGTGCTACAGACGCGAGCCTAGAACACTAACAAAATCACGACGCTGCACGTAATCAATGGAGGAGCACACTCTGAATTTTTTTCCTTTTTTTCACTTTTTTTGCACTTTTTTTTCTCTTTTTTTTGCTCCGCAACAATTTTTTTTGAAAAAGTCTACAAATGGTATAAAAACTGCCTAGCCAGATATATGTTGCAGGTGAACTCGGATTTTCGTGATGGCGGTGGATATGTGGTGGCGTATATGGTAGCAGCGATGATGATGATGCGGTGGTGATATATGGCAGCGGCGACGTGACAACCTGTGAACAGAACTCGAAACTCTAAAGGACTAGACGCTAAGACCAGCAACTTGACACGACGATGCAACCGCAAATTCAACAAAGCAAATACAGAAAAGATTATGCAAAGGCTCAGATTGGTTCGGATAGGATGAACTAAGCCTATTTTTTTGGCTTTTTCATGGACTATAGATACAAAGAATACACTCGATCTAAACTACGAAAAACTGTAAAATCTCACTGAGCAACCTAAAAATCTGATACCACTTGATAGAGGCAAAGGTGTCCCGATGTTTCGATGAGATGGTGGCTATCGTTTTTTGTGGGAGTCGACCTTGACGATCCGACTACGAACGTGCGAGACGTCGCGCCTTAGCAATCGCTAAACCAACTTCCGAGGGTTATTGACCACGCCGGAGCACGATCAACCTGACCACGAGGGTCTGTTTCCTGCAAGCAAACAAAGAACAATCAAGAAACTGAGATTGCAATCTGGATATTGCGAATATAAGATGAAAGCTTTATTGATCAAGGTGGGGTTCTGTGACGCCTTGGTCTGGTCGTTGAACATAAACGAAGTATGCGAAGTTGCAGCTATGGCGAACTTTTAATCTAAACAAAACCCAAAGCCTAAATGATGCCCTAAGGGCTGTATATATGGAGGAGAGAGGGGGAATTTCGTGGCCCTTGGTGGAGGGGTCCGAAACCATCCCTAACTCTTGTTTCCCCACACATACGGACTCTAAAAACAGCCTATACTTAAGTACTTCGAAAATACATGGGCCTGGCCCAATAATAAGGTGACGCAGCACCTAAAATAGCCTCTAGACGAAATTTATGAAGTGGCATCTTGTATATTTCGTCCCATGCTTCATGCACTCATTATGGTGGCTTTATAGTCCTGGAATCATCAATTGTAACTCTGTTCTTGTGCCCCTTGCGCATGCCATCATCTCCATGCTTGAACTTGCTCCAAGGTTCATCTTTCTTGTCCAAGCTAGGCCCTTCATTTGTAAGCAAAACAAATGTATCCAATTTAGGCAGCATCATATTCTCATGAACATTAGAATCATTGCCAAGAAACGAAAGTACCTGATAATTCAATTGGCGTGCGCGAGCTCTAGTAATCGGTCCAGTATGTATAGCAGCAGGGGCTGTGGGTGTAACAATGGTATTGATGTCGTCATCAAAGGTTATATTCGCGAATCCCTTAGTCCTTGTGTTGTTCCTATCATTTTAGTGCCGAAAAAGGATGGTATGTCACGTATATGCGTTGATTGTAGAGGCATTAATAATATTACTATTCATTATCGTCATCCTATTCCTAGGCTGGATGATATGCTTGATGAATTGAGTGGCTCTACAATATTCTCCAAAGTTGATTTGTGTAGTGGATACCATCAAATTTGTATGAAATTGGGAGATGAATGGAAAACAACATTTAAAACTAAGTTTGGATTATATGAGTGGTTAGTCATGCCTTTTGGGTTAACTAATGCACCTAGTACTTTCATGAGGTTATTCAACGAAGGTTTACGTCCTTTCATTGGATGATTTGTGGTAGTTTGCTTTCACGACATATTGATTAATAGCAAATCTTTGGAGGAACATTTGGAACATTTATGTGCTATTTTTATTGCTCTATGTGATGCACATTTGTTTGGTAACCTTGGAAAGTAAACCTTTTGCACTGACCGAGCACCAGCCCGGATATCCGGCCCCCATAGCCCGGACATCCGGCCCTCCATGAATGCCCAGACATCCGGCCCGGCGCCCAGACGTCTAGCCTCCCTGTCTGCGAACAGTAAAGGGCCGAGGCCCGTGTA